>NW_028258293.1:29139285-29441428 GCF_053883595.1 Heterocephalus glaber
CTAATAAGTTTATATAGAGTATGTTACTAGATTTCAAAAAAATCTGTATTGAAATTTTGTCTTGGCAGTTCAAGCTCTGAAAACCAGTTCTGTTTTATCTATTTGCAAGTAAGCAAATAAGAATAAAAGTGACTTAAAAGTTCAAAATGAAATTTGTCCAGGGTCCACTAAAATAAATAGAACAAGTAGAAATGTGATAATAGGAAGCACTTTAATGGAACTTCACCTAAATACTTAAAAGTATTGTTGGTAGAAATGTGAAGAATTTATCTCCAATAATGAAGTTTGTAGTTGGTTCTGACAGTTATGGGCCAACTGAGATCTGACTCATGATTTTGTGTGTTTTAAGAAGTGCTGTAACAGGAAGAAAGTTGACATTTTAGGACTGAGCAGAGATTCTTTTGTCTTCAGACAGCTCCCAGCCTGACTTAGTCTCTTCCTCATTGCCAATTCCTGGTCCTGGCCTGAAAGTGTGGAATGCAGACCAAAAGGAGAAAGAGTTGTGTCAGGGCCAATTTTAGATGCTGACAATGAAAATAAGACATTACCCTTTTCATATGCATGGAAGCACTGCAGGATTACAGAGGAAGAATAATGGATGAAAGTAAATGCTTTCTGTCTGTTCTTAGCTCCAGTGCAGCAAGGATGTGCGTTAATGTAGGATTTTCTGTGTGGACCAAAATGAATCAGTGGACACCTGTTGGAGCTATAGACTCTAGATTTGGGGATGCTCAATATAAAGTTATTTCTGAATTGAAATGATTCATTAGGGATTTTTTTCATAGGCCAGTTATTCTTTCAATTAATCTTGAAGTTGTGCATAGAATCTCTGATAATTGCTGTCACCGCACATTTTCTAAATCTCCCCCATCTCCCACTCCAAGTTGCAGTAAAGCACCAAAGAAAGGAGAGAAGCTTCATTTTCAGTCACTTAACTGGTCATTCTTTTAGCATGTTTCTCCTGACAAACTTGTTGTACGCCAGATCTTGTGCTGAGTATCTGAAATAAAAAAGATGAGTAAGACCTTCAAAGACTTCTCACCTACCTCCAATAAGCAAAAGATTGGGGGGGGGTCGCTTAAAATGTTTTGCTGTGTTAAGGAAAAGTTGAGGAACTTTGGTTTAAGTAAAACTCTTTGAGAAGTGTGAAATCACTTGTCCATTCACAATGCGTGGAGCATTGTGTTACATATTTGTATGAAACAGCCATATCTACAATGTAGAAAATATGAGTGTTCTCTCTAATCAGTGTACAGGCAGACTGTTCACCAAATTCTTCACTTGGCCTTCAGTGTAATGACTTGCTGGTACTATTAGATGATATTATTAGAAATTAATAAAGGACCACAAGTTATAGGAGCCAGTGGCTCCATTCCCAACTTCTTTCATGTTTTAAAGCATGACCCACTGTGGCCAGGAGAGTTGCTGGGGAGCCAGTTAATATTTATTTATTTATTTTTCATCTGTTATTTACTTTATTACAATTATTTAAACTTTTTTCAAAGTAAATATGCATTTTGTAAACTATGTTAACATCAAAAATTAAAAATATTTGAAAGAGGGCTGGGGATTTAGCTCGGTGCTGCTGCCTGACTCGCAAGCACATGGTCCTCAGTTGGATCCCTGGTAGCAAAAAAAAAAAAAAAGAAAAAAGATTTGAAAGAATTGCAATTTTTGTGTGATTTTTTTTTTTTAGCTGTGTAGTTTTCTGAGTATCTTTCTTTCTTTTCTCCATTTATTCTTTTTCTCTCCTTTCTTTTTCTTGTTTTTTCCTTTGGTGGCATCTTCAGTACTTGAATCTGTCTCACTTCCTGAAGAAGATGATGATGGAAATACATGATCATCTGAAGAAGATGTCCCTGATCGATGTCGGGATCAGTGGTGTTTTGGGTTTTACTTTTTTTCTTTCTTTTGTTTGTTTTTAACCTTTATAACTGGTAGGCCTAGTATCTTCAGGACTTTATTGTGTAGACTTGTCATCCATGTCTATAGAACCTGCCTGCCATGTTGGAAGCTGCAGGAAAACAACTGTCCTGGCCTGGCCTCACAGCCCAGGGTACTGAGCCCCGCGAGAGGCGGGCCCTGCGAAGCCCAATGTCTGGCCGCACAGCGGGGCTCGGAGCTTGCCAGTTAATATTTAAAAGTTTTAGTTGTTTGTTGTTTTTTTTTTTCCTAGTACTGGGGATCAAACTCAGGACCTTGTGCTTGTGAGGCACGCATGGTACCACTGAGCGAAATCCCCAGCCCTAAAACTTTTAGTTTTGATTCAATCAATATTTATTATATACCTAGCCCTATAAGGAAGGTTTTAAACAAGGGATAACCATTTGGTTCTGCAGGAATGGTAAAATTACTAAATCTTTAATTATTGTTTGGTGTGTTCTTACTCTTGAATTTGCTTTGCTTTGCTTCCCCCAAAAGCAAGGGTATTCAGTATAGTATGGTACAAGACTTCTGATTCCAGTCCTAGCTCTGTTACTAAACTGTATGTATAATGTCAGACAAGTCACTTCTCTCTTAATACTTGTTTCTTTAAATGAGAGTTTTATACAAAAGGGTTTTTTTGTTGTTTTTTTGGTACCAGGGATAGAACTCGGGACCTTGCGCTTGCTAGGCAGGCGGTGGAACCACTGAGATGAATTCCTGGCCCTGTACAAAAGTTTTTAAAATCCATTCTAGTTTAAAATTCTCCTTAGTACTTTAATATTAGGATTAGAATGTATTATGTGAAAGAAGCAAGGGTTTGAAAATAAAATTTGCTACTGAAATCAATTTACTACAGCATTTGTCCTTAGGTTTAGTGCCATACAGTGTGCAGCTGCAGTTCCTAGAGTTCCTGCAGAATCCTCATCTTCCAGAAAATTTGAACAGTCAAATCTTCAGGCATCAAATGAGACACCAGCCAATAATGAGCTGACCACCAATGGTCATGGCCCACCTCCCTCCAAACAGGTTTCCCAGCAGCCCAAAGGAATTATGGGAATGTTTGCCTCTAAAGCTGCTACTAAAACCCAAGATACCAACAAGGAAACCAAAACAGAGGCTAAAGAAGTAACAAATGTAAGTTCCTTAAAGTAAGCATTTATTACAGCACAGAATAGGTACCTAGGAAAGCATTTATAGTTTTTGTAGTAGTTTAACTATGTAAGATTCTGATATTCAGTAGTGATTTGAACCCTTTAGTGCTTGATTCTCTCTCTCTCTTTTTTTTTTTTGAGTTAGTCTCGTTTGTAGTGTAGGCTGACCTTGAACTCACTAGCCCAGGCTGGCCTGGAACTCGTGTTGATCCTCCTGCCTCAGCCCCTGAAGTGCTGGGGATTACTGGCATGCCCCACCATGCCTGGCTTTAATGCATAATATTCTTATCTGAAATAGTCCTTTATGCTTTGATAATTACTTCTCACCAAGCCCTGGATTCTTTTTCTATAAAATGATAATAACCTGCCCTGTATACATCGTAAGGTTGTTGTGAGACCCAGATGAAATAATGTGTGTGTGAAAACACCTCAAAAATTGTAAAAATCAAGAAAATTTATATTAGCACTGTGTTATTTTGAGAACATCTTATATTCTGTACACATGCCATATATAGAGTGATTGAAATATATGGCTAATGATTGTTTTTAAGATTTTATTACAGTGAAAGACACATTGTCATTAATCTCACAAATACCCTACCCCCACCCCCACCCCCGCCATCCCTTGCTTCAAATACACTTATCCCATTGTTTTTGCTGCTTTCTGAACCAGTTCTGGAAGTCCTCTTTTGTGTCTTTATGAGCTGTGATAAAAAATACAATGAGTGCTGCTGCGGAGTGTCATCCAACAGAAAGGCAGGGTCTTGAAAACATTATGGTGCATCCTCATCCACCTTACCAGATCTGGCACCATGCGACTTTTGGCTCCTTCCCAAAGTCAAAATGGCCATGAAAAGTTACCATTTTGAATTGATTCAGGACATTGAAGGAGGCAGGACAGCGCAGGTGAAGGACACTCATGAAAAAGGACTTCCAGAACTGCTTCAGATAGTGGCAGGAATGATGGGATAAGTGTATTTGAAGAGAAGGAGAGTATTTTGAGGGAAAATGATAGCAATTAATCTTTTACTGTAATAAAATGTAAAAAATTTTCACCATTCACCATATTTTTCTGCCACACCCTGTATACCTTTTTAGTGTATTAATCCTCTTGTTCTGTTCCTTTGGCTGCTTTTTTCATTCACTTCTCTTTGTTGTTGTTCAGTTGTCTAAACTAAATTAAGGACATTGACTTAAATATCACAATACCATTAAAATCCAGAAAAATATACTGTTATTATCATTGTTGTCATTTTCAAGGTTCTGCCTTGGGAAGCAAGAAGAGTGGTAGAGAGAAAGACATTTATTGAATTCCTATTGTGTGGCAGTCATTTGATCTTTGTTTAAATCTTCATATCAATTCTGTTTGGGCCTTAGCATTTTTATTTTGTATGTGGTAAAACTGAAGCCTAAACTTGCTAGGTAATATACTGTTAAATTACTATTACCACTATTAAATGGTAGAACCAGAATTCAGATCCACTTCTGATAATTAAAAATGTAATATCTTGCCCATTCCCCTGTATTATATACCATACCACCTCTGATCTGGTTTTTTTTTGTCTGGTACCAGGGATTGAACTCAGGACCTTGCATTTGCCAGGTAGGCGTGGCACCACTGAGCTACATCCCTGGCACCTCTGATCTATTTTAATCTTAGTGTAAATTGTTTTAGAATGTCCTTAAGAAAACCTTAGATCATGGATAATATATCATGAATAATTTTATAAGAATGATGACAAAGCTTTGTAAATTAGGATCAGATACTGTGTGGTCTGGATTATTGTCTTAGATTAGTTCTTAAATCTAATGCCTGCACATTTTTGCTTGATTATGTAAAGATTGTACCATGAGGAAACCATGCTCTGTCATTGGAGAGATTATTTGAGACAGTGCTACTTTTTTTTTTGTTTGTTAACGCAGCCAGCGTAACCACTGAGCTAAATCCCCGGCCCCTTTTTTTTTTTTTTTTTAATATACCAAGGATTGAACTCCGGACCTTGCGCCTATGAGACAGGTGGTGGAACCACTGAGCTAAATCCCCAGCTAGACAGTGCTACTTTAAGGATAACCCAAGCTCTAGGAAAAAAATCATGTGTTTATGTGTTTTTTCTTTCTGTGTTTTAGTTGGTAATTTTTTTATTACTTCAGTTTCACTGACTGATATTGAATTATTCAGGATTTTATAACTTCTTGATTCTGCTTTGATAATTCACATGTATATAGGAATCCATTTTTTCTGAATTTTCCATTTTAGTAGAGTATCTTTCTCTGTTTTAAGGCATCTTCGGCTGGCAGCAAAGCTCCTGGAAAAGGGAATATGATGAGCAATTTTTTTGGAAAAGCTGCTATGAGTAAGCATGTTCTTACTTTCCTTTGATTAATAAATGAATGTTAACATGGTAACATATATCATACTGAGGTGAAGGCCACTATGTCTCGTTTTTGCCTATCCAGGCATTCCTGCTTCCTAACATAAATTTTTAAATACTGACCAATACACTGATGAAAGTAACCAACTAGCACAGTGGACCTACTGGGTAAACTGGGCTCAGTTGAGATCTCTTGGAGGGTAGTTTACTATTTCTACTTTTATTTCATGCCTTGAAAAGAGTGAAATATTTGCTTCATAGGACTACTGAAAATGAGTGATTAAAGTAAAAGGCTCCTCATTCAGCAGTATTGTGTTAAGGTTAATATGGTGAGTGCTGGCATCAGTTTACCTTAGTTACACCCATTTTCCAAGGGATCACAAAAACAAATCTTTGGTATTTCTATAGTTATTTTTTGCAGATTACTAGCAGTAATGAATTAAAAACTTCAGTGTGAATTTGAACGGCACAAGTAGTGATGACCATTTAAACATTTAGTTTTTGAGAAGATAATAATCTCCTTTATTTAAAGAATATATAAATAAGAATTCTTTCTTATGGAAAGAACCGTTAGTCACATATTTTTATGCTTCTCATGTCAAGTATATATCCCCTGAGGGCATGTGGCAGAATACCAGGAAAAATGCAGGAGCCAGAGGATAATTATGGTACACTCTCTTGAGCATCAATTTTACAAAGATTTTTCAGGGAAATGTTTTTTCTTAATGCCTGTGCAAGCAAAATTAGTGTGAATTCTGCCTTCTGTGGTAATCAAATTGGCAATCAAAGAGGGATTGGGGTAATAGTGTTTTATTTGCCATGAAAGTTATCAGGGGAGACCATTTTTGTGTTCTGAAAGTATAGTACATAGAAAATGTGATAATTTTAGGCTATTAAGAAGCACAGTTGTATTTTTGTGGACAGAGTGCACAGCAGGACTTCTACTTCTGTGAAAACATGTAGAGCTGATGTCCCTGGACTGTGGGTGGGCCTGGTACTGGACCACTGGACCCAATCCGATAGTGGTTTCTTGGCAGTTTTGATAAGGTCCACATGTTTGTTTGTTTGTAATCTTAAGAACCAGTTTTAAAATTGTTTTAAAAATAAGATATATGAAAATTTGCTAATTGTAAGAAATACCAAAGCATATATATGTGTGTGTATGCTTATTTATGTGTTCATTTAGCAAATATTAATTATGTACTTCCTGAAGATAAATATATGGAAAAAATAAAATAGTTAATGATTATAATTGCTAGGCAGGTATTATTATAACATGTAATACAGGGAGAGGGAAAACCCAGACAAAATAAAAGAATTATTCATCTAATAAGAATCATTAACAAAGTTGTTTATTTAACATATTTTTTAAGGCTGAATGTTCAGAGTAAAAGTACAATTTTTTTATCGTATTTGACACATGACAAGATCATTGCAATGAAAATAAAGCTTGAGAGTTGGATGAGAGTTTATTGTGGGGACTTGAACATTTTAAATTTATTGCTGGGCAGTAACAAGTATTGGCAAGGATATAGAGAAATTGAACCCTCATATATTGCTGTGGGGAATGTAAAATGGTTTTACATCATTTACAATGATGTTCACTTTGAAATATGTTAAAATTTTAAACTTAGAGTTATCTATTAATTCCACTTGTAAGTATCCAAGCAAATTAACGCTGTGTATCTGCACAGAAAACTTCTACAAAATGGCCATACAGCAATTTTCCTAATAGCCAAAAAGTGGAAACAATGCAAAGGTCTATCATCTGATGAATGGAGAAACAAATGTGGTATATCCAAACAATGAAATGTTATCCAGCCATAAAAAGGAATGAAATTCTGTCATTTGTAATATGTTTATCTCCCATTCAGTTTGGGATATTTTGGTGGGAAAATCTGGGAAGCACTGATACTTGAGAGTAATAGTATTGAAAATGCAAGAAAATAAAGTATACTGTTGGGCTGGTGGATTCATTGTTTAGGTTTCCCATTGAAGCCTTCAGAAGTATAAATAGATTGCATTTAATCCATCATTTATACCTTTCAAATAATATACATGATTTATAAATTATTATACTGTCCTGTGTTAACAGCCAAAATTTAAGATATGTGTGGTTTTTTTCTACACTGTAGATGGGTTAAGCTGTGCTCGAACCCGTAACCAAACTTACTGAGAAATTGCCTACTGTTGACAGCTTTCTAATTGTAAATTGTGACTTTGCCTGCAGAAAGCTATCACTAAGTCCAGTGTGCAGGCTAGATTATATGTCTCTATAATTTCTCAGATGGCTAGGCCCTTCTTGTGAGCTGAGCATGTATTAGTCCTCTGCACCAAGCAGTGGGTGTGCTTTTGTTTCTTAGCTTCATGTAGGGAAGGAGGTCAAGACTTTGTGGCATTAAACTGACATAAGTGCATATCTTGGCTCTGACTTTTTCTGTCAGTGTTACCCTGAGTAAATCGCCTAACCTCACATCTGATCTCCCCTAATTCTTACAATAATCCTCACAGTTTTTACAGAGAAAAGTGATTTTCAGGTAAAATAACCTGCCCAAAGGAAAACAAGGGTGAACCAAAATAGTTTTTCAGTTTTATCATTAAGGTAATAGTGAGATAATAAGAGGATCCAGGCATTAAAAGGTAGAATATAATAGAAAGCAAAGTCTTGCTACCAATTCTGTGGTCACCATTTATAAGCTATATTCTCTTGGAAAGCATCTTCTAATCCTTGTCACTGTTAGTTTTCCTCATCTGAAAATAGAGAAAGATGATACATCACAAAGTTGTTCAGTATTAGTTTTTTCTAAGCCTAGCTTTTACTATTCTTTGGCCTGGGGGCTGTGATATGATGAAAGATTAGCAGGAGGCAGAAATGAGAAGAGTTATAGCTACAGTAGTAGTTAGAAAGGAGAAATGTTTTCTGAATAGACTGAGCTCTGTTAGGACAGGGACTGTTTTTTATCCTTTTAGTCCTTGCTGCTAACGTTCCCTGGCACATAGTGGACTGCCAAAAGAATGATGGATTAATATTGCGTGATGAGGTTATATATCATCTACTATCCTTTATTTGTAGATAAACTTAAAGTCAATTTGGACTCAGAACAACCAGTGAAAGAAGAAAAAATAGTGGAGCAACCTCCAGTGTCTGTCACTGAACCAAAGCTGGCAACTCCTGCAGACCTGAAGAAATCCAGCAAAAAAGCAGAGCCTGTTAAGATGCAGCAGAAGGAAAAAAAATGGTAGGAAAATTCTGTCACTTGTAAGGGAAATGTCTGCTGGGGGTGAGAAGGTCTGTGGGCTTATTGACAGCAGGTTGTTTTCAGTTGAGCCCTAAATTCTGCTTAGTACCTCAGGGATACAACTCTACTGCCAAATGAGAAGAGAACTCAGTAGCTTATCTGGTGAAGTAGGACTGTGAAATCAGCCAGTTTGGGTGATTTAGGATTCTGGTTTGTTTTTTTTTTTTTTGTACTGGGGATCGAACTTGGGACCTTGCATTTGTGAGGCAAGCGGCGGCAATTTAGCACTCTTAAATCATATTTTTGTCTCCATTGATCTATACTAATTGTCTTTTTTCCCTTCATTTCTTCATTTTAAATTTGTTAACATGGCATAAATATGCCTGTATGTGTGTTTCACTTCAAATTACCAAATGAGAAGTTACTGTTGCCAGTCAAATTTAAGAGAAAAAGTTCTTTGTTTTCTTTTTATATCAATGAGTTTATTTTTCAAGTGGTAAAATGTAATTAGAAAAGAAAATAAAAAGCACACAAGCTGTTAAAAATGGATCCAGGAATTTGAGACACTACCTCATAGTTGGTAGGAATAAGTCTGTTGAAAGAAATTCTAAAGGACACTGTCAGCACTGATAGGCCCACAAAGACCTGACTTTTGTGGCAAGGTTAGAGCAACTTGAGTAAAAAGCATCAACAAAATGGTGATGTTTCAGAGGGTTAAGGTTCTGTCCAGTGGGCCCTTCTTCCCAGGAACATATGATATAGGTGGATTAAAATGTCCCTAACATTTAGTGTTGGTGCTTATTGCCAAGAATGCATTTAGTATTTCACTAGTAAGTATGATATTAAATGGAGGTTTTAGTAGAAGCCCTTTACCAGATTGAGAAAGTTCTTTTCTGTTCCAAGTTGGCTGAGAGGTTTTATCATGAATGGGTGTTGAAATTTTAATGATTTCTTTTTCTACATTTACCGAGTTACTGTGATTGTTTTTCAGCTAATGTGAACTATACCAATTGAGTTTTAAATGCTAAACCACCTTGCTTTCTTGGGGTGAATCTCATTTGGTTATGATGTATTATCCCTTTTATATATTACTGGATTAGATTTGTTAATGTCATACTAGGAATTTTTTGGCCTCTGTGGTTTTGTTTGGATTTTTTGTGATGGTGAGGATCGAGCCCAGAGCCTTAGAGTGTTAGGCAAGCCCTCTAGCACTGAGCTACATCTCCAGTCCTTGCCTCTATGTTTAGGAGGTGTATAGCTCAATTATTTTCTTTTCAGGTAATGTCTTTGTCAATTTTACTGTCAAAATTGTGCTAACTTCATAAAATTAGTTGAGAGGAGTGTCTTCTGTTTCTGAAGGAGTTTATATAGCTATTTCTTTCTTAAATGTTTGATGAAAATTTATCATTGAATTCGGGCTTGAATATTCTTTATAGTAGGGTTCTTTTATTGTGAATTTGATTTCTTTGAATAGAGTTATTCAATTCTGATTCTTCTTGGATCAGTCTTTAATAAGTTGCGTTTTTAAAGAAATTTGTTTTATCTAAGGTGTTGGATTTAATGTCATAAAATTGTTCCTTGAGTACAGCCTTGTTCTTTGAGTATCTATAGATATTGAAGAAAAAGAGAAGAATCAAACTTCCTCAGTCTCATAGCAATGAGTAGTAGCTACTTATTTAATGCTTGTTGAATTTGTCAGGCCAGTAATGGAAGCAGGAAGGCATTCAGAAAGATTCTTGATAATCTGATTGTAGCTTTCAGTGATCTATAGAGAGTTAGAGAAATCTTATATTCTGGTCACCTATGAAGTGACCTAGTTGTGCTTAGTTAACAGCGTATCC
This sequence comes from Heterocephalus glaber, assembly GCF_053883595.1. Taxonomy (NCBI): domain Eukaryota; kingdom Metazoa; phylum Chordata; class Mammalia; order Rodentia; family Bathyergidae; genus Heterocephalus; species Heterocephalus glaber. Next base: position 29,149,815 of record NW_028258293.1, read on the forward strand.
TTCAAAAGAATCCTTGTACTGCAAAATTAGCTCAATGGTAGAACACTTTCTTAGCATGCACTAGGCCCTGAGTTCCAACCCCAGCACTGTCCCCGAAAAAGGTCATTGGTCCACTTTGACTGGAATTAGGACCATGAAAAAAAAGATTCATAGGCACATATGAGTGCTTACATTTTTGTTCAATGTAACATGCTTTATTTATTCCTGAATAGCAATAGGGGGAAGCGAATAGAGTTATCTGATGATGAAACAAAGGAAACTGGAAATGTGAAGAAAAAGAGGAGAAGAATCAAACTTCCTCAGTCTGATAGCAGTGAAGATGAAGGTGGGCATTATTATTAATTTACTAGGGGGATCAATTTTAATTATGCTCAAGAACCTAAAAAATAATTTATTATGGGTCATAATGCGAGTATTAATCCTAGTATTGAAGAAATACAGCCTGTATTTCTGTTTGATATCTACTTTACCCTGTTGACCAGAACTGCTCTTTTACCACCCATACTAAGACATTATCTTTAAAAAAAAAAAGGAGAAGGGTTATTACTTTGGCTAACTTTATGTGACTCTTTTAAAAATTGATATTCTAGGTATTAAGGTATTGAAAGTGTTCCATACACATTGTTGATAGGGAATGAGACTATGGACCCTTTTAGTTTTAGGCTATGGGCAACATTGTAAGATAAATAAACAGAATAAGGGCAAGAGTCAGGGCAGGAAACTTAATGTGCTTTTTAAAAGAATATCAAGTATTCTTCAGAGCCAAGATCTCATGTTAAATCGTGTAAAGGAAAAATACACAGAAAGAGGAGGAGGCTGAAGAGAAAGACCTGGGCTGAGGTGTTATGACTCAGAGCCAGGGATAAAAAGCTGCTCTTCAAAAATTTGTGGCATAATGTGCATAAACCATTTTAGGCAATAAGGGGAAATCTAATCCAAAGGAATTTAGCATCATGGTTAGGTGCATAGACAAATGCAAATAACCTAATACTAAAAGAGATTAAAGAAAAACAGTGAGTGGAAAAAAAGGAACCTTCTATCCAAGGATAAAACTAGAAGTGTTAAGATTCTTCTTGTATCAGAAAGTATTGTTGGAAGAACTGAAAATGGTAACAGAGTCTCCCAAAAAAAGAGTTACTCAGTTTACAAGTTGAGTGAAAAAAACAAATTATATATGGAGATTGTAATACAAAAGAAATGAATAGACCTAATAGTACCAGGTAGTTGAATTTCTCTGATAGAAATGCCATTTTGACTTTCTGTGGGTTTAGATCCTATCATTCACGGGTAGTGTTGGGAGCACAGCTTCTGATATCCAGTGAGAGGAGTAGTGCCCTTTAGAGGTATGGTTTCTTAGTGAATCTTTGGAATGAGTTAGGGCATTCTGAACATTCAAATATGAATGCAGGGGGTGAGGATTTAGCTCAGTGGTTTCGCCGCCTGCTATGCAAGTGCAAGGACCCAAGTTCGATCCCCGATACCAAAAAAAATATGAATGCAGTTGCTGTATTTTCTTTCCATGTCATTGATCAAAATGTTTTGACCACACTTTCTAAAAGGAAGATTTCCAAGTATATGAATGAAATAAAAGGCTATCAGGGAACATTTTGAACAGTTAAGAATTTAAATGCTGGCACATGGGATAAGGAGTAACTTAGAATATGTGCTAATTAGAGTAGTCGTACCTACTTGAAATCAGGAAAAGAAGTTGGGGAAGATTCTGGAAAAAACTTTGAAACTATCAACCTAATGTACATTAAAAAGGTAAAGTACCCAGCTGTTTTGGCAGGGCATGGCTGTAATCCTAGTTGCTTGAGAGGTTGAAGCTGGAGGATTACAAGTTTGATGCCAGCCTGGACAATTTAGCAAGATCCTGTCTCAAAAAAACGTACAGGAGGCAGGATGTAGCTTAGTGGTAGAGTGCCTCTGGGTTCAATTCTCAGTGCTGCAGAAAAGATAAACTAGATACTCTAGTATTAGTGAGTTGAGGAATTACTGTGGTTGGCTAGGCACCATTACATATTTCTGAAATATTCCTTATAGTTTTGGTCCATGGCTCATAAAAATAGTAATACCTGTGAGTGATTAGAAATACAAGTGGGCTTACTTAGTTTGGAAAGGAGTGCAGAGAAATATGATAGAGAGGAGCAACCTATAATAACAGATGACAGAGAGCAGTGGCTCTCAGATTTTTTCCCTCTGGCAAAGATAATTTTTGGCATCTCACTAAATTTATCAGCCTCCGCCATTTTATTCTTAAATTTCTTTGTCTCAGAGCAGTGGGATTTTATTTTAAACCTTTACACACTCTCTAACTTACAACTGTTTTATTTCTGTTACATTGATTATGTGATATTTGCTGAGTCTGCCGTCCTAATCTAGTAGGTAGCAGAAGTACAGCAATAGAGGAAATGGCAAAGATTTTGAGGTCAGACAGACCTGAGTCTAAATCTTCCCTACACCACTTACTGTGTGACTTTAGATTACTTAATTTCTTTAATTCCTTGTTTCCTCATTTCTAACTTCTTTAATTCCTTGTTTCCTCATTTCTAAAATGGAGATATTATCAGAAACTGTGTAATCTTATTTATGAGCATCAAGTTAAGATGATGTGTAAGAATGCTGCAATAGTGTTTACTTGACATATAGTGGTGGTTTTTTTTCTTAGCCCTACCCCCTTGCTGTTGATATGTTCAGTGTTTAGCAGTGGTAAATATACATGTGGGAGCCTTCTTTCAGAAAAGTCCCCTGACCTGTATATTTGGAACTCTGCCCAAAGGCCAATTTTCTTTTTTCCTCTCCTATGCCAGTCATAGTCACCCTTAGTAGTTCTACAGATTCTCTTTGTAAAGCAAACAAACAAAGCCAGATTGTGAAAGAAATAGCACTAAGAAAATCTACATTGGTAGGCAGAAATAGAGTTGTAACAGATATGTTTGAGTATTTTCATTCCTGCAAGTTGCTTATGAAGAATGTTAAGTAAATGATCCCCCTCTTTTAAGGTAAAGATAAATATTTTTAAAATATTGAGTCCTAGGATGGTGGGAATGCTTTCCAGGAATTCTAATTACGCGTCTCTGCCAATAGATTCAACAACAATCCCTGAAATTAGCTTTACCCACAGTTCTTATTCTGCTTCTACAAAAGTTGCTTTCCTGGAATAAGTGATGTTTCAGTACTCGAGTAACTTATCAGAAGATCTACAGATTTGCAACAAATCTATTTAAAGTACACACATTCTTCAAATACTCTTATGCTTTCACAGCTAAAACTATGTTGAGTCAGGACTTGATAAATGGTAAGACAGACTTCTATTCTCATCTATTTCGTTCCATATGAATATGGGCAAATTTTGTTCTTTTTAAATTTCTTTGAACCTCAGTTGTATAAAACAAGTTATAGTGATTTGAGAGGTTACTATAAGAATGAATAATGTTTGTAAAGTCTAAAAAATTTTAGTTGTTTGTTCTGCCTTTAAATTTTTTTTTTTTTAAGTTTGAGCAAAGCAATAGATCTACAGAGTTTTAAAAGTCAGATAAGGCTGGGGATATATCTCAGTGGTTAAGAGCCTACCTTGCTTGCATGCATGAAATCCTGGGTTCACTTCCTAGAACCACATTTTTTTTTTAGTCTCCAAAACTCATATAAAAACAGATTTATAATAGATAGTAATCTCTACCATCTGACTCAATTACCTGATCTTTCTCTTGCCAACTTTCTTCTATCTGCCTTCTGTCTTCCAGGGATTTTTTTCTAAATTTCTTCTTCATCTCAGCTTCTTTATTCTCTTTCCTATTATTGCGGCGGGGTTCTGTTATTTTCTTTCTTTGTTGTTTCTCCTGGGAGACAGAAGGAAAAGGAATACACTGAGTATTCCTTGATGTGGATGCTCCTCATCCCAAGTTTAGCTTAAAAGTGATTATGTTTCTTTCTTTAAAAAAAAAAAAAAAGTTCTTGCTCTGTGTTCAGCACCAGGGGAATTGTGGCATTCCTGCCTCTTTAGAGTGAGAATCTGAAGTGGGGATGTGGGTAAACAAATAGCTGTATATGCTCTGAGAGGGGTATGAGTGAGTGCCACTGGGATTAAGTGTTTTCCTTGGGTAAGTCAAGTGGCTGCAAAAGTGGAAATGGAATAAGAACACCTAAATTTATTACTGTGAGTACTCAAAACTTCTTTGGCTTCTTCACTGCCTGAACTTTCCTCCAGCCACTGTAAAACATGTGCCATTGTGCCCCAGCTTTTTGAACAGCTATTCTTCCAGAACAATGAGCTCTCAGTTCTGGCATGTATCACTTCTCTTGCCTGAGCTCCCATCATGTGCTAGCCTCCCAGAGCTGGGTTAATAGCTAGACCTCGTTCCTCCCAGAGCTTATAAAGTGTGGGGGCCCGTTTCATTCTTGAAGTGTAAAATTGATTGTTTCATTCTGGCTCTTGTTCTGCTACACCTCTTTAGTTCATTTGGTCTTGAACCTTCAACCGTCAGAATTGTTAACACTGACCTAATCAGGGAGAATTTCAGATCCAAAACTTGTGCTAAGAATTTGGATATAGCTAGGAGATCCAGGGAGCAGGTGAAGCTAAGCAGCTAACTAGAGTCCCCTGACCAGCCATAAGTCAACTGAGGACTTTCAGCTTCTGTCTCATGAGTTTAATACTAGGACCTCTGTTTCTGGAACTATTGAGAAATGATGGGATTCCTCTGGTGGTGCTGTCTTCTCATTTCCATCCCATTATTTCTTCCCTGAAATAATTTTCTTTGTTGCTCCTTTCAGTGTAGCAAAACAAGCTTCATCAGTAGGTCAATCACTAGAAATAGTTCGCACACAGAATAGTCAGCAGGACTTAATTGTTAAAACTTTAATTATGAACATCAGTCCACAGATGATCTTTCCCCCAAAGTTTAAGCTCTTAATATCAGCTGGAACTTTTGGTTTTTTGAGATAGGATCTTACTATGTAGTTCAGGCTGGCCGTGAACTCACTGTCTACCCCATGCTGGCCTCCACTTCATGACATTTCTCTTGCCTCAGCCTCCTAAGTGCTGGGATTATAGACATGTGCCACCACACCCAGCTCCAGCTGGAAATTTTCAACCTAACAAATATCTCAGGTGATTACAAGTAATCCTCAAGTAACAGTCAACAAAGACCGACACACATGGAGCATTTAGTGTAATCAGATGATTATTTCCTTTGTTGATCTTGAGTGAAGATGGTCATTAATAGTAAAGTAACATGGATAGTTGGACTAGGAAGGCTGTGCAGTCAGACTGACTTGGGTTTAAAACCTGTCTTAGTTGCAAGCTGTGTGAGTTTGTCAAGTGAAGGAACCTCTGACCTGTGTTTACTCAACTAAGAATAGAATACTCAGTATGACACATGGTAGGTGATCAGTAGATATTTATACATCTCCTTCATGCTCTGACATAACTGTAAAATAATAAAACGTTTAGCTTAGATGATCTATAAGGTATTTCCAGCTCTAATAATTCTTGGTTCTCTGATTTTAGTTGCATAAAATTAATGTGTATTTTAAAGATAACCGTATAACTGCAAAGTGCTTGGTTGTCATGAATTCTTACAAAATGAGCTTATAGTTTTCTTATCTAAGCTTGTTCTCTTATTTCAGTCATCCCAGACTCTCCTGGGACTTATGAAGCTGAGTCACCATCCCCGCCTCCTCCCATATCTCCACCTTCTGATCCAGTGCCAAAGACTGAGCCTGAACCCTCTTCCGTCAAGGTAAAACCTTACTGGGATGCTTCTCTTCCATGTGTCTGTGATTGCCTGAGTATCTACATTTACTTTGCTGAGTGGTGACTCATGTTGTAGACTTCACAAATCCCAGTAGATGGCTCTTGTCTCACTCTGCTTCCCTACAGGTTGACAAAGTAGGTATTGTATTCCTTCTTTTCTCACCTGAAGGAGTTTGCTGTAGGGTATAGTCTCAGGAAGGTTATGGAATTGGGTCTGAGAAATTGGTTTTCATGACCTTTAGCATCAGAGCTGCTGTGCTACTTTTGTTGAAATTGTGCAAAAAGAGGTCCTGCCTGCACCAGAGTAAAGGGTGAAAGACAGGAGGTACACACATGTACACACAAGTATGCACATGTTTGTCACTCTTCAGAAACTTCTAGAAAAGGGCTAAATGAGAAAAGCTAGCAATAAATGGGGAAATAGCACTTTTGATGCTCTTCAGTTGTGTCTTCTCTGCATCTATTAGTGTAGGTACCAAAGTATAGTCATACCTTGGTACTTGACGCATTTTGACCAGAAAATTTGTGATACTCATTATTTTTTTGGTACTTGACACACAAGCTAGAAATTGTTGGTGTAGATTGTCTCATGACTTAACTACCCTTCCCAGTCAAAACAATTTTTGGTACTTGTTGCTCCTCCTGGAACCAATTAAAAAAGAGTACCTTTGATCCCTGGTACCAGGGAGGAAAAAAAAAAAGAGTACCAAGGTGCCACTGTATGAAGAAAACACATACAAGTTTTCTTTTTCCTTTGTGACTGTTAGTTTTCCTTAAATCATTATGTTAAGACTCACTTAAATCTTGCATTGATCTTCTCATGATCAAAAAAGCCAACAGATAAAAGGAAAGTGGTATTAGTAATAACACATTTCCTACTAAACTGGATGGGTATAATGTTGAAATACCAAGGCTGAGCATAACAAGTGTCTGTGGGCAAGGGCATGTGCTGAGAAACCCCTGGTCTGGTTTAGGGGCCATCACTGGGGGCTCCCATCCCTGTCCTAGTCCTCCATTAAAGCCCTTACCTGGTATATTGTGGTCTGCTTTCCTTGTCTTTCCCCTCCACTAAGATCCTTATCCTATTTATCTTTTTAATCATAGTACCTACACTACCCAGGAAAAACTTGTTTACAGAAAGAATACATTACTTTCCTCTGTGTGCTATATCCATCTTATAAATAGGAAAACACCAAGTGCACACATACAGTGAGCATAACTTTTCTGTGTGTAGGATTGGTCCCCTTTATGTGAAGAATTCCTGAAGCTTTTGCTATTTTTGTCTATAGCTTCATTGGTCAACTTAACATTGTATCTTCTGATCTTCCTCTGATCTTTTAGAACTCAAGTGGAGAAAACAAAAGAAAACGAAAGCGTGTACTGAAATCTAAAACCTTTGTGGATATAGAAGGCTGCATAGGTAAGACAAATTTTTGAGTCCAAATCCAGAGGTAGAATTATTAACAGAGAGGCACTGTAATCCCCTATAGAGAAGTCCGTCTCAGACTTGAATGTGCAGGTGACTCACCCCTAAGTGGTGCTGATACTGCTTGTCTGTGGCCCATGCTTTGAGCAACAGAATATGCAGAAGGCTGTAGCTGACCTCAGAACATCTGGGTCCTTGTTTGTTCCATATATCATAAAAAATAAGCCTGATGATCTTGGGTAATAGTCATGTCGTCTCTAGTGGGAGTTTCGTAATCTGTGGAGAGATGGAGGGAACATATCTATTTTCCCTAAATGTGGGGTTCTTACGAAGGTTCAGGTGAAGTAGTTCTCTTAAAACACTTTCAGGATGGAAAACAGTACAGAGTTAAGATGTTATCCTAGACATTTAGGAACATTTTAGGATGATTGTTTTATAAATTTGAACAGTGAGAAAGGAGCTCCTACAAATGATAAGACTCTGAAGAGATAATCAGCAGTCTTTGGTGTTTAGTCCCTTTGTTCTAAGAAGGGTATGACTCATTCAGCTTGCTTCCTTTATGTCTTCTCTTTGTAAGCCATGTTAGGTAAAAGCATGTACTGGTTATAAAGCCCCAGATGGGAATTAGAATTCAGGCCTTGAGTAATTGGCTGATTCTTCTGTCTTAAAAAGATTGATTAGATCTGAAGAATCAACTTTTCCTAGACAGCATGGTTATTAAATCTTAAGGATATTCTGTCAGTCAAATGGCTTGTCCCCTTATTCCTCACCTCCATTCCTGTAAAGAAGCCTCTGGCATTTTGATTGTAGCACCTGATTGGGGGATAAGATTCCTTACACGTCTTTTCATGCCAAATTTCTTGTGAGCCTAAGAATTCTGGACTTTGGGTGGTTTTTTGTTTTGATTTTGGGGGCAGGGGTTGTGATGGCCTTTTTTGTTTTGGTTTTTTTAAGCTTTTAGTATTCTAATGTAGGTTTTTTTGGGAGGGTGAGATTTTGAGACAGAGCCTCACTCTGTAGTTCAGGTTGGCCTCGAACTCAAGGTGATCCTCCTGCCTCAGCCTTCCAAGAGCTGGGATTACGGGCGTGCAACGCTACACCAAGCTAATGTAGCATTTTCAAGGCAATGGTTTCTTTGCTTCTGGTAGTCATGTATGTATTTACTGTTGACTTTCTTCTTTTACCCCTGTTAATTGGAAAGGATGAAACATCAGTGCCAGTTTTTTCCTTCTCCTTCTACCCCCAAAGAAAAGAGTGAGAGTTTATTGAGAGTTTATTAGGAATTTGTGCCTAATTACTTATTGTTTTATTTAAAACAGTATTCCAGCTTTAGCCAGGTGTGGGACGTGGACTTTGCTCTCTTGCTTCCAGGCAGGACTATTAAGAGCCTTGGACAAAACAATGAAAACTGTGCTCACATAGCACTTTTTGTCAGGTTCTTAGTCCAAGCTTGGCTCTAATGAACCTTGGCTCTGGTTACCAACAAAGGAGCTGTGCTCTCCTCTGCTCAGAGTGTTCCAAATGTCCCAGCACTGGGGCTTGCCCTGTCCTGTGCTGTATCACATTTGTTCTTCGGGTTTAAAAAGCTAATCTTCCCTTTTCTGTGAGTTTGTAGCAGGGACTGGGGAGTTGGGCTCCCAAGATAAGTTGGGGTGAACTTCTGGACATGAGGTAGATTTCTACAAGCAAAGCAGTTGAATGGGAAAGAAAATTGATGTTACCTGTGGAAACCAGGTCTTTAATGATGGTAGCCAAGAAAACTGGCAAGTTCAACTAAAATAAAGGCCCTATATTTTTAATTTGAAATCCCCTTTGTCCTGTAGTTTGAGATAGCTACAGCATTTTACCTAAAAATAATCCTCTTAGCTTTTAAGGTGCACTGAGTGCGCTGATTGAGAAGTTGTGTTGGTGCTGCCCTAACTGGTTTTTAACACCCTGGAGCAATGTATTACACAAAATTGGCAATGAGACAGCCAGTGGTTTCATTAAGAAATAATGAGCTAATTGATGCTGAAGTGTAATATAAACATGCTTCCATTTGAATACAGAATATGACTTATTAAGTAGGAATGGGTTATACCAGCTAATAGTAAGTTGTTTCATTTTTATTGATGGCTCTTCAGACTTTTCTAATTTAAGATACTGAATAAAAGCTCATAATTTTTACATTGGAATCAATTTTATATTAAGTATAAAAAGTGGGCACTGACCTTTTTTACACACAGCTCTAATAGCCAAAATGTGCAGAGGAGATGAGCCTGTGCTCTGTCTTCCATGTCCCCATCATCCCTCTTTTGTGGTTGAAGCTATAGCAACAGCAAGCCTCCCTCTCCCAACAATACACAGGGATTCTCAGTGCTTTATTCTGTATCTGTAAGTTACTGTGTCAGTTTCATATTGTGTGCTTCTCCCTCCCCAACATCTCTGTTTTTGGAAAGAAAAAAATTAACAGTCATTAATGTTTGAGGTTCCTTTCCTTCCACTGGCATCAGATTTTCCCCATAATGAGATAACATGGTGACTTTAAAGTTAGGAGCAATTTACTAAAAGGGAGTAGGGTGACCAGATCCAAAATAACCATCCACATAGCTGCACTCTGATATCAGAGTGTGGACAGTGTATAGGACACAGCTGCTAGTTGGGAGTCACTCTGTAAGACAACAAAGGGAGAATTCTCCCTACCAGGTTTATATCAGTGTGCTAAAGTAGTAATAATAATAATAGTAATAATAATTCAATAGTTCAGTCACAACTGACTTTCAAACTTCCACGTCCAAGACAACTCAAATGCAACAGTTAACAATGTAGAGCTTTCCAGGAAGTGAAAATTGAGGCTGTGGCATTCTTCTTATTTCTGAGTCTCAAAAATAGCAAGAAGAACCAGTATCATAAAGGAAATAGTCCTAATCTACAAGCTTCCCTGAAAAACCTGTACATTTTTTGAGCCACAAAAAGAGAGCAATCAAAATTGTCTCTGGCCATGGACTGGACCCTCTTGAGGAACATCTCCATTGGAGATTAAAGTTTCTCCAACAGGATCTCATCTTTGCTAACTGTGCTTTATTTGATGATCTTGCTGAAATTGAAGTTTTGGTTTAGTAATTCATGGGTAAGATTCTGCATTTCTTTTTTTTTTTTTGGTACTGGGGATTGAACTCAGGTCCTTGCGCTTGCGCGGTAGGCGGCGAAACCACTGAGCTAAATCCCCGGCCTCAAAATTCTGCATTTCTAATAAGCTCCCAGGAGATTCTAACATGTCTGGTTTAGGGAGGATGGTTTGTTTTTGGGGGGGGGTTGGTACCAGGGATCGAACTCGGGTCCTTGTGCTTGCGCAGCAGGCGGTGAAACCGCTGAGCTAAATCCCCGGCCCTCGGGAGGTTGGTTTGAGAAAAAAGACCTTCAAAAACACTTCATAGGTCAAAATTGTATGAATTCAGGGTTTCTAAACTCCAGTTAATTTAACACTGGCAAGTCTATTCCCTCTTATATTGAAAAAAATGAAGGAAAAAATTACACATGGACAATGATGTGCTCTTTTGGCTTCCTTATTGTGTGGAAACTGAAGCCTTTTGAAGAGGATACCTTCACTGACTAGTGGGTCTTTCTCATTTCTGAATTCTTTGATCAGAACTGAAATAAATTTGGGGGGGGGAGGTTCTGATAGAATCAAGGAAAAAGCCACGGTTGCAAAATTAGTTACAGCGTTTAAAACTGAAAGGAAGGAAGCCAATTTGTCAAAATAAAAATATTTTATCACTTATTCATTTGTGATAAGAGCATCAGTGTCATGTGGGAAGATATTTAAAAAAATAACTTCTCTGGTCCCACCCTAGACCTACTAAATCTGAAACTTTGGAAATAAAATCCAGTAATCTGTGTTTTAACAAGCATTCCACTGGAAGAAAGATAGCCTCTTTAATAAATGGTGCTGGAAAAATTGGGTTTCAACTTGCCAAAGATTAAAACTAGACCTATATCTCTCACCATGCACTAAACTAAAATGGAAATGGATTAAGGATCTAAATATTAAAATAGAAACGCTGAATCACTTGGAAGAAAGGTTAGGTAGAACTCTTGAAGACATTGGTGTAGGAAAAGATTTTATGAATAAAACTTCAGTTGCCCGTGACCTAGCACAAACAATCAACAAGTGGGATCTCTTCTTATTAAAAAGCTTCTACACAGCAAGAGAAACCACCAACAGTGTGAAGAGACAACCCACAATGTGGGAAAATATTTTCACCTGCTGTTCCTCTGACAAAGGTCTGCTATCTCGAATCTATAAAGAGCTTTAAAAAATCAGACCTCCCAATTTTAAAGACCCAATCTGAAAACGGACATCTGAAATGAACAGACATTTCTCAGACAAAGAAGTAGAAATAGCAAATAAACATATGAAGAAGTGTTCAGCATCACTGGTCATTCGAGAGATGCAAATGAAAACAATGCTGAGATTCTACCTCACTCCAGAAAGAATGGCTGCTATCATGAAATCAACCAATAACAAATGCTGGTGGGGCTGTGGGGAAAGAGGAACCTTGCTCCACTGCTGGTGGGAGTGTAGACTGATGCAACCACTGTGGAAATCAGTATGGAGATACCTCAAAGAACTAGGACTGGAAGTCCCATTTGACCCAGCTATTCCCCTGCTGGTTATCCTCCCCAAAGGATTAAAAGAATCATACCACAGTGATATATGTGCACCAATGTTCATAGCAGCACAATTTGTAATAGCTAAAACCTGGAAGCAGCCCAAATGCCCATCAACTGGAGACTGGATAAAGAAAATACGGAGTTTTTAAAATAAAATGGAATACTACTCAGCCATAAAAAATGAGAAATTAGAGACATTTATAGCTAAATGGATCACATTGAGGTGATACTCTTAAGTGAAATAAACAGGACACACATGTGTAAATACCAAATAGTTTCTCTGGTGTGAGAAACTGAAAGTGTAAATAAGGACTAAATGGTATAATAGATAATGTGAAATAGGAAGAAAAGGGGCAAAGGAGAAGGGGAAGTGGGAGGGGTAGGGGAAAGGAAAGAAGGAAATGGAATATGAGAAAATGAAAAAATGGAAACAAAATCTTTGTAAGTAGGGAGGGATGGAGGGGTTGAAGGGATTGCAGGGGAATGGGGAAAAATAAGAATCAAGAGAGACTATGTAAAGGTGCAAATTTCCAAAGATGAATGTCATTATATTGTATACCTAAATTATACCAATAAAATAAAATTAAAAAAAAAATAAAAATAAAATGTTAAAAAAAAACCCCAAGCATTCCAGTGATTAATGCATGTTAAAGTTAGGAGAGTCTCTTAAATTGCAGACTAGGTATTAGAAAACAGATATATTTAATTCTCAAGCTTATGCCTCTAGAACAGTTTGACTAATGTGTTAGAATTATCAGTAATTAAGAGTGTGAAACTATCGTTGTTCTTTTATGGGAAAAAACCTTTCTCTTTCATTCTTTGAGCAGTAACTATGCAGAGTAGATTAATGTTTGCAATTAAGAAAAGATGTTTTCCTTCATTGTTACTTTATCACTTGCTGCAGCTGGGCAAGCTGAGAAGGAATTTAGATGACACTGCTGCTGCAGCTCACTAAAGATGGCCTTGTGCTGTGACTTGTGGGTGTGTGTAATCCAGCAGTACTGAGAGACCCTCCATAGCTCTGTGTCATGGTTGGAAACCACTGTTTCTGCCTGGGCCCTTTGGAGACTGCACATAAGGACTGCTCATTGTTAATTTTTTTCCAAATTTCCCTTTGGAAAGGGTTTGGATAGTTTTAATGACAGAGGAAAGGCAATTGATGGCTTTAGCTATTAGGGAATAAGAAAACTGGTAACTTCGTTTCTCACTTTATCAAATCCTAATTATTGATAATTTTTTCTAATATATTAGTCAAATTTTCAAAAGGCATAGGCTTTAGAATTAAATATATTTGTGTTTTAATATGTAGTCTGCCATGTATATACTCTCAAACTTTAGCATGGAACAGAATCACCTGGAGCGCTTGTTAAAACATTGCTGGATTCTGTTTCCATAGCTCAGATTCAGATAGTTTCCTCAAAACTACCAAGTGTGTGGAGCTGGGGATTTAGCTCAGCAGCACAGCACCTGCCTGGCAAGCACGAGGCCCTGAGTTCATCCCCGGTACCCAAAAAACCCAAACAACAACAAAGAAAAGGTACCAAGTGCATCATCTATGTGGGAATTATCTTTATGATGTAGACTACTACTAAATCTTGGGATAATTAGTAATCATTCAGAACTAACAACTGGAAGTTGGTGTGATATGTTCAACTCCCTGTACTTAAGATGTGCAGAGAGTAGGTGACATCAGATAGTGCTAGCCAAGGGGATCCATGGCAGTGAGTCTTTCCAGGCAACGTGGCGCTCTGGTAGGCCAAAGATTTAAGATCAGGAAAACCGGCAGTGGCGGTCCGCAAGCACCATGAGTCATGGAGATAAGACTCAGAAGCTAGTCAAAGTGTGGTGTTATAAGTAGGTGTTTGAGATACAGGCAGTCCAGATATAGAGTTCAGAAAGCTAGCTAGCGTAAACCAGGACCCAAATAAAGGATTTGAGCAATTAATGAAAATGAAAAAAGCTCATTTAATGCCATGACATAGCAATGAGGGAGGAAGAATTAATTCTCAGCCCTACCTAGAGGCTGTGAGAGGTCAGAATCCCACATACTTTCTACCCAAGACTAGATGTGATCTCCACTAGGAAAAAAGATGCAGTGTCAAGTGAACAGATACCTTATTCTCCTGATAAACCCATTCATGTCCCCTTTCTTTCTTATATTCTAGTGACTGAAAAATTCTACGAGAGTGAATCTTGCACAGACAGTGAAGAGGAGTTTAAGACAAAGACATCCTCTGGACACAGATCCCCTGCCATGACTGTGAAAAAAGAGCCCAAAGAGGAACGAAAGAGTCTCAAGAAAGGGGCTGCTGCTCTGGGCAAAGCCAACAGACAAGTGTCCATTACTGGCTTCTTCCAGAGGAAATAAACTGCCACCTCTGGTAGGTCAGAGACTTAGAGTGGTCAAAGGAAAGGCCAAGAAGTATAGACTCTCACTTACTGTGTAAGCCCGTCTGTCATCTAGCTAATTGCCTCAACTGCATCAAGAAACTGTTCTATCCTGTGAAGTTTATACTACTACAGTTTTTACTCTAAGTCACCTGGAAACAGAAGGCAAAAGAATATTTAAAAAGCTGTTACCTTCTTAATGACATTTTAAAAGCACAAACTTAGAAGAATTCACTACAGAATTAAATTTGAACAAGTTCAGAATTACCCGCTGTGCCCTACTTACCCTTTGCCTTGACCCTCTTACCGTAGCTCAGGAAGATTCTGTCAGGTTCCTCTGTGTTCTGTGAACTTATATGGATGTTTTTATCCCTGAATTCTACTGGATATGTTTGCTGTCCCCAACCTCCTTTCCCTACTGTGATACTTCTGTCCCTTAGTCCCATAAAGCTGTTTTTTGTAAATCTTTTAAATCTTGGTTGAACTAAAAGGTAAAACAAAAATCTTCACATAATCCTCTTTCTCCATTATAGAATACACCGACACCTGGCTGGAGACCAGGACATGGCTTATGTTTTGCCCCTTTCACAAAATCTCTAGAACTTTGCTTGCTATTAGTAGTTAGGGACAACCTCAGGCAAAGCACAAATAGAAATTTAATGATGTATCCAGCTTCACCAGAAATTACTTAGAGTCAGCATGGATGATAGAGGAGCTGTCATGTTGCTGACAGGAGGAGTTATATACTATGGCATTGTGGTTTCCTGCTGCCCTACTGTCAGTACCCGAGAGTGAAAGCTGTACAGTGAGATAAAGATTAAAAAGTGTTTCTACAAGGCTGGGGATTTAGCTCAGTGGCACTGCGCCTGCCTCACAAGTCCAAGGTCCTGAGTTCAATCCCTGGTACGAAAAACAAAAAAGTGTTTCTACATGCATTGTACAACATTATAGAGAATTTCTCCCTCTCAAGGAAATGAGATGTTCAGAAACAGCAGTTTCTAAGGAAGGTAATTAATGAAGAACTTGGGGCACATATTTATACACAGATGTTGCTCCTTTGTATTTTCAACTCCTCATCTGCCTAACAGTACAAGTATCCCAAGAAGAAATGGAGAGGCTGAGTGATTAGTAGGTCGAAACAGTACGTACATTTTCCTTAGTACATACTTGTGGAAAATCATTTATTCTGATAACTTTCAAGCAACTCCCATTACGGCTGAACAGGCAGATCAGTGCGTGGAGGTGGTGTGGCAGTGAGCTTGCACAGTGAGCTCTGGGGAAGGGAACACAGGCTCAACTGCTGACGTAACTCACCCATAGCAGATAAAGGATGTCTGACCCACTTCTTCCGCCTCAGCCTGGTGTATGTCATAAGTGATGCAGTCGGGTGTCTACTGTTGAAGGTTAGGACTGTAACTGACTTTGGGATTCAAACAAGCTTCTTTAGCAACCGAGTATGGACTTCATTAAAAGACCAGAGGCTTGGTCCTGGCATTATGTCTAGGATTGAGAAGGCAGAGGTTTTGTGTAGCAAGCTGAGTAAAGGTTGACATACTCCAAAACCCTTTCTATTTAAAATGAAAAAAGAGTGGAAAGCCTGGACTTAAAGCTTGACAAAAAACTTCTGGAGAAGAATCCTTTTTAAATGGTTATTTTTGTCATTGCCTCTAGACATTTTTTTCTAAATAGGAATGGAAAATTAAAAAGCAACAATCCAGTCTTTTTTTAAAAAAATTATTATGCTAGGATCGCTAATAAAACTGAATTTGAATTGGAAAAATCTGGTGCGAGTTGGAATTCCAACTCTGAAGGGAAAATGCAAGTCCTGTGATCTCTGCCATCATGCTTCCTAACTCTGAGCTGTCTATGAGGCTTAGTGAGTATTGAGTGGTGACTTTTTTTTTATACAGGACTGTACCATGTTATCCACATGACTTAAATAAATTTGAGTTGTTTTAAAGTGATGCTTCAAACCGAATGTCTGATGAGTCTTATTTGACAGGCCAGCAGCAGTGTGTGCAATCATCTCAATTCTGAACGGGAACAAGGCTGCTTTTCAGTTTATATTGCTAGAACTGCATACCCATAGTCTGCGATGGACAAGATATTTGCTGCCTTCATTTTTTTCAGTCCTATGGGAAATCTTAGTTCCAGCCAACCTCGTTTTTTAGTTCATTTAAAAGAAAATCTAGTCCTGATCTTGCACATTGTATTAGTTTAGCTTCATCACTTGCTAGCTTTGTGACCTTAGGAAATTTCTGAGACTCAGGTCCTTTAACAAAAAAGAACTAAAATGAGCTACTATCGGTTGTCAAAACTGAAGTAATGTATGTGTAGCATAAATTTGGTACATTGTGGCAGGCACATAGTTGCTGTATAGATGTTAGCTTCCTTTCTGATGTCATAAATGGTACAGTCACCCGCCAGCTTCCTGGAATATTACCAAGGATATGACCCCAAGTGATATGCTCACAGAGACATCCTGGCTGGTCAAAAGGGAAAGGTAGTTATTTTATAAAAGATTTTAAAGAGTGGGATTTTTAATTGAAAGATTTGTAGATGACAAAATTTACTATTCATTGAAAGACTGCATATCACTATGTACTAGTGCCTGGGCACTAGAGGATATAATAGAAACTGTAAACTTTGTCTCTTGTCCTCAGGATCTAACAGAAGAAATAAGACAATGAAATTATAGTGCCATATATGACTGGAGTGACAGATATGCACAGGCTCCTCCAAGAGTTCCTAGGAGGGTGCGTATCAAAGCAGTCTTCATGGAGGAGTGGAAACCAAGCAAATTCTTAGCACAATAACTAGGATTTCACCAAACAAAGAGGAGTGGAAAGGATATTCCAGGCAGGGAAGCATGGTGGGAAGAGGGAGGGGCTGTAGAATTTGAAAATAGGGAGAGAAATGTATGAGAAGTGAAGTTTAGGTCCTAGTGAGTTTAGATTAGACCTGTGGGTAAGGAGGCCAAGTGAGAAATTTTAAGCACACTTAGTGCTTAAGACACATTTAGAAATTGATTCTCAGTTAAGAGTGACAGCTGGCAATTTACTGTGATTTTTGTATACTATGATACTGCTTCTTCCCATACATGCACATTGTAACTTAGGGCTAGTACATAGTATTAACGTTCTAGCAGAATAAAAGATAACTGTCATGGTTAAAACAACACTGCTTAGTTCTGGCAAGCAGCATAAGAATTTGCATTCTTTCCCTTCCTCCATTAACTTGGGTTTCTTTAGCAGAATCAATTTTTAAAAAGTGATTTCAAAAGCTGCTAGTTCTCTGACACTCAGAGATACAGGCCTCCACTCACCTCCCTGAAAACACTGAGGGAGTGGGGCAATGAGTGGAAAAGTTCTTTTTCTATCCTTGTTTCTTTAAGAAGGCATTCGTTTTTATACAGGGGAGAGCTGAAGAGAAGGACCTTATAAGGAAACTAAATAGTTTCTTCAGGACATGAGTAGAATGAGTGCCTAATAATGCATTTGCCAGAAACGTACTCTGTGTCAAGACTCGTTTTGGTAAACTTGTCTTCTTTCATTGGTTCCGGGATCTCAGTATGCTGTAATGCAGCTTTTACCACCATGAAACATTCAGGGGCTGCCTCGTTTTGTTGTGAGGAGACAGTATTGCTTTCTGAGTTATTGCCCTGGCAGCTCTGTAAATTAGCCCATGCTGTCACCATGCCCTCTCTGAAGGGCACACTGTACCCAAATGACTACATTTAGAATTGACTCTTGCTACTCCCTGCTGCATGACACTTCTCTCTATTTGTATGTGTGTCCAGCTTTTTGTGTTCTTAAGTGTGGGCCACCCACAGATTGCCACCCAGTCTCCTTAGCCAAAGAAACTTGGTGAGACTTCTGGTCCAATAATTTTCCATTGGATCAGAACCTACCTTAACTCTAGAATTCCCCTTCCATTTCAAACCCTAAATTGTCTGACTCCCTACTCTCCTTTATTTTTCTCTTTTGCCCTTGCCAGACTCCTTGTTTCTTGAGGCCTCTTCTTGGCTCTCTCCACCTTTTTTAATGCTCAAAGTTCGTGGCTAGTCCTCCTTTAGCTTCTCTCTTAGGTCTTTTAGGCTTGCATTCTCCAAGTTCTCCTTCCATATGGCATGTCTTTTCCTGGACTGCTCTTGAAGAATGGAAAAACCACTTTATTTAGTGTCTGCTTTGGATCATTCAAACCCAGAACATTAAGCAGTCGTTGAATGCTAGCTATGTTTAGTCTAGGACAAGATACTTGGGATTGCAAGAATCTGGAAGTTACCATTTTAGAGGACAGGATGTACACACTAAATAACATGATGTAGCAGTTGAAACTGTTTAGATGAGTGGTAGATGAGGGACTTAATTCAGAAAAGAATTGAGATAATCATAATGGGCAAAAGTCAATCCTATGTGAAGAAGAGTGAAAGATCTAAGACAAACTGCTGAGAGAGTAACCATTTGGGTGGATTTTATTTAGCTGTTTGAATTTCACTCATTTATATACTATTTATATACTCACTTTTATTGGTCTTTTTACTAATAAAATTAATAAAAAGACTCCTGATGGGACAGTCATGCATGTACCACTGATGGTTCAAGCCAACTGGCAGCAAGACATGAATTATAGCCGTGTTTTGAACATGTTAAAAGATTGTTTTAAAGCTATAGTGAAATAATGCAAGGGGAGTCCCTAGTATTTTGACACATTAATAGCAGAATAACTCACATTTTTTGAGCATCTACTATGTTCCAAGCACAACTTTTTGAATCCTAGCAATTCAATGAGATGGGTACTTTTATTCCCAATTTGCCCGTGAAGAAACAGGCAGTTTGCTCAGGCTCACAGAACTAGCAAGTAGCAGAGTGAAGATATAGTTTGATAGTTTGATCCCATTCCCCACAGTATGAACCACTGTGTTGTACATGTCTTGGCTATATATTAATTTATACTTTTATAATATCCAATGTTGACTGATGTTCATTTGTGTAAGTGAACGTACTACTAGTTATTCAGACCCCAGGTTGTCAGATTCAAAGGTGATCTTAATGTTTATCTAGGTTAACCACTCATCTGATGTTTGAGTCCTCTCAGGAGTATCCCTACCAAGTAGTGTTGAATCTATAAACAAAAATTCAGGGGCTGGGGATTTAGCTCAGCGGTTTCGCCACCTGCTGCGCAAACGCAAGGACCCGAGTTCGATCCCCGGTACCCCCCCCCCCCAAAATTCTGTTATGTTCAGTACACTATACTTAGTAAATTACTAAGTAGATAAGTAGACTAATGTTAAGAATTTAAAAAGAGACTAGAATAAAATATTATTCTGGTTAATTTTAGACCATCAGGAAACTCTTCTAAATAGAGTGTAGTTTCCTAAGCAGTCCATTTAATTGGTTTCAGTTTAGGTCAAGAACACTGGTTTTTATAAAGTTTATCCAGTTCTTGGCCTTGGCTTTGACTTAACTTTTGTAAGAAAATCAAAAGAAAAGTTGGCTTCTTTTTCTCCCTATTTAAGCTGTGCAGAAGGTTCAGAGGTAGAAAGTGGCCCCAGGGCGCTTGTTGCCCAAGGATTGCACTTGGGTTAGGCCAGGGCCATGTTCTCCATTTTGAATATCAAAACTTTGTTTTCCTGGGATACTTCTTCAAGCTTAAGAGATATGTAAAGATAACAAACTGCATAAAGGTAGTTGCTTTGTAGCTGCTGTCTCAGTCTGTCCTGAGGTGGGGATCCACAGAGAAGGCAGAATCATTTTTCTGCAGACCATAATTCCTGTTAGGATTGTTTCTATTGTCCCTCTTAGGTGTAGTCTACATTTATCTATATGATGGTTTACTCTGTCTTAGTTTTTCCTTATGATAACCTGCAAGGTCTTTCTTGCACACATTTTGAAGAAAGCAAGCCTAAGGAACTGAGCTAGTGTGTCCAATATCTCACAGTAGGGAATGAGACAAAGCTGGAGCCTAGGTCTTTAGACTTGGTATCATGTGACTTTTCTACAGTATAGCAACTCCTCAGGAGAATGTGTGGGCCATTCATAAGTGTGCCCTGAATCCTTTGAATGCTTACTGATTTTCCCAACAAGCATCATATGTGCTGTGGAGGATTTAAGAGACGCACATGACAAGTTCTCTGCCTTCCTAGTACCACTGTTGGAAAGGCAAAACACGTGCATGTTTGTATATTTCACAGACTTTTATTAAAGTTTTAATGTGTGCCCAGCATAGGATACAAACTTGAATCATTTGCCCCTGTGGAATTTACTATCTAGTGGGAGTTGAGACAACAGACAAATAATGTACTACAATAATACTACATTTATAAGAGTGCTTCTGGGCATTCCAGGGAGAAGGAACAGGACCATGAGAAAGCATGGAGTTTTCAGGGAATTATAAGTAAGTGACTCAGTGAGAGATGGAATGGTAGTTAGGCTGAATAACTGGGCAGTGGCCAGATCACAGAGGTCTTTGCTAAGTTGTATAGACTTTGTGCTATAGACAGTAGGAAGAATATTAACATGTCAGATTTGTATATCCAAAAAAATCACCCTTAATTTGAAGAGAGGACTACTGGTATGAAGCCAGAGCCAAACTGTATCTGCATCTTGAGATAGAACAAGCAGAGGAAAATAATTTGAATTTGGATTTTGTTGCATTTTAGGCAGATGTCTCCCTTGATCCCCTTGGATACTCAGGACAGGAGAGTATTAGGAATGACTTCAATGTGGAATGATTAGCCTTTTGCTGGGTCATCTCACGGTTGCAAATCTTCTGGCTTTTGCCTGAGTCCTAGTTAAAGCATGGAGATGGGATTGGTTCCACGGTTCCACTCAGGATTCATGTAGGCCCTTCTCTGACGCACATGCACACACTGATTTAGACCGGGAACTGACTGCATTTCTCTGGAATTCTTGGGGCTAAAATGACCCATCTCACACTGGTCAACTAAATTCATCCCAAGTCATATTTATCATACACCTATTCTGTTACCAGGGGCTTCTATACACTCTGTATCATTTTATCCTTAACAATTTTGTGAGGTATAATTAGTCCAATTTCATGAATTAGAAGTTACAGTGGCAGAGAGGCTGCCCGGTTAGGACATGGTAGAGCTAGGATTTGAGAGGAGACTAAGTGTCCAGTTGTTAGCCATTTGTGATGTGGGTTTTTTTCCCAGTGATACAGAGTATAATAAGCGGTCTTGTGTATTATAGTTTGTGTTCATATTAGGCTTTCACCGAATGTCCATTGTACTTGGGACTTCACTATGACATAATTCTCTAATAGTAAATTTTTGAAGTCTTTTGTGCAAACCCCAAAGTTTACCCCTAGAATGTGGGAACAACTTTCCTAAGTTCTCTTGAAAAACCCCCACCCTCCAACCTAGAATTGTGTATAAGTTATGTGGCTTTGCAGCTTACACATTTAAGAAGTAGCAGAGCAACTAGTGATGGTCATTTTTGCTATCAGGCAAGTGCTTGTCACTGTTTGGTTTTGTACAAAGCATTTCAGCATCACATTGGAGTTCAGTGTGCATTTACTCTCAGTGTAACTTTCCAGAAAGTCACTTAAATTCTCTGGGCCTCAGTTTGCTCATCTGTATTTTTTTTTTTTTGGTACCGGGGATCGAACTCGGGTCCTTACACTTGCGAGGCAGGCGGCGGAACCACTGAGCTAAATCCCTGGCCCAGTTTGCTCATCTGTAGATAAAGCTAATACCTGCCACAAGGTTACTGTGAGGATTAGAGATAATGTAAAGTGCCTGGTTCATGGTGCTTGGTCAACAAATGCTAACATTATTTTCAGAGCAATGCTTTGGGCCTTAATCTTATCCAGGTGATGAAAATGATTTGTTATACTTCACTTTCCTCAAGTAACCTTTACTAGTTGCCACTTTAGGGTATAGACAACACATCAGACCAGCAAAACTGATGTTATGACAAGGTCAGGTGGGATAGCTAATGGGTATATATGTGATTCAGTCCTTGTGATTCTGCTTACCTGTCAAGTTTGTAACTCCCCTCTGATACCCCATCACTCCTACCTTTTAGATGGCCTGTGTGTCTTTCTACATGCATACAGAATACACTTGCTTCAACCATGTTTCTACTTGAAAGAGTTTAGAGGAAAGATAATGGTCTGAGTGTACATTCTGTGTCACCAAGTACAGCCATAAGAGGGTGCCTTTATTAATGAAAACAAACATCTCCAGTAGCAAAGAGCATCCCCATGCACATGGTTTGTGGGGTGTCCAGGCAATAGTCACGCCTGCAGTTGAAGCCCATCTGTTTTTTCAGTTCACTTCCTGAGTATTGTCCCCTTGTGGTTTGCATCATTCCCCAAGACCAGCCAGCTCCAACTCTTTTCAATCCACTCAGTCAATAGCTGTCTTATTTAAACACACTCCCTCTCTCTTTGGGTGCCAGATGTGAAGTTTCAAGGCAGCAGAGGCCAGGCTGGTTAGTGCCATGACACCTGCTTTAGCAAGCAAGCCAGTCAGCTGCTGCTTCTGATGATGTTGGCCCTCTTTCATGGACAGCATGAAGGTTTCACCCCACCAAGTGCACACACAGGCAGCTGAGGGAGCCTCATAAATTATGGTTTTGTTTGTTTACTTTGGGCAGACAGCGTGGTGTAGTGGAAAGAGCCCTGTGCTTGGAAGCAGAAAGCTGGGGTTTGAGTGCTCGCTTATGTGATTTTTGCCCACAGAGCACCTCTTTCTTCATAGCACTTATCGCTGTCTCCACTATTACTTCTCTATTTGTTTATCTATTTATTGGCCATCTCCTTCACCGTGATATAAGTTCTTGGCAGCCAGGGACTGCCCTGTCCATCATTCTACCTCCAGCACCTAGGACAGTGCCTGGAACATAGTAGGCTATTTATCAAATGAATGAATGAATTTTTTTTTTTTTGGTACCGGGGATTGAACTCAGGACCTTGTGCCTGCGGGACAGGAAGTGGAACCACTGAGCTAAATACCCGGCCTGAATGAATGAATTTCAAAACTGCCTCTTCTGCTTACTGCCCATGTAATCCTAGGAAAGTCATTTATCTTCTCTGGGCTTCAGTTTTGTCAAATCTAAAATGAAGGCATTAGGTTTCTATCCCTGATGCTCTAGATTTTAAGAACTTTATTCATTTAACAAATTACAGTACCTGTGTCTCTGTGCTGGGCACTCTGCCAAGCCTTAAAAATACAGTCATGGGAAAGGAGGGAAAGGACAGGGAAGTAGCAGGCATGAAAATAATCAAAATAAGTTACACGGGTGTACCAATATATCATCATCAATCTCATTCTGTACTAATACCATTTTTTAAAAAGCACACAGTCATGAACACGTTAAAAACAGGACCTGCCGTCACAGAATTTTGAAAGAGAAAGACAACTAACTAATCGCATAAATAAGTATTTACCATTGTGAAAAGCCTCGCGGGGCACTATGAGAGGATATAATTGGGAGACCTGGGTCAGTGAAGATTTGGTCAGTGAAGATTTGCTGGTGAAAGTGACATGCTGTTGTTGGCCAGACGAAGGGGGCACAGTATGTCAGGCAGAGGAATAGTGTACCTGAAGGTCTAAGGTAAGCAGTGTGGCTGGAGCACAGCGACCAACAGGGAGGTTGTGCCCAGTAAGGTAGGCTAGGCCAGATCATTTGGAACCTTGTCAGCCAGTGATGGAGACAGTACCCAAACTGCCACCCAGAACCCACTTACTTATCGCAAAGTGCCAACACTGCAATTAAATCAGAATCCTGAGGTTGTAGTTTAGAAAAAAACAACTCAAATTTAAAAAACTTTAGTTGAGAAGCAACAGCTTAGCTCGCATGCCAACAGACAGGGCTCTGTGTCCCCGCTGCGGCACGTGTGCCGTGGGTTAGCCACCACTGCTGTAAACTGTGGTCAGGATTTGTCATTTTTAAAACAAAAGGAAGTTATTGACAATTCCTATCATAACAGAGACCTCACTAGTAAGCCAGAGTCTCCTTACCTGCCTGTCAAAGGTAGATAGGGAAGATTACACCTATTTTATAGATCAGGAGATGGGCCCAGGGCAGTTAAGTGACTTACCACCGAATGAGCAGTGGTAGAATTTGATCTCTAAAACTTTAGTCCACTCCTCTTAGTAATCTATCACAATACAGAATTGAGAGCCTTTTCCCTTTCAAGCCCTCCAAATGTTGCCATTTGGATCTAAATGCCTTATAATAATAACTTCTGAAAATTGAATATTTCATAAGCAATTTTTAAGCAAATCTGATAGAGACAAATTCCTCCTGAGTGCAATGCTTATTCTTTGCATAACTACAACCAAATCTTTGAAGCATTTTAGACTGTTCTTGGGATAGATTCTGAGAATTACTGTGTCAAAGTATACACATATTAAAGGAAGCTCTTTGTGCCTGTTGCCAAATTGCCCTCACGAAGGTTGTATTGATTTTTATGTTCATAGTGAAGATGATTTTCTCACTGCTTCCAGTGACCAAGACCAAATCTAAGCAAAACTGAATTCATTTACAGCCAGGAAATACAACTAGGCTTTGATAATTTTAATTAAAGAAAGATGAAGCTCTGGAGATAATGCCCATGGGAGGCAGGAAACTCACCTGGGATGGGAAGAAGCAGAAAGGTACATGCTTTGCCTGAGGGTCTGATTGTTCAGAGGCAGGAAGGCATCTTGTGTGCATAGCTGCTGCCACTCAGAACTCAATGTCTTTCCTAGAAACTTAAGCAGGGTCTGTAAAGCTGATAGAACTCTTAAACTGGGGGCCTTATAATACCCAAGAGTAAGAAAACTTCTCCAGGAGAAGCTGAACTGGGAAGAACAGTAATGAATGATCACTGCCACCAGAGTCAAGGGTATTAATGTGAGTACAATACTAGATATAGGGACCCAAAAGTCAAAGGTTCAGGTAGTTGTTATCCTCACTCTTGGCTTATCCCCAGGGATGATATGATGAGCTGTGTCTTTATCTCTCACAGTGCCTTGTCCAACAGGGTGGGAGTGCTAAGAATGCTTCAGAGCCTAGTTGTTTTCAGTTATTTGTCATTAATTTGACAAATACTTAATGTACTAAGCAGCGGAAATGAGGTGAGGATAAGGACAATATGGTTCATGCCTTCAAAGAGCTTACAATCTAGTGAGGCTTATAGTGAGGAAAATAAGCAATTATAATAAATTAAGAGAAAGACTATGAGAGGAGAAATCTAGGGCATTATGAAAGTATATGCCAGGGTCCCTAAATCCTGGCTTGGCAGGTATGGTAAGCTTAGAGCATAAATTTGAATAAGGACAGAGACTATACATTTTGTATTTACTGTGTATCAAAGATATAACACTCAGACATGAGGGTTTTTCCATAAACATCTGATGAATGAATGAACAAAAGAATGTATGGGTAAAGTGATTTCTAAACTGGTAGGCCAATTCAAGGATAGGAAGGATGTTCCATACAGAGATAAAGGCAGTGTAAAGGTCTAGATAGATTCAGAACATAGTTCAGTGTAATTGAGCCAAAACAAAGAACCTTAGTGTAGAAAGATTCAAGGCTAAAGAGATATAAGGAGGTCAGTTCAAGTCTTATAGGCCATATTGAGGAGTTTGGATTTTATCTTAGGTGAAATAAACCAAGGAGAGGTATTAAGCAAGTGATATAATCTGATGATAGAGATAATAATAGTTATCAAGTGTTAGCTATATACTGAGATTTTATATATATTCTTTCTTAGTTCAAAACAATTCTGAAAAACACATACTATCCTCTATCTTCCAGACAGGATTATGTGACTTACCTAAGATCAAATAATACATTTAGGCTGACAGGTACCATTGCAAGCAGAATACATAGAAGTGTTTGAGGGATAACTAGCCTGAGTGTAGAGATCTTGGGTACCCAAGATATTCAGTAGAGCTCACAGGAAAGCAAAGCCTCAAGGGTAGGGTGAATCAAGCTCTAGAGTAAAGGCTACTCTAAATCTCCCACAATAAAGCTTTAAATACTGCTTCAAGAGAATCAAGCTCATCTACAGGTAAATTATCTGCCAAAGCAAAACTCAACATTCTATTAAGGAAGAAAACAAAATCCAGACACCCAAAATATAGCATCCATAAGGTACAACATAAAATACAATATTAATAGACATGTAAAGAAGCAGGAAAATGCCCATAATCAGAAGAAAAATAATTCAATAGAAACATTCATAAATCACATTAATGTCAGAATTAGCAAGCAAGGAATTTAAAATAGCTATTATATACTCAAGGTTTTAGAGAAAATTATAAAACATAATGATGGAAGCAGCTTGAATTTTGATGTATTTCCCCAACCAATATATTTATGACAGAACCATTGCAGAAGGTAGAAGTCTTACTAGCTGAGGGAGTTTGCACACAACCCCTGAGCAAGCATTGATTGACCACCAAAAAATGCTGACCTGGGTGCAATCCCTAGAAGCAAAACTTAAAAATAAAGACAAGAATTTAAAACAAAACAAAACAAAACAAAAGAACAAAAGAGACATCAATGGCCCCACACTGCAGACTTCACAAATTTAGTCCAGGGAAGTTTCTAACAAACAAAAGCAACAACAACTCATAGGGATGAAATGGCATGTTTCATAATTGCTAGAATATATTATCTAAAATATCCAGTTTCTAACAGAACACCATGAGAGATGCCAAGAAATGGCAAAAGGTGACTCATATTCGGGAGGAACAGCAAATCAATACAATGATATACAAGACTTGATAAACTTTACCATCCAACTCTACCTGACTGACATTTACAGAGAATTATATTCAATAACTGAAGAATATCTGTTCTATTAAATTGGTCATGGAAGATAGATCATGTGTATCTTACAAAATTTAACACCTATATTTTATAAAAAGAAAAAAGTTCAAAAAACTATAAATAGAAGAAAACATCCTTAATCTGTTAAGTGGAACATGTGAAAAACTAAATATTATGTGTGTATGTATATATCTGTGTGTGTATGCATTTGTGTCATGGTGAAATATTAAATACCTTACCATTAAGTTTGGGATCAACTGGAGATTGTAGCCAATTCAATAAGAAAAAGTAAGTAAAAAACAAACTGATTGAAAGGGAAAAAGTAAGATTATCTGTTTTCAAAGAACATGATCATGTACATAGAAAAAACTTGATAAATCTAAAAAAAAGAAAACCCTACTAGAGACAATAAGTGTACTTAGTAAAAAGGACACAAAGTCAATATACAAGATTCATTTGTCCCACATACTAGCAATAAGCAATTTTAAATTTTTAAATTAACATTTATAATAGCAAAAAACCATAAAGTATTTAGGGATAACCTTTAAAAATAAGCAAGACCTTTATACAAAATATTGATGAGAGAGAACTTAAATAATGGTGATGTATACTGTACCATGTTCATAGATAGGAAAATGTAATAACTTGTCAGTTCTCCCCAAATGGGTTAATAGGTCAGAAGAAATACCAATCAATTTCCAGCAGGATTTTTTTTTTATTTTGGTACTGGGGATGGAACTCAGGACCTTGTGCTTTCGAGGCAGGCGGTGGAACCACTGAGCTAAATCCCTGGCCCACCAGCAGGATTTTTGTAGAAGTTGACAAATTGGCTCTAAAATTTATATTTAACTATAAAATATCTAAATTAAAAGTCTTGAAATAGGACAGAGGTGAAGAGTTTATGTTACCTGATTTCTAAATTTACCATATTTCAAGACTGAGACTAACCCAATCCACACAGAAAGGTAAAGTTGAGATAATTATTC
Source organism: Heterocephalus glaber (assembly GCF_053883595.1). Lineage (NCBI taxonomy): Eukaryota > Metazoa > Chordata > Mammalia > Rodentia > Bathyergidae > Heterocephalus > Heterocephalus glaber. The sequence continues at coordinate 29,177,817 of NW_028258293.1, forward strand.
ATTCAAAAATAGTTATTGTTCTAGACACTGTTCAAAGTTTTGTATCTAGGTTACACCAATGAATAAACAAGATGAATATTTATGCTCTCATGGAAAGAAATGAGTTGTATGGTGTGGAAACCTGATCAAACTGTGCCTGAAGCATTACCATTTCTAGACATTCAAGTTATGTGAGCCAGTAAATTCCTATAACATTTAAGCCAAAAAAATGGATATGAATAGGGAATGTATAAAGGAAGATATACAAATGGCTGATAAGCACATGAAAATGTGTGTAATATCATGCACAGCAAAATGAAAATGAAAATGACATTGTTTTGTTTTGTTTTTCAAGACAGTCTCATTATGTAGTTCAGGCTGGCCTTGAACTCACTATGTAGCCCAGGCTGGCCTCATGGCAATCCTCCTGCCTCAGCCTCATGAGTGCTGGGATTACAGGCATGTGCCACCACACCTGCTGAAAATGACTTTGAAATACCACAACATGACCATTGAAATGGCTAAAATCAAAAAGATTGGCAACACCTAAAGTGGTGAGAATGTGAAGTAAGCAAAACTCTCATACATTGCTGCCAGCAATGTAAAGTGATAGAACCACTTTGAAAATTAATCTAAAACTTCCTCATTAAACTAAAATGAACTTACCAAATGACCGAGCATTGCACTTGTACTTACCCAAGAAAATGAAAAACTATGTCCTGCAAAGATTATACACTAATGTTCATAGCAACTTTATTCCTAAACAAGAAATACCCCAAATATCCATGAACAGGTGAATAGATAAGTAAATTGTAGTATATTCATATGATGAAGTAAAAAAGAATGAATTCTACCAAACTCTTAAAGATTTAATGTCAATTCTTCACAAACTCTTCAGAAATTAGAAGAGGGGAGAACAAATTATATTTCTAAAAACTAGCAATGAGTAATCATAAAGGAAATTAGAAAATCCATTTACAAGTATCAAAAAGAATAGAAATAGGAATACATTTTAAGAAATGCAAAACTTATATTCTGAAATCCACAACTTTTTTTCAGAAATGAAAAAATCTAAATAACTGGGAAGACTTTATGACTCACAAGACTCAATAAGATGTCATATTCCTTAGATTGATCTCTATATCTGATGGACTCTCTACCAAAATCACAGTGAGGTTTTGTTGTTGCTTTTTCAGAAACTGATAGGCTGATCCTAAAATCCATATGAAAATGCAAAGGGGGCCGGGGATTTAGCTCAGTGGTTCTGCTGCCTGCCTCGCAAGTGCAAGGTTGGGAGTTCGATCCCTGGTACCAAAAAAAAGAATAGAAAATGCAAAGGACCAAGTATAATTAAAACAATCTTGCAAAAGAAATCATACTTCTTGATTTCAAAATGTACTTGAAGCTACTGTAATCAAGATAGTCTGATACCAATTTAAGGATTAACACATAGATCAGTAGAACAGAATTAAGAGTTGAGAATTATATACACAAAATAAAACATGGATCCACACAAAAACTTGTACTAAAATGTTCATGGCAGCACTGTTCATATTAGCCAAAAATAGAAATAACTCAAATATCCATCAATTGTTGAGTGGGTAAATAAATGTGATCTATCTATACAATGGAATGTCATTCAGCCCAAAAAAGGAACAGAATATTGATACATGCTTCAACAGGATTGAATTTTAGACGAAGTGAAAGAAATCAGACACACAAGACTATGTATCATGTATCAGTGGGATGCAAAGTAGACCGGAAAATTTGCAGGATATAATCAGTATTTGCTGGATGAGTAAATGAGTAAATTGTTAGGTAAATGCCAACTGGGTTTAGAAAGTGAAGGAGAAGTTAGAGGAAGGTGCTGTTGGGTTTTCGAAGCTAGAACCTGAGAGGCAAGTGAGGATACTAAAGTAGCCTTGAGCAGTTAGGAAGGAAAAATGGGGTTAGGAGGTGTTGTGAGGGAAAATGAAAAGTACAGTGAGTTTTTCTGTTTATTGTTTTTAAACTGATGTTGGACATTCAGTCCCAGTCACTAGGCATTTTGGAGCCTGACGTGGAAACGCCCAGCATTAGTCTGGGAGGCAAGGAAGCGTCTGAAGATGTCAGGCCTCAGAGCAAGCATAGGCTTAGGAGTCCTTGGCTTAGAGGTGATAGTTTCAGATAAAGTGATGGTCTAGTTCACCAAGCAAAAAAGTACAGAAATACAAAAGAAGAGGGTAGTCATCTGAGCCTTCTGTCCTTCCTTGTTCTTGGAACAGGGAGTCTAAGACCCTGAGCATTCAAGTGACAAGAGAGGTGTGAGTACAGGGGAAAGACTGGAGCCCGAGGACCCAGGTTCTTTGCTTTAGTTCCATCTTGCCATGTGGCCTTGGGTAGGTGAACTTAGCATCTGTGGCTCAGTTTCTTCTCCTGTAATCAGGGACAATAATGTCAACCCTCCCTCCCTTCCAAAACTGTTGTGGGACCAAAAAGAAGAGTGCATAAGAAAGTGCTTTGTAAACAGTAAAAGATGCATCAAATGTAAGGGATTATTATTATTGCAGTGGTAGATGGAGAAGGCCAATAAAACGGATTTAGTTGCAGTAAGTACGGGTTACTTTCTGTTTCTAAGAAGGAAGGAAGGAAAGAAAGAAAAGAAAAAAGAGAGAAAGAGAGAAAGAAAAAGAGAGAGAGAGAGAAAGAGAAAGAAAGACCAGCAGCAGCAAGTACTGCCGGGTGCATGGTGTAGTTTTTCCAACTTTGAGAAGCAAATAATAGAGAAGGGCCAACTGGCTCATCCCCGGAGGCCTGTCTTCACCAATTGGATCTGAAATCATGGGCCAGGGAATGGCTGTAGGCACAGGCTCACCACAGCAGTCCCTGTCCTGGTGGGGTGGGATCCAGGAAGTATAGAGCCAACAGAAGTTGTCCACATGGCCAGAGACCTGCTCCCTGGGCCCCTGTAGCTTGGAACTGCCATTAGGTCTTGCCCTGCCAGATGAGCTTCTAAGATTCCCAGGTGGCCCATGAAGGGTGCTGCCCAGCCCCCAGGCCATGTTCAGGAACATCATCTCAGGGTTAGGCAGAGAAGTAACCCCGGCTTCACCACAAAATAGGCCAGGCTGGTTTTTATGGCTCCCCAGGTGGCCAGCCTCATTAGTGCTGAGGGCTGCATTGGGCCTGTCAGAATGATGGGACAAGGTCCAGTGCAGAAAGCTTAGAGGAACTGCCTTCAGTTCTTTCCAGGTCCATAGACACGTTCCCCCAAATGCCTAGCTAGACAGGAGTCCCTAAAATCTGTGTGCAGCCTGGGCACAGTCCAAATGCACCTTTAAAGTGGCCACACTCTTCCCAAATCCTCCTTGGAGGGCTAGGGAGGGCCTTAGTGACCATCAGTCCAGCTCTTCATTTTCAGTTGAAGAATCTCAGGCCCAGAGAGAGCAGGAGGTTACTAAAGGTCAGCACCTGGAAGCTTCTCTGAGGTACCACAATGGATCTGGGAGCAGAAATCACATCTGTGGCCTCCCCGCTCTCCACATCTGCCCTCTCTCTGCCTTGCTGGCATTTTCCAGCCTCTTCCCCCTACCTCTCCCAGAGCTTCTGGCTCTTGGTCCTGCCAGGTCCAAGGTCCCTGCCTGAGGCTAAAATCCTATTCCCTGACTGTTTGCTCCACACTGGCCACTTCAGGAGCTGATCGAGACAGAGCTTGGGAGACAGGGAAAGCTAGGTGGGGAGCTGCAACCCCAGGCTCAGCTCTCCATGAACAGGTATGAGAAGGCACAGAATGTTTCTTTTTGAAAAATGATTTCCATGAAGACCTCATATTGGAGCTTCCCCTTCCCTCCTTATACTCCCTTGCAGAAAGTAACATGAAATGAATATTCCTTCTTTCCTCCAAAGTGAATTTGTTCAGTACAACCTTACTGAGGCCTGGATTCCATGCCCTGCCTTGTTAGGGCCCTAGGGACGCAGAAAGTACTTGGCAGCTCAGTCTTCCCCTTGGGTACTCCACATCTGGAGGAAACATCAGAATGGGTATTTGTCACTATTGTGACTGTCACTATTGCAGAGGGAAGCACAGGAAACCCCAGGGACCCAGAGACCTCTTTTCCCCCTGCCTCAGCTGGTCAGAATACACCCTGCTGAGTTCACATGGCTGTTTTAAAAGATGAGTAGACATTTCCCGAGCAGCCAAGTAAGGAATTGTAGCCCAAAGATCTCATGCTAATGTGAGAACTTAAAGGGATCACTGGCTGAGGGACCAGTGCTGGGTTTGATGTGCCTTAAACCACATCTGTGTGGGGCAAAGGAACAGATATGGTTGGGGCTAAAAACAGGTCAGTGTTTAGAGTTGGTCCTTTAATGATGGAGAAGGCATTGTAGAGTTTTAAACTTGGAAGATACGATCAAATGAACATCCTAAAAACACCCTTCACAAAGGATAGAGGACAGAGAGCTGAAGTTGAGGTATTGGGAGGTATCAAGACCAATCTCCATTTTCCTTCCTGTTCTAGGCCTCCTAGAGAGGTGCCAGGGTATGTGGCATGTGTGCTTATGTTCTTTGTAGAGTGCCAGGCCTAGTATTTCTTCTCCAAACTGGGCCCAAGGGTTCCCATCCAGCAACAGGAAAGATAAAGCCCCATCATATTTCCGGAGATTTCACCCAAAGATGAAATCAACCATGGAACTTTCTAAATAACAAATTCTTGGGCACCATCCCCAGTTTACTAATTACTCATTCATTCCAAGAATACATATTAAACAGATGACAGATGCCATTCTAGGTAGTAAGGATATACCAATGGCCAAAGCCCCTGTCTTCATGGAGCTTACATTCAGAATCTCTGAGGAGAGACCTAGACATCTGTACTTAGAAGAGTTCCACTGGTGATTCCAAAGCCCAGTGTCATGGGCTGAATTTCGTCCATCCAAAATGTATGCACTGAACCCCTAACCTCCAATATCTCAGATTGTGACCATATTTAGAGATAATCTTTAAAGAGTAATTAAGTTAAAATGAACTGAAAGTATAAATAAGGACTAAATGGTATACTAGATCATGTGAAATAGGAAGAAAAGGGGCAAAGGGGAAGGGGAAGTGGGAGGGGTAGGGGAAAGGAAAGAAGGGAATGGAATTAATAAGAGAAAATGGGAAAATGGACACAAAGTCTTTGTAAATAGAGAGGGATGGAGGGGTTGAAGGGAGGGCAGGGGAAGGGGGGAAAATAAGAGCCAAGAGAGATTATGTAAAGGTGCAAATTTCCAGTGATGAATGTCATTATATTGTATACCTAAAATGTACCAATAAAATAAAATTTTTTTAAAAATGAGGCCACGATAGTGAGCTGTAATCCAATATGGCTAGTGTCCTTAAAAAAAGAGGAGATTAAGCCATACAGGGAGGACCATGTGCAGACACACATAAAAGACACAGGTTGACTTGGCCATCTGCAAGTCACAAGAGAGACTGCAGAAGAAATTAACCCTGCCAACACCTTGATCTCAGGTGTCTGGTCTCCAGAAGTGTGAGGAAATACATTCCTGTTGTTTAGGCTACCAGTCTGTGGTGCTTTGTTATAGAAGTTTAGTGAAGTAGTGCATTGGCCTCTTGCTCAGGAACTATGGCTTGAAAGCACTGGCTGAAGATGCAGAATGCAAATAGAGAACATATTTAGGGAGTATGGGCTGGCAGACCCAAAGCTTGGCGATATCTATAGATTTGTCCTTGGCAGAAGGTGGTTAATTTTGCTTGAGTGTCCTGGAAGTGTGGATGCTTCAGAAAAATCTGCTGCAGCCATGCCCCAAACCATAGGAGGCCTGATGGGAATTCCTCCTCACTCCAGTGATCCACATCCACAGAAATGACCAGAAAGCCTCAGGGTTCTTGTTCTCCACAGGAGGGTCCAGTGGGAACAGACCTTGAGGAAAGCACTAAAGACCTATGCTGCCCACAGAGACTCAGAATGGGCAAGGACTTGGGCTGAGGTCACACAGCACGATGGTTGCCTTCCAAGCTACAGTGTAACTCCCTGCTAGTCCCAGCTGCTTCCTTCTCCAGCCCCGGAAACTTGCCCAAACCCACTGCCACCCACTCCACTTTCCTACCCTCTCTTCCCCTCCTCTCTGGCTCTAAGGCCAGGAGCATGATTTGAGAATGATGAAACCCAGCTCCTGAGGTCACTCTGGCCTCTTTGCAGTGGTTGTAATTTTGGAAACCCCCCCCCCCCCAGTAGGCTGGGGAAACTGCCAGGCCTTTGGCACATGTCTAGGGGAATGTGAGGATGAGACACCAGATGGGGTCATTTCAAGCCAGGTCGAGAGGAATTTTATGTTAGAGACCATCTCCTGACCTGGCACTGGTCTGAAGGACACACAGACTGATAACACAGCCTGATGCTCACATCGTGCCTTTGCCCAGCATCCCACCTAATCCCCTTTACCCATGCTTTCCAAGTCAATGCCACCCAAAGCTTATACCTTGACCCCTGTAATGCTGATTCACATCTCCAGGTCTTCCTTCATGTTTCCTCTGCTTGTGTTGTTCCCCCCACCCCTTGTCTGTTTTTACTTAACTCCTACTCATCCTTTAAAGCCTAGCTCTGGTATCACCTTGTCCAGAAAGCCTTCCTTAACCATACCTCTTGCAGGCCTATACATTCTCCTCTGCACACACGTACTCTATTTTTATGTTTATCACACTGTATGTGAATTGCCTGCTTACATGTCTATTTGTTTCCCCATCCAGAATGGGAGCTCCTCGAGAGCAGGGATGGGTTGGGACTAGGTCTGATTTATCTTGTGTCCCAGCCTGCAGCACAGAGTTGAACAAAAAACAAGTCTGTCAGTGTTCATTGAGTGGTATATGCACGTGCGCACACACATACAGATAGGTAAGGCAGGGAGTGTAAGCCTTCCTTTTAGAGAGAAAAGTGAGCCCCAAGAGGCATTTCCTGACATGCTCAATGTCCCACAGTGAATTTGTATCAGGGAAGGCACCAAAATCCCACTCTTCTGGAATTTAGACTAGTTTTCTTACATACCAGGGATAGTATTCCTAAAGCAGGCATCCAAAGGGACCCAGTAAACCCAAGCCATACACAGTGTATTAATTTCTAATTACTGCTATTACAAATTTAGTGGCTTAAAACAATGGATTTATCATCTCACATTCTGGAGATCAGAATTTCAAAATGGGTCTCACTGGGCCCAAATCAAGGCAGCAACATGTTTCCATTTCTTTCTGGAAGCTCTAAGTGTGCTGCTGAGTCTCCCCTTTCCCAGCTTCAATGGGCTGCCTGCATTCCTCTTTCTCATCATCTCCTTCTAAAGCTGGAGTAGCTGGCTGGGTCTTTCTCACATGGAATCACTCTAACACTTCTGCTGCTGTCTTCAATTGATGAGAATCTTTGTGATTCCACTGGGCTCACTTACATAACCCAGGATAATCTCTTCATCTCAAGGTCAGCTTATCTGCAACCTTAATTCCCACTACCAGTTGATCTCCTCAGGCTGTAGGGATTGAAGAGGGGAGGTGGAGGGACAGGCATCGTGCTGCTTACCAATTGGTGGGCAGGGAGGCAAAGGAATTGAGCTTTTGAGCATCAAGTGACCAGATCGCCAATGTGCCCAGAAGTGTCCTGGTTTAAACCTGTCATCCTGGGAATGAAAACACAGCTTTCACTCTCAAAAGCATCCTGGTTTGAAGGAAAAATTACGTGATTCCCCAAGTTCCAGACTGCTAGAATAGGCCTTCCAATTGCCAGTGAGGAAGCTGAGACACAGAAGAGAACCATCTCACCCTGTGTCACACAGTTAGGGACAGAGGTGAGGCTGTAATCCAGATTTTTTTCCAGAATGCCAGGCTGGTGCCCTGGTCAAACCGAAGTATTTCTTTCATCAAGTCAAGAAGGCTCCCTAAAGGAAGTGGTAGGCACAGTCATCACTGATAATGATAATGACAATTTATTAAATATTTACTATGTGTCAAGTACTGTTATTTAATGTTGACTCTTATTTGGGCATGGTGGTGCACACCTGTAATACCAGCGTTTGGGAGGTTGAGGCAGGAGGATCATGAACTTAAGGCTATCCTGGGCCACATAGTGAGACCGTGTCTCAAAAAAAAAAAAAAAGAAGAACACTTTATATGTATTATCTCACTTGGTCCTCACAAAGATCTTGGTTCATTTTACAAATAGGAAACCAGATTATGGTGGAAAAGTGACCAACTAGAAGGTTTTGAGGCTAAGTTGCAAATACAGATCTTTTCTATTATAAAGCTACTGTCTTTCCTCTTAATTTAGAGCATTACAGGGGTTGGGGAGCTAAAAGGATCAGGAGCTTCACTTTGGAGAGAAGGAGAATGATGAAAGGGTCAGGTTTTATTGAGCCCGTGAACCAGAGAAAGAAAGAGAGAGGGACAGAGAGAGAGAGAGAGAGAGAAGTGGCTCAACCAGTTGTGTTTAATTTCCACTAAAGGCTAAAATTATGGTTATAGAGGAGGTGTTTATGTAGTTTGAAGTGTTCAGTTATTTTTTCCATACCTGTTCAATGCAGAACATTTGGAAAATACCAAGAGTAAAAAGAAGATAATAATCACAATCATTGCACACTCCCACAAAACCACCATTAACATTTTGGCAGATTTCCTTACAAGGATTTTAAAAATAAAATATTTCAACATATAAAAAAGTATAAGAATAATATGATCAATACCCACCACCTACTCGCCCACATATACAGCACACACAGACTGTCCCCACTTTACAGTGGTCACAAGTTTTCAGCTTTACAAGAATGGTGGAAAAGCAACACAAGTTCAGTAAAAAATGTACATTGAATTTGTAGTGTTGATCTCTTCCCAGGCTGATGCTGTGCCATGCAATACTCTCTCTCAGAGCCACAGCCCTGTCAGCCATGCCATCGTGAGGGGAAACAGCCCATGAGCTACAGTGGCTACAGTGCAGTGTTGTCAGCATTTTTTGGATATTGAGTTTTGGGTTTTTCCTTGCCAGCATGCACATAAAATGCCCATCTGTGTTTGTACAGAGTCAAACTGTATTATAAAATAGCCTTAATACAAGATGATTTTGTCCACCTGTAAGCTTAATGAAGGGTTCTGAGCACATTGAAGGTAGGTGAGCTGTGATGCTCAATAGATTAAGTGTAATAAATACATTTTCAAATTCTAATATTTCAATTTCGGGCAGGTTAGCCAGAGATGACATCCCATTGTAAGCGAAGGAGCATTGGTGATTAAAGCTTGGTTGTAACTGTTACCCAGTGTGTTCCCTCAAGAGTTCTTTTCAGGCTTTTCTCTATGCTTATTGCTTTTCTTAGTTGATATCACTGTGATTTTACAATTTTGTATCAGAAGAGTTTAGGAGCCATGAGAGGGTCCTTAACACTCCCACAGTCATTTGTTCTAAAATTTTTTTGTTAAAAAGGCAGCTTTGGACTGGTCCCTAATTCATATATTTGGTTTTTGGTAGAATGACGATATCACTCTGCCCCTAGCAGTTCCTGCCCCAGTGAGCAGCTGTGGACCTGGCTTGGCACAGCCCTGCCTGGACCTTTCTCCCCATTTGATATCTGTGCTCTCTGCCTCCCGCTGTTTCTTGGCCTCTCCCTTTCTCCTATCCCAGCCTCACTGCCTCACCCTGTCCTGTCAGTCCTATCCCCTTTCTCTGGCACCTCTTCTCACCTCTACCCCAGCTCCTCCTCTACCTATTGCTCAGCCAGGTCAAGAAGTTGCCCAGATGGAGAGAGCAGCTCTGCTTTCCACCACAGCCTTTCTTCTCTGGGCTATAAGGGTCCCCCATCTTCCCATCTTCCAATACCTGGAACTCTTCTGCTTCTGCTTTATTCACGAACTCATTAATTCTCAGGACTGGAAGCACACTTAGAGAGTAGCTAACCCTCTCTACCCCCATTTCCAGCCAGGTGGACAACAGAGCAACCAAATCCAGAACCTAGGTTTTTAGCCACTCATTCCAGTGCCCTCCCACCAGGAAAGCACTCACCAGGCCTGGGCCATGCCCCAGAACCTGCTTTCCAAAGACTGCTGTGTTGCATGTGTGTGCTTGGGGTGTGTGTGTGGGGGGGGGGGGTGTCACTGTTACTGTCTCATCTGCATGGAGCACCTGCAATTGGGGTGTGGCCTGGGGTGGGAAAGGCTCGCAGCTGCCTCATTTAGGGAAAGTGTCGTGGTTGGCAAAGTCCTAGATATCATCTGAAGCCCACTTCTTCCAGACTGGAGGAAACTGAAGCCCAGAGAGGGGCTGAACTTTAGCTAGTCGTATACTTGATCTGTGGCCTTCGGTCAAGTGACAGTGTCTGCCTGCACCAGAGTGAGAGGGGAGAAAGAAACCACCCAGCCCTGGAGGAGGTTCTGGCCTGTTTTCCTGCGTTCGTGTGTTCCCTCTTTCTTAGTGTCTGAGATACCGCATTCTCTCTCCTCTCTCCAACTCTCCTCCTTCCTGGCTCCCTCATCACCTTATTCTTTCTGTGCTACCATTCTTCAGGGTGAGGAAGGGCAGGAACAAAGGCGTGCAGGTGGAAAGGCAGGTCTGCTTGGGTATTGCAAGGCAGGAAACCAGTCTGTTTGATGGCTTTGCGTTCATATAGCAAAAAGTCTTGAATAACAGATGAAAAATTTGATCTTTACCCAAAGGGTTGAAGTTGGAGGCCCAGATCCCTCATTCAGTAGTTGTGTGACCCTGGACAAGTCACTAAATCCAGTGTCTGAGCCTACATTCTTAAGCAAAGCTTTTTTTTTTTTTTTTTTTTTTTTTTGGTACCAGGGATCAAACTCAGGACCTTGCGCTTTCGAAGCAGGCGACGGAACCACTGAGCTAAATCCCCGGCCCACTGCATTCTTTCTTCTATAAAATTGGATGACAATAACTTGGTTTTTGGCAGGTGAGCACCCCTTCCGGGGTCGGGCGCTTGGATTGGGACCGGCTCCGGCTTCCGCTCAGTCGGGTGCACGGGAGACTATGGCGTCCTCGGTCCCGCCAGCCACCGCACCCGCGGCAACAGCGGGCCCCGGCCCGGGTTTCGGCTTCGCCTCCAAAACCAAGAAGCATTTCGTGCAACAGAAGGTGAAGGTGTTCCGGGCAGCAGACCCGCTGGTGGGCGTGTTCCTGTGGGGAGTAGCCCACTTGATCAGTGAACTCAGCCAGGTGCGTCCCCCGGTGATGCTTCTGCCAGATGGCTTTAAGGCTAGCTCTAAGATCAAGGTCAACAATCACCTTTTCCATAGGGAAAATCTACCTAGTCATTTCAAGTTCAAGGAATATTGTCCCCAGGTCTTCAGGAACCTCTGTGATAGATCTGGCATTGATGACCAGGATTACTTGGTACCTCTTACCCGAAGCCCCCCAAGTGAAAGTGAAGGGAGCGATGGTCGATTTCTCATCTCCTATGATCGAACTCTAGTCATCAAAGAAGTATCCAGTGAGGACATTGCTGACATGCACAGCAACCTCTCCAACTACCACCAGTACATCGTGAAGTGCCATGGCAGCACGCTGCTGCCCCAGTTCTTGGGGATGTACCGAGTCAGTGTGGATAATGAAGACAGCTCTAGTCTTCTCCCACCCCACTCCCACTTCCATCTGCAACCATCTGCACATCTGGGCACAGACGCCCAGAGATGGCCAGAAGTGTCTGAGCCTGGGTGAAGGTGTTTGACTACTGCTGCGTGAACCAGAACCTCATGGCTTTCCTGGACCTGAAAGTTTCAATGGGTGTGGTCAGTTCTGGAGGCTGGAATGATGGGCCTGTGTTTGGCACGTTAAGTTTCCTTTCTTCCTGCCTAGCTGTCCCCAAGGTTTATTTCCAGCAGAAGGGACTATCTCTCCTGGGTCAGTTCTGGTCATTTAAACAGGATAGAGATCTCAAGTGTGGGAACTTCCCTGAATGTGTGCAGCTAGCACACTTCCTTCTGCCCTTTCTCAAACCCTTTTTTCAGCTGGATTTGTTTTCATTCTGTTCTCTTCTGTCCCATCTTATACTGCTGCTGTGTCTCCCAGGGGACAGATGGCCTTCTTTGTCATCTTCACTCTCCTCCCCCAGAGAGGAGTCAGATCCATAACTCAATCACCCATCCACTTCCAAAGATAGCTCAGTTAATGGGTGATATTCTCAGAATGTAGAGGACCCTGATGAGATGAAATGGGTGTCCTTCCCTCCCTCCAATGCCTTTGGGGCTAAGATACTCATTCTTGATACCCCCTCCCAAGCATCCACATTTTTTTCACATAAAGATGGGCACCAGCAACTGGCCTGTGGGGATGCAAAGCTGTTTTTCTCTGTGTCTGGCTGGACTAACCAGTCCCACAAGAAGGCATGAGGTCATAAGTGAGAAACTGCCTTCCTGTCACCTTCCGCTCCAAAGGAGGTAGCAAGAGAAGTCTCCAGTGTGGGGTTGGAGCCCCTGTAATATCTTCCTGTCCTGTGTGGATCCTGGTGGATCTTTTCCATTCCCATCATCTACCTTTCCCTTGTTGAATGCAATAAAACTCTGTGACACCAGCAGCTGTTGCTTTTTAGAACTGGGTTTACTGATTATGCGGCTGATGTATCTTAGGCAGTATAATCTTCATTTGTTGCTTGTTTTTCACCTTTTTTGTTTTATTAATAAAAGATCTTATGTATTTACTCCCATTACTATCACAATACAAAAATAAATTATTCAATCCAAAAAATAAAAAGATAACTTGGTTTTTTTTCTAGTACTAGGGATTCAACCTAGGGCCTTCACACTGAGTTACTTCCCCAGACTTTTTAATTTTTATTTTGAGACAGGGTGTCCTAAGTCACCCAAGCTGAGCTCAATCTTGCAATCTTCCTGCTTCAGCCTCCCAGGGTGCTGGAATTACATATACAGATAAAAACCATGTGGAAGAGTGCCTAGCACAGGGTGTGGCACACATTTTCATCTGTGGCAAATAACAACTGCATAGCTCCTGCAGACATCCTGGGCTGGCCCTTGATTCTTTCCTAAGACCCTGAGTGGCATTTGATTTCTTAGACCTTGCTGAACCTCGAACCAGCACTTGAGTCCACGGAGGGTTAAGGGTAAGGGGGAGTCATCTCTCTGGCAGGTCAAATGTAGACTCCATAGTCTTTGGGGATGACCACATGTACACAGTGAACTACAGTTCTCATTGGAAAAGGGAGGGAGCACTAGTAGGGGCAACAAAGCTGAGAAATGAGGTGGCTCTGGCAGTTCCATCTATTCTTTGAGGGCTGAAGCTCAGCGTTTTTCTCCTGATGTTGGTGCCCAGGATGGGACCAGCTAGTGTAGACTTCGGGGAGTGACATGGGGCAGCTCCCCCCGCCCCCAGCAACATCTCAGGCAGCCAGCTGCAAAGACTGAAAGCCTGGGACTCAACTCATCCAGGGTTTCCCACAAACCTACGACGTTGGATAAGCCTCCCCAGCAACCTCTCTGCACCTCAATCTCCTCATTTGTACTCTGAGGACTCAGGGCAGTACCCCGTAGCTGATGGGGCTGACCTTGAACAGAATCATTATGTATCATGAACATTACACAGGGCTGGCATTATTGTAGGGGTTCCAAAGAGCTGTGGTGATTGTGTCTGTGAAACTCCTTTTGCCAGGACAGACTAAACCTGGGGATACTCATGCTGAGGTCTTTTCTCTTGCCCGCCACCTAAGATCCCCAAATGTTATTGAATACCCAAGTAAAACTTTTCTATCTTCATTGACTGAATGACTGAATAATCTTCTAACCTGAGGGAGGCAAGGATTTGCCATTTGGTGTTTTCATGCGGATGAGGTCATAAATAATGAATCACTTGTAAATGGATGCTTAGTCTCCATGTGGTTTCCAAATTGTGATCTCATTTTATTCTCACAACCCCCGCCCCCTGCCAACATCATGTCTTCTGGGAGGACACGGAAAAACTGTGATTGGTCTCCCCAATTTCTAGATAGGAAAATTGAGCTTGGGAGAAGATGAGTGACTTATCTAGGTCACCCTAAAGTTAATGTCATGCCTGGGGCTCATCCCTGCCAGCCCAAGGGTTTTTGTAGGAGTCCAGTGGTTAGAATCATTCAGATTGCAAGGATCACAGAGCCACTGAGGTGCCTTGGAGATGCGGGATGATGAGGGAGTACAGAGGGACTTCTCAAGCAGCATACCTCTTGGTCTTTTGGGTTTTAATTTTAATTTTTATTAGTACATATTTGCAGTATCTGATGATTACATTCATCATGAGGAATTGGTACATGTACCTAACACAACTTAATTCTTTTTTTATCCCCTTCCCCTCCTTTCCCTCCCCCTCCCTCTTCTCTTGATCCCCTTCCTTTTGGCAAAATGATCTATCTCCCCATTTCCTATTATCTTTTATTTTATTCTTAATTGATTTATATTTTGTGTTTCTCATATAAGAGAAACCATGAGATATTTAAGCTTCTGTGTCTGACTTATTTCACTTAACATTATGGCCTCTGTGATGTCAGAGTCTAAACTGCAATGTCCGAACATGGCCAGGTGGCCCCTCCTGTGCCCTCCAGAGGAGCAGCCGCAGTTCCTCCCTTGGCCTCTCTTAGTCCTGACACTCAGCCTCCCACAGTCCCTGCTTCTCTTGCTGTCCACTCTCTGGGTCTCCCATTTTAACTCCCTAAGGGACAGAATGTGTTAGCTAGGCAGGCATTTTGGTTCCAAGGAGCATGGTCTCTTGGGCCACCTTAGGAATACTTCCCTGGGGGAATGCAGCTTGGAACTGGGAAAGGAACACCAAGGATGCATGTTCCACCCTCTTCATTCTTATCTGTCCAGCGCCAAGCCAGCCTCTGTCCAGAGCCCTGAAGGGGGCATCAGACAGGCTGAGCCATCTGGCAGACACTTCAGGGCCACCTTGGGGCTCAGTGAACCTGTCAGCTGGTGCTCTCCCCACCTCTATCGAAGCAGCTGCCTGTCCTGGGCAAAGATCTGCCTAGCACCACTTCCTTGGAGTAGGTTGCTGTTTTCAAGAAAACAAAATATTAGACAAGGAAGGCACAGCCACAGTGCCCATAGTGCCTTCAGTTTGGCCTACCTGGCCAGCCTGCCTCACAGAGCACTCACGTCTGTTAGGTCCAGCCTAGGTGTGGATGCAGTTGGCAGGAGCTTAAATCCCAAACTGACACTATGTGTCCATAGTAGCCATTGACATCAGAAGGTGCTGGGTAAAGGGCCGCTTTGCCAGGCAGGGGACAGCTCTGATGCAGATGGATTTCCAGAGGTTGTGAGCAGAGTGGGACAGTGATGTCTCCCAGGTTCCCTGGTCAGAGCTCTATCACCCCACAAAATGTGTGACTGATGCATAGACATAAGGCAAGGGTTACATCGTGGAGTTCTGGGAAATTCTGGGCAGCAAGTGGGAAGATCCAGATGTACTGGTGCTGTGAATGTGGGAGAATGGTTAGAGTATGTGTGCAGAGAAGGCCACCTTGAATTAGTTAGCCTGGTGCAGAGAATTCAGCATGATGTGAAAAGAAAGGAGAAAATGTCACACAGGCTCTCACTCAGGCTGAGCCAGGGCTTCTATAGACCACCAGTGGGCAGTGCCTGGGACTGTTGCAGGGACTCAGCACAGCCACATACCTTTGAGGGAGGTCACATGCCTCTATGCCTACTGACCTACCAGCCTCCCTTCCATAGCCCTGGAACGGGAGGAGGACTGGGAAGAAGATTGGAGCTCTTGCTCTGCTCTCCCATTCTGGGAGTGGACATTTGGCTCTAGTTTGATCAGTTCCTGAGACCTGGGTAGATGCTACCTAACAGAGAATAAGTAGCCAGATAGGGCTAGGCCCTTGAGGGAGTCAGTACAAAAGATGAGAATACATTACAACTGTGGCTGGAGGCACATTTGTTGAGGGCCAGGCCTCAAGATGGGAATGGGGTGACTGAGACTGCATACTTCCTTGAAGGATGAACAATGGATTGGGAATTGTGCTCACCTGGTAGACATCCATCGCCCAATGGGTGGCCGGAACTCCCTGGTTTGTTTCTTCCTAAAAAGGTCCTTTTTCTTTCCATGTACTCTTGCTATGTGACCTAGTTCACTGTTGGATCAATATTACCTAAGGGGCTAAACTTGTAATCTTATTGGTTGATCCTAGTTTTGTCCTATGTTGTGCCCACCTAGTGATTTGCTCTATAAAACTTCCTCTATAAAGTGGGGTCCATGGCAACCCATTTTTTGGGTCTCCTCCTGTCTCTCAGGAGCTATATCTCTCTCAATAAATATTTCCTATTCTTTTTGTTTCTTCCATTAAGTTTATTGACACATTTTAGATGTAAAATACAGTTACATTCATCATTGGGATCTTGTACCACTACATGAGTATCTTGGTTCTTATTTTTTTTCCCCTTCCCCTGCCCTCCCTTCACCCCCTCCACCCTTCCCTATTTGCAAAAACTTTGTTTCCTTTTTTTTCCCTTTTCTCATATTTTTTCTTTTCCCTTCTTTCCTTTCCTCTACCCCTCCCACTTCCCCTGCTCCTTTAGACCTTTTCTTCCTATTACACAATATCAATTATACATTTTTAAATTACGATATCAAAATTTAGAGGACATTACCACAGATTTTACAGAATTTAAAAAGATGTAGAAAGCATATTACAAAAATCCTTTTTTAAATAAATTTGACAATTTCTAAGAAGTACCTTGGAAGACAAATTAATGAAACTGACTCTGGAGGAAATATAAAATTTGAATAGCACCTAGTAAAGACAGTATACTCCTAGCTTGAAAACCTACCTATATGACAACAACAGGCTCATATACATTTTAACTGATGAATATTTCCTATTATTAACCTCCATTGTTCTTTAGAATTCTTTTTTTAAATGCATAATTTAAAATCTTTATTATTTTACCATCAAAAGTTTTCTTTCCATAGAAGAATGGCAATGTTGTGTCAGTGCATATTCTATGGAAAAGTCTTATTTTAAGTAACTAGCCTAGAAACCAGAGACAGCACTGTAAAGCTAGTGTGCAAGGTCAAAGACACAATGCTGCCAATGCAATCAGTATACGGAAAGAATATGCAGGTGTTAGAAAAAACAATCTATGGCCAAGTGAATAAAAAGTAGCAGTGCACTGCACTGACGTTCTAGAGGAACAGAAAACGGAAACTAAAAAAAATAAAACCAGTAGACTACAGGCACAGAGTTCCAACTGTATCACCAGCTAATTCATGCATACTTGTTCCTTCCTCTTGAAGTCTAGAACATTATTGCATGGCAAGGCATTTTCTGCCTAATGTGCAAATGGCACAGCCACATGCAGAAATTTCTGCTTTCCATCTTACAGCCGAAAGAAACAAACTTGGGGCAGTAAACAAAAAACATAAAAACCTGTAGCTTTAGGCATCTTTAGTAAAAAGCTGAACAACTCAGAATTTGTTCCCATTTTCTTGAGAAATAAACTTAAAACAATGAAAGACAGCTGTCATGTTTACTCAGTTTTGACTGAAGGCAAAACAATTTTTATGTAAATACATTGAATAGACACACAAATATCCTTAACAAAATACTGTCAGGTCAACTTGAAAATTTTCATAACCAGCTCCTAAAAAAGGTACTGATAATCATGAGATGAAAATGACCATTACATTTTGATCATGCCTGAACACTGGGAATTTTTTGGGCAAGTCTGTTCCTGAAGCTGCTATACAGCTAGATTTGGCTACTCTGCATTAATTCATATGATAAATATCTTTCATAAGGAAATAGCAGATCTATTATTATGGAATCAAACAAATACAGGAAACATGTTTTAAATACTTTAAAGTTACATGATATAACCTAAGAATAAGAACTACCCTTACCATGGTCTAAATCTTAAATTGTTAATGCATGGATTATTTGCAAGACTAACAAGTTACTTGTTAATCATGTCTAGGCCTTACAGGGGAGGGGCACTCAATGCATGGGACAGCAATTATTTCCCAGATGATTTAAACATTTCTAAGTGTTATTAAACTGTATTTGAAAAGTTCTTTTACTTAATATATACATTGTACAAAATAAGTTAAAAGGAGGAAGCAGAGGAAGGTTTTCTGGTATATATGATGCAAACATACCACTTTCCCTAGTCAGTAGTTCCATGTATGTCCATTTTACCCAAGATAAAATACAAAAGGCCAATCAAAAATTTCACTTATAAATAGAAAAAGCATTCAAACCATGGAATTTCAACATTGATTTTTTTCCCACACTGCAACTCACTCCACTTTGACTATAATAAACATAAATAACGGCATTTCAAAAATCTGTTTTTACATCCTTACCCTAAAGTTTAACATAAATTCCTCTAATAATCGAGAAGAAAAGCATTCCTTTGTAACAATTCCACAAAATAATTTTCAAGTCACAAAACATCTGTCTACTAGTAAAACCAGCAACCCTTGTGGAGGGTATAGGCATTAATGCTTGGCCTCTCTGAGGTATAAATGCAGCTATATTTGCACTGAGTTGATAGTCTATAAGGTATGCCAACAATCTGCATGTGTGCATAAAAGTGGGAGCAATATTATCCTGAAAACTTATTTTCATAATTTTTTATAATAATGGAGATTGAGAAAAAATATGTACTTTAGCCCAGTAATATAGCCAGAAGAATTCTGAATTTCTAAACAATTCAAAGGGTTAACACATTTAAAAATATTTAACATTGCATATTGATTAAAAAAAAAAGCTGAACAGGGAAAACATACAAATATTTATTTTATTTCTTTATTTTTTGGTACCGGTGATCGAACTCGGGTCCTTGCGCCTGCAAGGCAGGTGGTGGAACCACTGAGCTAAATCCCCGGCCCCCATACAAATATTTAAATCTAGCAGGACATCACAAAAAGCATACTATAGATAAGTGTGAAATCAGTCAAGCTTTTCCAAACCAGAAAATCCTTTTAATCCTTCAGCAAGTCTCTGTGAAAATAATATGTATACAATAAAAGTGAAAAGGAAGCACCTAGGATACCCCCAAGAGACTTGCTACACCATGTATCACTACTGCCCCATCTCTCTCGTATGCATGGATGGCCAACAGATGACAAGAAGTCCATTTGACAATAGTTCAGTAACTTCTTTTCACCACTGCTGCCAGCTGAAATCATCACTGCTTCCAAAGACCAAAAAAAAGCCTAGTATTGTTGCGAAGATGACTGTGTTTCCTGTGAGAACAAGTGCACAAGCTCCCCACTCAATCAGATGTGCTCTGGCAAATATGATGGGAAGTCCAAAAGCTGAAACAACAATGCCTGTCGTGAGAAATATGGCAAGTTCCTTGCAAGCATTACTCATAGCATCTGTATCGTCCACTAATCTTCTTGCTATGCAGTATGGAATAGGTGAAAGGACGTAAAAAAACAGAACAAAAAGAGGCCAGTATTGGCTGTATATTGGGAGGGCACATCCAAGCATCAAAAACATCAGCCCAATCGCTCCTCCAAAGGATAAACTAATCAAAGCTTTGATGCCGGCCATGGCGGTGACGTTGCTCCAGCTCCACAACCTGAGGCAGCGACTAGAATTCATTCTTAAGTTTTGGGGACCATGAACTTTGCATATCTGACATCCAGCAGGTTGAGAGTTACATTTATTTCCCCTGTATCACTCATATTTCTCCTCCACGGGGGCATCCAGAACAGGAAGCTTCCAGAAGCAAGTGATTGGCCTCCTATCTACAAGCCTGTCCCTATTGACTCAGAGGGAGCCCAAGGCAGCATGGGCAGCCTCCATCCCAACACTGCTGGGTGACCTGGGACAAGTTATTAACTGCTCTGAGCCTTGACTTCCTCTACTATAACCTGGGAAACAGCTGTATGATAATAACCAACTGTAATATGGTTGTTCTATGAGTTTATGGGAAAGTGGCTGAGCACAGCCGAGCTCCATGTATACCTGAGCCATTCTTGCCACTAAACTGGAATGGAACTTCCTGGAAAGCAGGGTCCTTCCTGTCTAGTTCACCTTCATGAGCCCAGTGGCTGGCACAAAACAGGTGCTCAGTAAATCCTGACAATGGAGAAGGAGCATTTTGTGACTCATTATTAATGATGGCCATTCATCAGCCAGCAGAGAGGCTGAAGGACCTGTTAGAAATGGAATCAGGCCAGTGAACCTGAGTTCTAGTCCAGCCCTGCCACTGGCTTGCTGAGGGACCTGGCAAGTCACATCCCCAGTCTGGGCCTCAGTTTTCTCACTTGCTCAGTGAATGAGTTGGTCAAGATGAGCTTTCAGATCTTCTTGGCTCTGAGGTCTGGAGGGTTTGCTGGTGGGTGACCATGTGCCCACCCCCATCTGGGTACATCACGATCAGGAGTCACTTCCTGGCCCCACCCTCCTTCCTCATGTTTTTCCTTCATCTTCTGGGTGTTCTCTACTCTGGTTGGGGTATTTTCATTTGCAAAAATTTAAATGCTGCATTGGTCCTCTTCACATACACATGTCCTGTCCCCCACTCCCACACCATTTTGGGAACTCCTGTAGGCAGCAGCTCTGTCTCCTCTACCAACCTCATAGATAAGGCATCTTCTTGCTCAGGCTGACATCCTCCCTCTCCCTCTCACCAGCTTGGGACAAGTCTCATCTTCACTCAGGTCTCTCCCCTGGATCCGCCCCTTACCACGGGTTGAGGGGCAGAGTGACATGTTTGCTGACAGGCTGATGGCCAGCGCTCCAAGGGAGCAGGCCAGCAGCCGCGAAGGTGCAGCCTGTGCCAGGTGGGCCTTGCCAGCCAGAGCTATTTTTAGAAACCATGTTTGCAAATTTTGTGTTAATAGTGTCTCTGTCCAAGTTCTGGCTCCCAGGGGTTGGGGAGGGAAAGAACCTCTGAGAAACCCTTCCTCCCTGCTGGTCCTCCTCCTGGTTTGTGTAGTCCTCACAGGTGGCTGGGATCAGCGGACACTCTCATCTGTGTGGGAGCCCTCCCACGCCATCTATCTGCAGACACAAGGCCAGTGGGAGGTGGGGGAGGCACAGAGGCCTAGAGCTGAGGTTGTTAGATGACCGTGACCATCTCCCTCTCCGAGGGGAGGCAGAATCCCTGGCACAAGACACTCTGGAGACACCTTTCTTGGTGCTTAGTTACTGGATGGGAATTTTCAGTTTCTTTGTTCTCTCCTTCAGCAGTGAACGTGGGCCCCCACAGATTTCTGTATTCTTTTGAGGATATTCATCCTCACCGGAAGTCACCCAGCCAGGCCTTGACTGAGGCCTGATCCTGAGGCATCAGAGGAAACACTCTCCAGTGCATCTTCCTGGGCCAGATCATGAAAGGAGGGGGTGGATGGCAGAGAGGGGCACAAGCCCTTGCAGTCCCATCCTTGGGGCTTCTGGTCTGGCAGGAGGGGCAAAGGCCTTGAGGCCATCCTAATCCCGGGATGGGTATTCCGAAGAGAAGTGGTGCTGTGTGAGGGTATAACCTGCTCTGAGCTGAGAACTGAAGGGTAAGTAGAAGTTGGATGAAAAAAGGAGCCACATGGCAAGAGGAAATGCAAAGCCCAGGATGTGATGATTCAAATACCGAGAAGGCCAGGGGATCCCTCCAACCACGGGGGCTCCCAAGAAGGAGGTGCCCATCTTTTCCTGGTCCCCACCCACCCAGACAGACCTCACACTTGACCCAGCAGGGATAGAAGGGGCCTCACTGCAGGGCCCTGACACAGGTATACAGCCAGGGTCTTGACGACCAGGGCTGGAAGGAACCTGAGAAAGCCACCAGCACTTCTGTCTATGGCCCTGCAAGACTCTCCTCTCACTTGGATGGACGGTTTGACAGGCGGCCAGCAGGAAAATCCCCCCTGCTGAAACCCCGCTTCCTGCCCCAGGTTGGCCCTTCCTAGCAGCTCCCCCTCCGCTAAGAGGCAGCCTCTTACAGCTCTCAGAGATACAGTCCTGGGTTCTGGCAGACTAGCTTTTGTTGTTGTTATTGTTGTGTTGTTTTGTTTGTGGTGCTGGAGATTGAATCCAAGGTCTTTCACAGTGAGCTGCATTCCCTGCCTTTATATAAATATTTAGTTAATTTTTGAGACAGTCTCACTATGTCACTAAATTGCTCAGGCTGGCCTTGAACTTGCAATCCTCCTGCCTCAGCTTCCCAGAATGCTGGGATTCTAGGCCTGCACTAGCACACTGGGTTTAGCCCTTTCATTTAAAAAACTGTGTGGCCCTGGGCAAGGTGCTCAGCCTTCCTTGGCTCCATCTGTAAAATGAGGATATTAATAGAGTTGGGAGGACTAAACAAAAGGAAGCACAAAAAGCCTTAGCCCAGAGCCTGGGGTCCAATTAGCACTCAAATGTTAATTCTTAGTTAATATCACATTGTTTTCACTGGTACCCTGTCAAGGAAGGAGAAACTGAGGCTGCGAGTGGGAAGGGACTCCCCCGAGGTCGCCTGGTGCGCTGGCGGCGGTGGCCTCAGGGGCCCTCGCCAGGCTCCCGCCCCTCTCAGCCGCCCGGGCACCGCTCAGCTGCCGCACTTTACGAGCAAAAACAAACACGTCCCACAAGCGGCCCCTGTGCGCCGCGGCCGCAGGGTCAAAGCCGGCTTTGTGCCCGCCCTGCCGCCCCCGCGGCCCAGGCGATTTTAATTAGCGTCTGGGTCTGCGCCGGGAAACAGAATCAAAGCCCGCGTTCTTCCAGCGCCCCCGCCCCGAGTCCCGGGGCTCCGCGTACCCCTGCTGGCTGCTGCGGGAAGTGGAGCCCTCCTGGGACAAGTTATCAGCCCTATGAGCCTCAGTTTACTCTTACTAATAGCACTTAGATCAGCCAGCCCTAAAGTGTTGTTGGAGGTTTACAGAAAAGAACAGAAAGTTGCTACATGTCCTTTATTCTGGGGCAAGGCATAGAAGACCCTTCTTAGGGCAAGTTGGGAGGTGCTCAGCAGGCCGCAGGAAAGGAGGTAGCAGAGTAGCAACAGAGCCTTGCCTTGGCCAGGGCTGGGCTGCCGGTCAGGTAAGGTAGGGGCGCTCACTTGTGGGCCATGGGAACCACGGAAGGGCTTTGATCTGTGGAACCAGAAAGTGAGATCCGGCTTTGCAAGGTTCACTGGGGCTGCTGCATAGAGCAGATCTTCAAGGTTGAGACTGGAGTAGCGAGGTCTGAGCCGGGCCGAGGCAGGCCCCAGAGGGAGGAAAGGGCAGGAAGAGAAAGACTTGCAAGGTCAGGCTGGATCCTGGGCAGCGATCTCCACGCAGGTGTGGACTCTAATGCTCTGCACGGTTTTCTGAAGAATAGCCAGGACCTTTGGGTCCACCTGGGGTGCTCGTTTAAAATGCCAGTTCAATTAGAGAGTGGTGGCATATACCTATAATCTTGGCACTTGGAAAGCTAAAACAGGAGGATGCAAATTTGAGATTAGCCTGGGCCACATAGGGCACTCAAGGCCAGCTTGGGGTACATGGTGAGACCCTGTTGCAATAAACCAATACATAAATGAATATACATATACCAGCTCTAGTCCACACCTGCTAAATCAGAACCCTTGGGCCTGGGGCCCCCAAATCCACATTTTGAACAATCCCCATGTTGATTCTATTATATGAATGTGGGGTGCACAAAAAGCATGAGCCACAGCCTATAAGAAAAAAAATATATAATTCCTGGTCTCCATCTCTCCAGCACCATGACTGAATTGGGACTTTTGTTGCCACCACTGAGCATCTTACCCTGATGGGTCTCCATGTCTTTCAATGACCCTCAATTTCCTCATAAAATGGTCATGGACTCACTCAATTGGTCTCCTTCTTACGGTTATCAGAGAATCAAGGGTGCCTTTGATTTGGAAAGGCCCTCAGAGGGAAGAAAATGCTGAACAGTCCTCTCTTCCACACACAGCCCTTCTTTGAAGGATTTTTTGTGCATAGCTGCTGTTGTTCAATACCCTTCTGTGGTTCCCCATTGTCTGTAAAGTAAAACTGACTCCTTGGCTTGCTCTTCCAAATTGAGACCTGGCTGCATCTAATCCCCCATCTTGGGCCAAAACAACCCTTCACCCCTTCTCAATCCCAAACATCTGTGCTTGTCTGCTTCCTTGGCTTTGCCCAATTGTCCCTTTCTTGGAAATATATTTTCTCCTCTCCTTCGTCCTCCACTTTCAAATAGCCAAATCTTATTTATTTATGACCCTGCTGAAAGGCTACCTCCTCCATCTGCCCCTTCCTGCCCAAATAGGGATGCTCTTTTCCTGCTATGAATTCCTCTGTCAAAGCACTGGCTACCCTCTGGGGGTTTGGAGGTTGCTAAAACTGGTTTGTTGCCCTGATTTCACCACTGGGTGACCTTGGACAAGTCTTTTAACTTCTCTGAGGCTCATTTTCTTCTCGTGATTATTGAGGGAATTCAGAGACACAAAAAGGAAAAGGTTTTGGGGCAATGTCTGGGCAGTGCAGGCTCAGAGCTAAGAGTATAAGCACTGAACGAGGCTGTGTGGGTTAAAATCATGCACCACCCCTACTCATTGGCAGTATGACTTTGCCTAGGATTACTAAACACCTCCTTGCCTCAGTTTCCCCAAGTGTACAATTTAATAATAGCACATTGGACAGATTGCATTGCAGGGTGGCCCTTATGATACATTATACACCCAGTATAATCCCCCCACTTTGAGTGTGGGCAGGACCTGTGATTTGCTTTTGGCCAATGGGATATGGCAAAGCTAAACACATTTGGCAAATGTAATTAAGGATCTGAATTAGTTGATTTGAGTTACTCAAAAGGGTAATTAATATCGTGGGCAGGCCTGATTTAATCAGGTGAAAATCCTTAAAAGAGGAATAAGCCCCTCCCTGGAGACAGAGCCTTTTTCTCTGATTCTGACTTTGAAGTAAGCTGTTCTGTTGTGAGAGGGCTTATGAGCATTAGGCAAGGAGCTCAGGAGGCTTCCAAGACTGAGAGTGCCCTCGGGGCTGACAGCCGATGTGGGAACAGGGACTTCTTCTGCAACTTTATGGAAATGAAGTCTCCCAGCCACCCGAGGAAGCTTGGGAGTGAATCTTTCCCCCCTTGAGCCTCAGATGAGACCACAGCCTTTATGTAATGCCTGGATTTCAGGCTGAGACTCTAAAACAGAGAAGTATGCCCAGACTTCTGACCTACAGAATATGTGAACAATAAATGTGTTTTAAGATGCTAGCTTCATGGAAATGTTACTCCACAAGAAAAACTAATATAGTATCTACCTTTAGTATTCTAGTGAAGATTAAATGAGGTCACTGAGGTAAAGTCTCAATCTGGTGCCTAGTTTATAAGAGATGCTCAGTAATTGGGTAGTAGTTAGCTGCCATTTTTATTATGGATGTAGCACTTGACAAAAAACACATTTTTAATCACCAGATTATTAATTAGCATGTTTAACAAGACCATGGAATCTGCAGGCAGAAAACCTACATATGAGCAAACTTGTCATGAGCCCTTCTTGCTGGGCTGATGTCTGTGAGGGTGCTTTAGGCTTCAAGTACAGAAAACCTGACTAATGGTGTCTGTCTTAGATTGAGATTCCTAGGAGCAGAAGTTGAGCTGAGGAGTCACGTGAAAGTGACGGATTAGGAAGTGTTTCCAGGATACATGAAGTAGGAGAGTGGAGCACTGGGGAAGGAAGAAGGCAAGGCAAGGGTGGGAGTGAGGCCAAATCCCACAAAGGGAACTTATCTCAGTCTTGCAGAGAAGCTCTGGGGATGGTGGATGATTGCTCCTCGTTATCTGCATCAGTACAAGGGAACTGGAGATTGACACCTCCACGCCATCAGTCACAGGTTAAAGCCCACCAGCGGTGGGTGGCAGGGTGTAATTCCCAGGCTCACTGGGACAGTGGGTTCTGGCAGACTAAGACCAGTCCACTTCCAACTTGAAAATGACAATGGGATGAGAAGCATCACAGGAGGGTCACTTCTTCAGTATTTCTACACTGGTATGAGCTGCAAGGACATCTATTATTTTCTTAACAAGAAACATGCTCTAGCAAGATTGAGGCCCTGAGTTTGATTCCCAGTACCAAAAAGGAAAGAAAGAAAGAAGGGAAGAAAGTAAGCAAGCAAGCAAGCAAGCAAGAAAAAGAAACATGGAGGTAGTTTGTTCAGATTGGTTCAATCAGTGTTATTGAAGACTTAGCTCCCCACAGTCTTCTTCAGGATGCTGGCTTTTGTCATTTCCAGCCTTGTGGTCACAAGGTGGCTGCTGTAGCACTATGTCTCACGTCTTTAACTGAGAGCATCTGAAGCAAGAAGCAAAGGGAGAGCAGCAGCAAAAAGGCTCTTTCCTCACTTGACTTCTATGAGGAGGAAAATCTCTCTCCTTCTCTACCAGCACAATGTTATGTACCCATCCCTAGATGGGTTGGGCAACAGAGCATAGTTGGATTGCCAAGGTTGGCTCAGGTCACTCATGGTTCACCCAGGTGCTCAGCACCCATCCAAATGGGGTTTAAAGAAGAGGGAGGACAATGGCTGCTGGGAGGACAGCCGACAGCATCTGCCACAGGGCATCTGTTTCACTTGCAAAACAGGCCTATTCATACCTGCCTCTGAGATGTATGATGAGCATTAAGTGAGATCATGTGTGTATGAAAGGCCCACAAAGTGCTGATTTTGATTGCTCTTTGTATCCACCTGATTTCTTCTGTGTTGCCCTGGGAGCTCCTTGAAGGCAGGGCCACGTTCTGCTCTCCCTGGCTGCTGTTGATTCTACCCTCTGCATAGCTCACAACCCCATCCACTGCTCTCTATCTCTGAGACTGTGCTGTGGCCCAGACTGCCACTATCTCTGTCACTGATAGCTGCAGTAACTTCCTGACTAGTTATCCAGCTTCCCTTTTTCACTAAATCAGAGCTTTCTCTCACAAAAGTCTAAGAATCTTTGTAAAACAGAAATCCGATTGAGCCACCCCACTGCTGCAAATCCTTCCAGGATCAAAAATAGGGAAGATATTAAAAATAACTCATGGTTTGGAATAGACCCTGGGCCATGAGGACAGGCTGCGGCATTGACAGCCATGCCAGCACCTCCTCCCTCAACATCAGCCCTGTCTTGGTGGCCTTGGAAAAGCTGACCTCTGCTCCCTCTCCAGGCCTTGCTCTGTGCCCTCACCCTCTGCTTCAGTGCCCAACGCCAAGTGCTTACTAGGCTGGACTCCTCGAAGGTTCCCACATGTCCCACACTGTAGCTTGTCACCAGGCCTCTGACCACACTGTCCCTAGGACAGTGGTTTCCCCATGTTCCCCAGTAATTCCCCAGGACAGTCCCTTAGGGTCTGTACTTGGGTGTCCCCTCTTCTGGGAAGCTGTCTCTGACTCCCCTGTCCACCAGCCCTGGCTGTGGCTTCTCATGCTGCACCCCCCCCCCAACTTGTTCTACCTAGTGCGTGTTACTTTTTTGGTCATTATTTATGTCTCACTGCCCTGGGGGCTGTTGAGGACAAGCTTAGACACAGAGGATGGTTGCATCTCCATTGCTGGCAGTGATAGGTGGTGACAGTGGTGTGGTGGAGAGCAGAACCATGCTTAGACTCAGGCAGGAGTGACCTCCACTCCAGGCCCAGCCCTCTGGAGGGCCCCACCCTGACCCTCTTTCAGCTGCACCACTACCCATAGCACATAGAACTTGGGATGAAGGGATGAACACCCCTTCTCCCTTGTGGGCCACACTTGGGATTCAAGATTTCTCTGCCCAAATGGTTAAATCTGCTCACAGCCCTGTATATTCCTTTGCCTTAGGTTCAGTTCTAAGCCTGAGAGATAGCACCACAGGGCCAGGCTGGATGTGAATGAAATTTGGATGTGTTCTACTTACTTATGCTACATATCAAATTACTCCCAACTCTTAGCAGCTCAAAACAACTAGTTTTTAATCCTCACAGATTCTATAGGTCAGGAACTTAACCAGGGAGCAGGGAAGATGCTTTGTCTCTCTGTCCCATGTCCTCTGGGACCTTAGACTGAAAGTCTAAATACTGTAGCTGGGAGCTGGTATTATTGGAAGAGTCTTTATTCACATCCCAGTTGTTGTTCAGGTAGCTGGCCTGGAGCCCAGCTGGACTCATCAACTGATACCTCTGTGTGTGGCCTCTCCATGTGGTCTGGGCTTCCTCACAGCATGGCACCCTCCAAGTAGTTGGACCTCATACATAGTGGTTTTGGGGTTCCAAAAGCAAGTCTTTCAGTAAACAAAGCAGTAGCTGTGTTGCTTTTCTCTCCTAGCCTAGAAGTCACTCAACCTAATTTCTGCTTCATTTTATTGGCACAAATGAGCCACTGCCTACCCAGATTTAAGGAGAAGACATAGGCTTTGCCTGACTATGGGAAGAGTATAAAAGTATTTGTGGATTTGTTCTAAAGCCATCACCGACATGCAGACTGGGGTGTCCCCATGTGTATGTACAAGGCTCTCTATAGTACAGACAGAGCTGGAATAATAAAAGAGAAGTGGGCCAGGGGTTGAAATCCAGGGACCAAGTTTGGTTCTCCCTGTGATACCTATTCTGGCAAAGAATTTAGAAGAGGCAGAAAGCTTTATATTTGAACATGGCCTTCAAGGTCATTTAGAAGTTTTGTTTTTCAAGGCAGGAAGATAGAACATATGTAATAGCTTGTCAGTTTGACTTGTAAGTTTTATGTGTTTAAGATATGATTTGTAAGCTCCATTTGTACTCTTGTCTGGGTTCTGCAAATGTGTGTGTGGGAGGCGTCCCTGGTGGCAGAGGTGGTACCAATGGTGGTGGCAGTGTTGCTTATGATAACAAAGGTAGTGGTGATAATTCAAGGGCTTGACAACTATTTATTCAGCACTTATGATTTGTTAGCAGCCTCTACCACCGTCACCATCACTATTACTCTTCCTTCTTTAATCAGTGTATATTGAATGTCTCCTGGGGGCCAGCAGCTGGGCTCACAGGGGTGACACCACACAGCCTCTTGTTCAAGGTGCCTACTGCTCCAGGGGGAGAGATGCTCATAGGCTGCTCAGTGCAGTGCAAAGGAACAAATTCTGCTATGGAAGAACATACAATGTTGGGGCAGCAAAGAGGACTTAGAGGCTTCTCTAAAGAGGTCTTGAAGAATAAGCTGGAATAATATGGGCAGAAAATAGGGAAAGGCATTCCAGAAACAGGGAATAGCATGTAAAAGGTACATAGGAGAAGACACGGGTTTAAGAAATGGTCCAAAGTTGTAACAGTGGTAGCCTGAAAATAGAGATCTCTTTGGTGACCATATGTTTACTACCCACACTACTATTTGTCAGGCTCTGCTCTTTCCCATTCCGATCATATGATGATAGCACTTCATCCTCCATCACCGAAGATTGGTTGTTTATCACCCAGTATGGACCACCCCCAGCATTTCTGTTTGACTTGGAAAGGAAGATTCTTTGTATCCAATCTGGTTGTGACCTATTAGGATGCTGAGAAGTGCATGGTGTGTTGTCTGCTTCTGTAAAGAATTGGTTGGAAAGGAAGGGCTGATATTCAGAGGCAGCAGAATTGAGACTGGAGAGAGGCCATCCTGTCATCATCAGAGCCGCCTGTGACTCAGGTCTTCCTGGAGCCCAGAGACATCCCAATTTGTTCAGATGGTCCAGAACACTGGTACCCTGGGTGCTGCTAGGAGATAAAGTAGGACAGTTGGGTTGAAGAGACAGCAGGACACAGATCAGAAGGGATCAGAGGAGGGAGTATTGGTGTTATTCTGAGGGCAGAGGACAGTCATGGAAAGAGGGCCTTAACGAGGGAGAGACAGTCATTCTGGACCAATAGGCAAGACTCACTTGGAGGGACGGATAGAGCCTGGTGGCAGGGGAGTTAGCGAGCAGGTTTACCTCCTCATCCTTGCCCCAGACTTCATGAGGCAGGCGAGGCCTGGACTTCAGAGCCAGACCTGAGGTTTCTAATCACACCCCCAGGTCTCAGTTGCTGTTTGACCTCGGGCAAGTTATATGAGCTCTGACCTGTGTCAGAGGGGAATAAAGGTGGCACTGGGGAGAGAGATCAGATTCCATATGATCATTAAACTAGTGTGGAGCTGGTGTCCAGATATCCAGGTTTTTATCCTAGAGAGTCTGAGAAAAATTCCATGCACGTGGAAATGCCCCTGCATAGAAATCCACACCAGCCCAGCTCCCTTCCAACCACAGCCAACCTTCTACCGGAGCTCCTACTCATCTTCCATGAACTGACTCCGCAGGAGGAGAAGACAAGCCGGGGTGTCTTTCCAGGGACCAGAGTTAGGGAAGAAGGATCTCTGAGGCAGCCCTAGAGAGCAATGTCATTGTGCCCCGTGAGTCCCCAGGCCTTCCCTCACCCCCAGGCAAGTTCCAAACTACAGGTCATGTCCTGTTTCTCAGAAATACTGCCATTTCCCAGAGCCCAGCATTCTGAGGAGGATGGGAAGAGGTAACTCCACAGCTGCTTGAGGAAGAAGAGGAGGAAGAATACCCAGGAACTTGGGGGTCAGGTCTGGCATCACAATAGGATTGTCCAGTTTGGGGCCCAGGAAGCTACCTGGGAAGCTTCTGAGCCCAGGTCTTCTGCACCTGCCCCAGCCCCGGCTATGGCCCTTTCCAGTGCTCTGGGATCTGGAAGGATACAGTACGAGTTACCTCTGTTGGAATCCTACTTTTCCATTTAGCACTGTGTGATTTTTGTTGGTCATTTTCTCCCCTTGAGCCTCTTCTCTGTGATATGGTTAATAATCCCCACACCACTCCTCACACTGGGTTATTTTAGGGATCGGATGAGACTGAATTTGAATGTGCTGTGCTTACTAACAGCCAGGCATGTGGGAGAGGATGTCACAGGCTACCTCAAGAGACAGTCGATTCATGGGACACCCTGCTGGGGTCTGGGGGAAATTGTTCAGGGGAAAGTTGGGAAGCCCTGGAGACCGCCTCTCCTTTCTCCCGCATCACCGGCATGGGAGACAAGCCAGGATTTACATAGTGAGTTTATAGCCAAGAAAGAGTGAGTTTTAGTTTGTCTCTGAGTTCCTGAACCTTACCTTCTTCATCCTCACTCCTGTTTTTTCTCCTTTTACTTCTCCCATGGCATCTTCTCATCACCAAAACTGGCTGGATTCTATCCCATCTAATTCCCCCTCTTCCATCCTACATGCATGGCCAGTCCTCCTCCTCCTCTTCCTCCTTCTCCTCCTCCTTCTTCTTCCTCTCTCTCTCTCTCTCTCTCTCTCTCTGTCTCTGTCTCTGTCTCTCTCTGTGTCTCCCTCTCTACTGGAAACTGAACCCAGGCAGGGCCTCACACACATGCTAGGCAAGCTCTCTACCACTAAGCTATACCCTACTAGAGGTGATGAACCTATGACATGAATACCACAGAGCCCTGTCTGTATGCATGTGAGCCAAGTTGCCCCAGGATGGCCATGTTGTTTTTCTAAACTAAATCCTCAGTATTCAGGTTTAATTGTAGTGTTAGCACTTTGCATATATAAGTGGGTTTGGGCACTTGGTGTCTAAAAGGTTCACCATCACTGTGCCTATGGGGACAGGGTCTTGCTAAGTTGCCCAAGCTAATCTTGAATTTAAGATCCTCCTGGATCAGCCTCCCTAGTAGCTAGGATTAGCACTACTACATCCAGCTTTCTCTCTCCTTCTCTACTGCCAAATTTCTTAAATTGCCTGTGTTCTTCTCAGACATCACCTCAGCCCTCCAAGCCCAGCTTCTCCCTCTTGGCTTTCCTATCTTTGGTGATTGCCATGGTCATCAAAGCTCACTGTGCCCACAGAGGACCCTTTCAGGCCTAAATCATCAGAGCTTTCAGCCACCATGCCTCCTGCTTTCTCTCTGGCCTCTGTGGTTATTTCCTTGCTGTAGGGCTCTGTCCTGGTCCTTTTTCTCTTTTTACTTTATAATCTCTCCCAAGCTATGGTTCTCAGTCTCCTGGCTTTTAGTCACCAGTTCCAGGCCAGCAGCTCCCAATACCCCACCTCTTGGCCCACCTTCTCTCCAGACCCATAATAACCCACAGGACTGTGGCTATCCCCTGAGACTATAGGTGTGTCCAGGGGTTGCCAAGTGAGATTCCAGGTACACACTGACCCCTTCTGATCCCTCCAACCCATGCCCAGGCAATCACCCACTCTGCTTTCCCCAGCGTCCCCCTCACTGAGCTGCTGTCCTGCCTCACCTGGGTTTCCATCACTGCCCCTACCTGGTCTCAGCCTTCTTCTTGCTATTCCTCAGCAGCTGCCAAGCCAGCGGTCTGAACTGCAGATCTGAGCACAGCATTAAAGTCCTGCCAGGGCTCCTGCTGCCCTTGGGTTGGAGTCAGGGCTTCTTAGCTACACAGGCAGCCTCATCTCCTTTGGCTCCTGGCCTCAAACATTGTCCAGCAACAGAGAGCTGTTTGTGATTCTCTCTGTCCTATATACTATTTTTCATCTTCTACAAAGAATTCTCTTCTATGCCACCACCACCTCTCTCTCTCTCTCTTTCTCTCCCCCTCCCCACCTTCTTTCCTACCTCCTGTCCATCCTTCAGAGCCCACATAAGTGTCCTGAGTCCAGGTTGGAGCTGTGCTCCTCACAGTCCTGGCCATCACTACCCTCGGCACTCAGGCAATGCTGTCTGCGATGCTTCTGTCTCTTCGAGCTCCGCCGCAGAGCTTAGGGCTTCCCCAGGACAGGATGGGTAATACTGGCCCAGAGCAGCTTAGATGTCTCATGAATACAGAGTGGAAGCAGAAGACAACTTGGAGTGGTGTGAACCAAGTACAACTGCTCGATTCACACAGTGAGGCTTGTGTTCGCACTCTCAGAAAGGTCTGGACCAAAGTAAAGGGGGTTTGATGTATTGAACATACAGAGATCACCACACGAATGGCTGAACTTTTATATTCTACAGTGCTTTAAGCATGAATGCTCAGAACCCAAGCCCAGGGTTCCATGTTAAGCTCCCATAGTGAACAAGCCAGGCTGCAATGATGTCTTCTTTAGGAGGGACACGCAGGGATGGTGAGAGGAGGAGTGGATGTCTTCTGACTCAGAGGACAAGAGGGAAGTTCTGGCCACATTCCTCAAATCTCTGACTCTCCAGGTCCCCCAGAGCTGGCAAAGGGAGTTTAAGGAAGGTGACACCCATCCCTGCTCAGTGAGTATGGCATTGTTGGGCTGCTGAGCAGACTTCCTGGGCCTCAGGAACTCTGGATTGGAGACTAAGGCTACGGAGACAACAGCCAGCGCCCTCTAAGTGGCCGTACGAGTCTGGCCAACAGGTCCCTGACTCTCTGGAACTTCTAATCAGGCCTGGGCGAGCAGGGCTGGGGATCTGTGGTTGTGGGATGGTTGAAACCAGCTGTGCTGAGAGCCTGACTAGTGAGTCAGGAGGCCTAGGGTCTGCTTCTGCTTCATCACCCATCACTGTGAGGCTTTGGGGGAGACATCTGCCCTTCCTGAGCCTCTGTTTCCCCCTCTCTGAAGTTCAGGTAAATTCTAATCAGTTGGCCTTAAAGGGAAGCAGGAGCCTTAAAACGTCTTTAAAATTGCCAGGACTTGTACATGTGGACAGGATAACTTCTTGATTTGTCATTAATTGTGAATGTTAGGCCTTCCTCTCAGACCATAGTGCCAAGCTGGCACTGTCACTGCAGAGCTTTGGAACTCCTCGGAGGCGGGATGTTTGGGCTTCTAACATTGGTCACGGCTGCGTGGAACTGGGGAAGGAGTGCTGGGCTGAAGCAAGGTCCCTGGCTTCCAACTTCAGCTCTGCTACTAACCAGTCCTGTGCCTTCAGGCAAATCACTACTCCTACTCCTCCCTAAGCTCAGTTTCCTCATTTTAAAAGGGCCAACAATGGTGAGGGCCCTGGGGAAAGTGCTTAGAGGCTCCATTCACCATCCCCCAGCTAACTAGAGCCAGTCTCCCTTCTTAGGCTCAGTGTCAGGGGTAGGGGGAGGTAGGGGGATTCCCCCTAAAAGCAAAAACTTCTGTAGTTGGGGGCATGGGGACAGAAGCAGTGCAGCGCAGAGGACAAGGCACTGTGGCATTCAAAGGGCAAGGCAAGGAGTCTGAACTATCCCTGGCTTTGGTGACAGCCACCATGAGGACTGGGACCAATCTCAACCCCTTCTCAGTCTGCTTCCACCCCTGTAAATTGGAGATAACCAGGCCAGCCTTGCAGAGACCCTGGGAGAGCATGTAGGAAACTGGATGTGAACGCAGCAGGCAGGGTTGAAGTGTAATGCAATTTATTTATTAATATATAATAACAAAAATGATAGAACTCATATCTGCAGTTACTTAGGTCTTTGTTATAAAGTCTTGGTTGCTTTGTCTGGACTGGCTGTGACCTTCAGCTCTGGAGTCTGAGCTAGAAAGATGTTCCAGTAACCTGTATGGCGGGAAGTGGAAGAGAGAAGAGGGCGTGTGTGCACATGTGCATACAGCAGTGCATGTACAATATGCACAACTGTGCATGTACAGCAGAAGTGGTGACTCTGTTGTACTTGGGAGAAAAGTTTAGTGCGGGAGCAACTGTGTGGGCTCTGGGTGGAGCCCACAGGGAAGGTGGAGATGAGTACCTCCCTCCTACATTTCTGCCAAGTGATGCTGCCTTCAGACAAACTGCACTTCAGGGCTGGGCTGGGCCCATTGGTAACATCCCCATCTGTGACCTGTACTCTCCAGTCTGAAGCCCCACCTGACTCCCTCTTCCTAAGAGTAATGCAGAGCAAATTAATAGTACAAAGGAAGGTTTCAGTGGGAGCTGTTCCAGAAGAAAGGGAGTGGGCAGCACCAGGGTTTGGGGGCTCCCCCAACCCCACAGCCAAAGCCAGCCCGAGCTGCTTCACCTTCCCTCTCCTGCTTCCAAGTTGGGACTCTGCCCCGCCCCCCTCAGGATTCCAACAGCCGGGACCTGAGGTCTGTGGCTGACAGCACCCGCCCCAGCCCCCCCTCCAGGCACCAGCAGCCTCCTTTCTGCTCTCCTCTAGACTCCATTCCTCAGACCAAGGTCCCACCTTCGTGGGTGCTGGTGAGCAGCCGGAAGTTCTGGGCCTCTTTCTGGAAGTCCTGCTTCCTGACTTTCTTGATCTGAACCAAGTGGAAGATTCCTGAGGGTAGAGACAAGGGCATGAGCAAGCAAGGCAGGACCTTGCACTCAGTGAGGCGGGTGACTTAGACTCCAAACTGACCTAGCCGCCTCCCTCTCCTACCCCCATTCTGATCAGACACCAAATTCTGTGGAAAAATTCGCCTAAATGTTTTGAATCAGATTCAAAACATTTAGCCTATTGCCACTCTCCTTCCTCAGGTCCCCACTGTCTTTCTTGTGTGCCTTACTGGATGGATGGATGTACAAATATCCAATCTAGAGTCTTAAGCCCTTTTGCTCCCCTGTAATCCTAGTGGTGGTCATTTGACTTGTGCATGTCACTCTGTTGGTCCCCTTCCCTTGCTTCCTGTTGCCTCCACAATAAAGCCCACATCCTTTACCCTCTTTTCTCTCCTGACCCTGCTCCTGTCACCAGCACCATATGTTCTCACACAGCTCACCTGTCCACAGTGCCAGGAAGAAAAGTGAGAAACAAGGAAAGAAAGAAGGATGGGAGGCAGGAAAGGGGGAAAGCTTGGTGGCTGGCCCATATAGACTGGCCAAGGTTTTCTCTAGGCATAGAACATATGATAAAAGTCAATCTTTGCTTATTCGGATACCAAAGAACTAGAGTTATAGTGCCTTGGCTGTGGTCCAGCCCTAACCAAACACTTGAAGTCCCTGATGGAGTCATGGCTTCACAAATGCCAGCCCCTCTGCTGGAACACCTTCCACTAATATCTTCTACTTCTACTTATCCAAGTGAACCACCCATCTTCCAAGCCTTAGCTAGGGATTCTTTCCTAATGGATCCCCAAGGCAGTTATAACTCCTCCTCAGGGCACTCACAACACTTGGCTTCTGTTCATCATTATACCCATTTCTAAGGTGCTATCATGATGTCTCTTTCTGCCTCTACTAGTCTTTGAACTCCTGGAGGCTTTCCTCTGGGGGTCCCGAGCTTGGACCCCATTAGGCATTAGAATGAATCCCTGGATGGATGGATGGATGGATGGATGGACAGATGGATGGATATACAGATTCACTCTAGGTGAGGCCCTGAAGAGATAAGTATTTGCTGGATCCCCTCATGTTTGAGTGTCATGGGGATATGGCCACTGGCACCTGACACCACACATGGCACGGAGGCCCTGAACACATGGCTGTGGTGCCATACCAGCCGTTACCCACCAAAGGCTCTGGCCAGAAAGAACAGATGGAACCAGCAAGGCCCCTCTGAGGGCAGCACCACCTTCAAAAAAAACCAAGAACCAGAATGCTTATGGGAATCAGAGTGAGACTCTATCAAAGGGAACAGGAAACACTGATCCTGGGACTGGGTTTTATGAATCAGGAAATACCTAGCACTGTCCTTGGGACCCTCAGCCCAGCTGCCAAGAACCAGGATAGAGTAGCTCCAAAGACTCAGGCACTGCAACAGAGAGGCAGGCAAAATCCATGAAATGAAATGCAGATGGGTCCTTCTGCACAAGCCTGCTGCTGCATGCTCCACAAGACACAGAAAAATTAAAAAAGAGGTGACAAGGATGAAGGCAGTTCCCACACTGTAGTCTGTAGAGCATGATGGAAAGGAAAGGCTCTTTGCCTTGG
This sequence comes from Heterocephalus glaber, assembly GCF_053883595.1. Taxonomy (NCBI): domain Eukaryota; kingdom Metazoa; phylum Chordata; class Mammalia; order Rodentia; family Bathyergidae; genus Heterocephalus; species Heterocephalus glaber. The sequence goes on from NW_028258293.1 coordinate 29,214,451, forward strand.
AATCAAGAGCTAGCCTGAGTGCCACGGTTGTACCTGTTGCCCTTTGAAGGGCTGTGCCATGTCTGAGAGCTCTAGGCCCTCTGGCCCCCAAGGCGGAGTTGGCACTGGGGGATAAGTTCCAGGAAAGAGACGAGTTCCACTCATTGTGAGGACAAACTGTCTCTGGGCTGAGTTGCTTGCTGTGTTGGGAGTGAGTCATCTGCTGGGGAGTGGAAGTTGGGGGGGGCATGAAGGACCAGAGATCATCAGGAGATTGCTGAGGACTTTCTCCCAGGCAGGGATTGGAAGTGTGACCCTTGAAGTCTTTTCTACCCTGAAACTCCAGAGCCTCAAAGGCCTTTCATTCTAAGTCAAGTCTCTGTTCTGATCCTGCCTACCTTGTTCCACCCTTTTGAGTGAGGGCACAGGGAGGGATGTCAGCTGACAGCCTGGGGAGTATTTGTTTTGACTCTTGCAATCTGGGATGGGGAGGGAATGACAAGGCTGATGGGAGAGTTTTGGAACCCAGGGGTTCAGGAGACAGGAACTGTTGCTAGTGACAGGAGGTAGGGCCTAGCATTGTGAAGCTGTAGGAACTCCCCTTTTTCCTCTGGACCTGTGATGATGAGATTGGCAGTGAACTACACACACTCTGTCACATTTTGGGACTCCTTGGATTTCCTCAGGCACCTCCTAAAAGAATAAGGTCGTCTCTGTGGAGGTGGCACTGGGGACAGTCAGACCTAGGTCTGAATCTTTCCTTTAGCGTTTAAATTGTGTGCCTTTAGCGAGCCATTTGACCTCTCAGATTTTTCCTTTTCTTTTTTTTGTGGGGGGAGAGGTGGGGGGCAGCCAGGCTTGAGAAAGGGCCTCACTATGTAGTCCAGGCTGGCCTTGAACTCATAGTAATCCTCCTGCCTCAGCCTCCCGAGTGCTAAGATTATAGGCATGCACCACCATGCCTGCCTTCTCAGACTGTTTTCTTATCTGCAAAGGGGCACAAGTACATAGCCCTTAGGTGTCTTATGAGGATTAAATGAGGCACATTGGACCCAGTGCCTGCTAAACACCGATCACAGCACCGGGCACGTCCATGTGAGCTCTGGATCCAGAGCCCGAGGCTGTCGCTGCCATCCTGCCTTCAGAGCACCCTCTTGCCTCTCCAAATCCCTGTGCCTCCCTAAGTGGTGGACACCCGTCCTCTCCAAAACCTTCCCTGAGCACCTTAGTTCCCATCAGTTCCTCCTGCACCCAGGTCATCAGGCTGGGTGTTGCTAAGGACGGAGGCTGGGGCTTATTACTTTCGGGGGTCACAGCACTTGCTGGGGTGGGAGCAGAGTTGTGGGGAGGCCCCTAGTAAACCTTCAGCCAGGACCAGTAGACTCTCCAAGCTCGAAACAGTGGTAAGAGTTACTGTATCTAACTCGGGAGGCTGTTGCAGCCACCCCAGCCAGCCCTGTGTGCACTCTTTCCCTAAGAATGGAATCCATGGGCCAGGGATTTGGCTCAGTGGTGCCGCCGTCTGCCTCACAAGTGCAAGGTCCTGAGTTTGATCCCAGGTACCAAAAAAATAGAAAGAATAGAATCGAGTGGAAACCTGCCCCTGCAATTCTAAACAACCCATGCGGTGGGAGCAGGACGCTGACATTTTCAATGCCTGTTATAGGAGCTGTCCCTGTGCCATTTCATTTAATCCTCCAAAGCCCATCTTTGCCCAATTATCAGAAGAGAAAACTGTGGCCCAGAGAGGTCAAGGGGTTGCCCAAAGTTGCAGAGCTAAGAAAAAGCAGAGCCAGGATTCAAAGTGGCAGAGGTAGGATTTGAACCCAGGTCAGCCAGATTCCAAAGCCCCTGCTTGTGGTCTGATCCTTGCAATCACTGAGAATGTGGCTGTTCCCTCTGCCTGGGGCAGCCCTTTACAGCCATGAAGCCAGCAGTCCTGACCCCCTGAGTCTTCTCTTCTCCAGGCTGAACAGCTCCACTTTCTTCGTCCATTCCTCCTACAACAGGGGGCAGAGTAGAACAGGAAAAGAGCCGCATATGTCCAAGACATAGGCTCTAACACCCGTCTTCCACTTACTGGCTGTGTGCCCTTGGGCCAGGTACTTCACCTCTCTGAGTCTCAGTTTCCTCATCTGTAAAATGGGGATAATAATGCCTAACTCTCAGGATCATCAAGGATCAAATAAAATAGCGAATGTGGAAGCACTTTGGAAACTCTAAAGTGCTAAGCACATTGGTTGTTATTATCATTGTCATCATTCTTGCTGTCATTCCTTCTTCCTCTCTTCTCCCCCACTCCCCCAAGCCCATCACCAGTGGAGAAAAGTAACCTTGTCACCAATTTATATTTAAAGAGTTTAGTTTGGGGCATGGTACTGTTTCCTCTACCCAAAGAATTTATGTTTTACAAGAAGGGCCAAAGTCTCAGCAAATTATCAATGCAAACTCCTCTTGACCTTCACTCGGTGATATGAGCAGCCTGCTAGATAGAGCCAGTTTTCTCAAAGAATGAGAAATACGTTTTAATGTCAACTTACCGTAGAGCGATAGGATCCACCACTGAGAACAGACGGAGTGAAACCAGCCTCAAAACCTCCAGCTTTGGGGATGCAGTGAGGCCTCCCTGCCTGGATAGATCTCCCCCATGCACTGGTGAAATCCTGCCATTAGCTATTGATTCATTAGGGGTGGCTCCTTGTAAGGTGTAATAACCCCTTCTGCCCAGGAGAGGGAGCACTCCAAGGCCTGGCGTCTCAGAGTGAGTGAGTTTATCAGAGCTGTCAGAGAATCACAGGCTGAATCTGGGACTCTTGGAATTCGGGATTCTTACACCTGCAAAGGGCAGCCAGAGGCAGGTGGCCAACAGAGTGTTTTTAAATCCCATGTGGAGTCTGGAGGACAGAAAGAGAAACAGGCCAGAGGCACACCCAGCTAGGAGTGGACCACTCACCTTTTACCAGTTTCCAGAGGTAGATCTCCACCTGGTCTGAGGCCTCATGCTCAAGGGCAAAGCGATGCAGGCTGCCTGGGCTTGGGGACACGGACGTGTGGATGAGGACGCGGCTCGGTGCCTTGGGACACCTGGTGGAACTGATCTCACTGTGGCCAGGATCTGCCCTGTCCTCTAGAAGAGACAAGGAGCTCATGAAGTGTTCAGTCAACACTGGCTCTTCCTTGAAAGCTTTGATGTTCTAAGCTTTATGATTTCACAGAGACCAGCACATTATTTGATTCTACATCCATGTCAAGAAGCTCTGAGCCTGTTACCTTAACATTAGACAGGTCCGTTAAAGCCTCACAGTCCACTCCTGTGTTTCTAATAGCCCAAGCATCTACAGCCCCTGCAGCTGAGTGCATGCACCTCCTCCTCTGAGGAGAGAGACCTAGGGCTCACTCTGGTCAATGCCCTCCCTGCTCCAGCACCTCCTTGTACCTGGGCAAATCTTGCAGCACTTCCCGGCCACTCTCTTGGGATGATGGCAGGGATACTCGGCAGGGCAGGTCACGTGCTGGCAGTACTGGCGGCCATCCTGACAAGTGCACCGGATGCAGGGCAGGGGGCCAAAGGAGGGGAAGACTGGGTGCCACACCTCCCCGTGGGAGTATGTCTTCCCCCGGTACACACAGGCTGGGACAAGGAGGGCAGGAAGAGGGGTCAGTGTCTCAGGCCTGGCCAGATTCTTTGGTCCAGCAGTGGTTGGGGGACCCCTTGGGGAGAACCCTTCACCCAGTATGGGCCAGTCACAGTGCCTGCAAAGTGCAAGCCAGAGTATAAAACCTGTCTTCTGGCCCTGACATCCCCCATCTCAGCATCTAGGGCTGAGAGTCCCAGTAGGGACTTGCTGAAGATGGAGCGTCCTTCCTGGACTTAGGGGATCTTCCGCTGGAGCAAGAAGAGTGCTGGCCTGGCAATAGGAGACCTGAGATCAACTTTTGTTATGGCCTGCTTGCGAAAGTTCTGACAGGCCCCTTTCCTCTTCCCTGCCTTAGTGAACCATCTGTCCAACAGACCAAGATTCAGTAGCCCCATGGGTTCCCCCTCCCCACCAGGTGGGGACCCCTGCAGAGAGGCTTCTGTCTTCCCTTTCTGCAGCTAGAGCTGGCCCACCCCATCCCCACTGGCCCCTGTGGCCTGGCCCCTCTCCACGCCTTCCTTCCTTTGTCTCAGCGTTGCCTTATATTAAAGTAATTTATTCATGTGACTGTCTCCCCTGCTAGTTTAAAAGCCCTTTATCTCTCTCTTATTTCCCCTCCATTTCACACTAAAGACAAGGCAGATGCTAAAAAATATACTGTTGTACTGTTCCAGAACTTATTCTGTCTCTAATGGTCCTCATCTATCAAACAAGGGTTAGGCCTTCAAGCATTACTTCAGCTTTGATATTCTATGAGTTTCAAGCTCGTGGCTAAGTCGAGAATGGGGAACCAGAATAGTAGGGGAAAGTGAAGGAGGTAGGAGCAGTTGGGGCCCCCCTTCCCCATCAACAGATTGGAGGGGAGTTTGGTCCTCACCTTTGTTATGTGTATCCTTCAGGACAATCTTGACAATTGTGCTGCCTGGTCCCTTTGGTCGGAAGTGGCGGTGAGAGATAAAACCCAGAGGGGAGCTGGGCCCAGTGGGGGCCGGGGTGCCTGGGCCTCTCTTTCTCCCGCCTTCACTGGAACATGGGTCCTGGGAACGTCTCTGCAAATAGCAGGAAGGGCACAGGTCACTGAGTGCAACAGGCCACTGCTGTAGAGGAGATGTGAGCCAGGCTGCAGCAGGAGGCCTGAGGGTGGGCACCAGTAGACTTGCCAGTGAAGAGAGGCCCTAAACCCTAGATAGAAAGTTCTAGATGGGCTCTAAGACATTCTCAGATGGAGATCTTTGAAAATCTCAAAGAACCATCTGTAATTGGAAAGCCAGCCTCCACCAAGCCCTTCTCAGGCCTTGTCAGACTGGCTCCTTGGGTCTGGGCTGGGAAGAGAGTACTGAGGTCTTGATCTGGGAGACATAACTGACCAGGGATGTGAAGAAGTTAATAAAAAAAAAGAAGCAGCCAGATGTGGTGTTGCCCAGCTGTGGTCTCAGGACTCTGGGAGGAGAAGGCAGGGGAATTGCAAATTCAAGCCCAGCCTGGGCAACTTGGCAACTTAGCAAGACCCTAGCTGGAAATTTAAAAAAATGAAAAAGGGCTGAGTGTTGTAGCTCAGTGTGAAAACCCTGGGTTCAATCCCCACTACTGCCAAAAGGAAGGAAGGAAGGAAAAAGAGAAAAGAAACAGAAGAAGGTGAGCATGCAGTGTGGATGTGAGCTAGAAAATTCTTTGTCTGAGAAGAGTTAAATGATGGGACCGGGGGATGAGCTATAAAGATCCCAACAGGCTCCCGAATCCCACAGGCCAGGAAGACCAAGATCAGGCCCCATCCAGAGACAAAGCGTCTTTGGAGCTCAGGCCCCATTTCTGAATCCCTGAAATCAAGATCCCAAGACCCTGCTTCTCCAGACCAGGTTTTTGAGGGCTGCAGGGATGGGAAGGGTGGGTAGTGAAGAGAGCTTATAGAGCAGGAGCTTTGAAGCTTAGTTTGGGCACTGGTCAGCTCTGGGCATGGCAGAGGTGCAAGGGGGTGCAGGTAGAGAGCAGAGCCTGTCATTTCCCTTGCTGACCCAGGGTGACTTACATCACTTCTTCTACAGCCCATTCCTGACCCATACAGTCTCCCAGGCAGTTATTTTACAGCCCCGAGACTGAGCCCACAAAAGCTCCCAGAGTGGAAACTGTCTCAGGCACCAACATAGGCCCAGGCACACAGGAAGTTCTGAGGACAAGCTTGTTGAGCAGAATTGAGGCAGGAAGGATTTGGAGAACCCAACCCCCAAATGGGGACCTGTCCAGGTCATCCAGAAGTCAGTCAGCAGCTGCTCAGGGCCTGGGACTAAGCCTGGGTGGGGCTCATTTTCACACTGCCTCCTAGGGAAAGGATGGAAAGGAAGGGATGGCTTAGGTCCCATGGCATAGGCCCCACCAGAGAAGGCCCAGCCTGGAGAAGAGGAACAAGTTGGCAGAGAAGTAGAGGTCTTGAGCTTGAACCCTGGGGATCCCCTTGTGCTCAGGGCACAAAGATAGCAGGTGGAGTGGTTCGCATTACAGACATGAGGACTGATGGGGACTTGAGTTAGTGTGTGGCTCATTATCCCAGCTCCTCCCTCTCAGACCAGAGCGAGCTGAACTTCAGACAAGATCAAAAGGGCCCAAAATAGACAGAGGAAAAGAAAGGCAGACCTCAGACAAAGAGCCAGTGCCCCAGGAACTGGGTGGGGAAGCCTGACCCAAACCAGAGGTGCCTCCCTTAGGAGAATTGCTTCTGCATGGAGCCTGGGCTGAGGACAGACAGGAGGGAAGACAGACAGGAGGGAGGACAGCTCAGGAGGGAACATTGCCAATTCCCAAGATGGAGAAGAGGAAGGTTGGGGCCAGCTCCTGCCCTGTGTGGCAACCTGTTTTCTGCCAGGAGAGGGACTGGACTATGTAGCTGGCCCAGGGGACAAAAGAAATGAGGACAATAACTGGTATTGCTGCTTCAGAGCCATGCGTGCCTTGGCCATGGATACGGCCTCCTCTCGCCTCCCTATGGGAGAGCTGCGTACTCACCGGCCCCCTCTGTGACTGTGCGGGGTCCTCTCCAGCAGGCTTCTCACTTACCCCATCTGAAAACTCACAGGGAAGCTGGGTCAGCCTCAGGCTCCTCAGCCTCCACCTGTAGGCTCTGCCCTTCCCAAAGCCTCGCCTGCCCCAGTGCAGACTTAGCCCTTTTCAGTGCAGTCTCTCCTCATCCCACAACTAGGTTGCTCCCTCAGTTTCCCCACACTGACCTCCTGGTCATCATTAGGACTGAACTGCTTGGCTGGCCTAGATCATCTTGTTTAGTCTTTGTCATCTCTGGAACACTGGGTCATCCCTGAGTGCCCTTCTGGATGGCCTAAGATCCCAGAATCCCATTCCTGCTACCAGCTTAGTTGCAGTCTTCTGGACAGTCACTCCTCCCATCTATACTTGAAGTCACCAGGCCTTGGTTTTCAGCAGGCATTCCCAGGGCCCTACCTTCTAGCCCCTCTGCCTCTGCAGTTGATCACCTTAGGACTCTTCTACCGACCATTCCCTGGGAACCAGCACACCCAGCCCTTCAGATCCCTGCAGCCTCCTAAATCAATGAGTGGGACTCTCTCACACTACCCCTTGCCTCACTGGACAGTCTGGCTCCCACTGAACATTCCTGCTTCAAAGACCCAGAACTCTGGACTCAGACTGTTAGAAATCACTGCAGCTGAACTTTCAGTGTATCCACAGCAGATGCCAGAGAGGGCAAGGAATTTGTGGGGTTCGCTGCAAGAGCCAGGCCTACACTGGAGTCACCTGACCCAGGTCCAGTGTGCCTTCCAAAATGCCAACATCTGGGGACACATGCCACTGTGCAGCACCTCACTGCCTAAGTGCCGCCTCCTCCAGGAAGCTTTCATTGGCTGCCCTAGTGCACAGGGAATGGCGTGACTCTTCTCTCTGTCCATGCGTAGCCTGCCTTTCACTATCCATGTGCTGGCCTCTCTGCCTCATGCAAACATTCCACCTGGATTCTGGCTGACAAGTGTTCTGGGCCCTGCTGTGCCCCGGGGAAGCTGGGGAGACGTGATTCCAGCCTGTGCCAGCCCCCTCATGTGCTGCTCTTGCTCCTTTCTGCCTCACCTGATGGTGGGGACCTTGTCTGCTCATTGCAGGCCCTGAAGCGGGCCTCTTCCACTGTAGCCTCTTCCCTCCCTTAGCCCCAACCTGGCAGTAACTCTCCTCACGCCCCCACCACCTGTTCATGGCCCTGTCCTCACTCCTTAGCCCACTCCCACCTGCTGCTCTGGGGCTACACAGCACCTAGATATGCACGTGTGACAGAGGAATGTGAGGAATTTGCACCCTTGGAGTGAACTTTTACCCATAGGAATAGGTGAATGGTTGGGTAAATTCTTACCTCTTCCTCTACCACTTCTAGACTTTTCCTTCCTTCCATCCTTCCTTCCTTCCTTCCTTCCTTCCTTCCTTCCTTCCTTCCTTCCTTTCTCTTTCTCCCCCCCGCCCCCCACCTGGGATCAAACTTGGGACCTTGCGCTTTTGAGGCAGGCGGCAGCACCACAGAGCTAAACCCCCCAGGCCATTTCTAGACTTTTCTGAGAAGGAGAGCACAGGGTCATACTTGGTCACCAAGCAGAGGCCTGTTCCCAAACACATTCCTGAATTGCTTGTCTCTTTCCCCGCTTTACTCCCCCTGTTCCTCTTGCCTGGGACTGCAATAATAACAAAAGTGTCCTATCAGCCTCTGCTATGGGCTCTACTTTCTAGGGGATCCAGGGTAAGCCACCATCATCCTGGAGGAAGGAAAGGTCTGCCACATGCTGGGTGTCCCTTGAGGCTACTCCTGGCTCTCACAGTCCGTGGCTAGTCTGTGGGGCAGGGGGACACTGTCAGATTTAGGGACAGACTCACCTTTGCAGGCCTGGCAGCAGGAGTCAGGCAGTGGGAAGGGTGCGGGGCAGCCGGGTTCAGGGCAGGTCATGAGGCCACAGTAGATCTGTCCCTCCTGACAGACAGAGCAAATGGGGGCTGGAAATGAGCTCTGATGAGGACCAGTCTTCAGGGGTCTGGGAGCCCCCTTTCTTGGAAGCAAATGGTCTCAAGGTCTCCCCAGGAGTGGAAGAGGGAGGGGGCAACCTGAGGCTAGGGGAAAGGCCCAGGCAGCTCAGAGGGAGTCATCCCTGGGACCCTCCTCTCCCACTGCCAGCCCTGAAGGGGTTCAGCCTTCAGCTTCTATAGCGTTTTATACCCTATCTTCCCCAGTCTCTCGCAGCAACCTGGGAGGGGGGTTCTTCCCATCTTCCAAATGAAGGGAATACCAGTGGGTGGGTGGGGCTGTGGTATCAAGTCAGACAGCCAAGGCAGAGGCCAGCCTTCAGGCTTTTCCAATGGAAATCAATGTCCTTTTCCCTGGCCTGGAACAGGGGCTGAAGGGTAGAGTGTGGTGGGTATGGCAGGGGACCCAGTAGGTGACACCTGGGCTTATCTTCCTCTTCCTGAAAGCCCTGGGCCTCCAACTTCAGGAGCCAGCCTTGAATGGCAAGACTGAAACCAAATTGCCTTCTGGAAGGCAGGAGATCAGATGACTTTGGTGAAGACTTTGCTTCTCTGGGCCTCAGTTTTCACCTCTGTGAAATGGGGGCACTCATCTGGTTGTGATCAGTTGAGAGCATGGTTGTGAAAACTGTCAAAAGGCACAGTGTTTGTGGAGGAAGTGGGGTGACCTTGAGTCCTCTCCCTATTCCTCCCAAGAGTCAGAATCTGATCCTCAGATCAGGCCAGAGTCAATCAGTCCCATAAACAGGGATGAGAAGAAAAGAACGGGGACCTAAGTATCCAGGGAGAATGGACAAAGGAATCACTAGAAAGTTCATCCCAGGCTACCAGCATCATTTCTGCCTCTTCCTACCGCCCCCTCCTAATCCAGGCTCTCCCTCTTCGTGTGAGCAGCTGACACAGGGAAAGAATGTGGGCTTCTGGAGTTGTGTAGCCCTGGGTCTGCATTCTGGCTCTGCCGCTTACTAGCTATGTGTTCTTACGCAAGTCACTTAACTCCTCTCAGCCTCAGTTTCCTCATCTGAAGAACAGGAATAGTGATATCCTTCACTAGAGCAGCAGGGATGCTGTATACAAACAAGGCGTTTCCATGAACCTAGGGGTACAACATACGAGACCACTGGGAGAGTCTCAGGCCCTGAAGAAAGAAACAACTACCTGGGCCAATGACCAGGCACTCCCTGTTATTTGTAGGTTATTTGCAGCCCAGATACTTTAAGATTGAGCCTCAGACTGGTGGGCTCGTTTCTCTGAAGAGATGGGCAGTAGGCCTGAGGCCACATGGAACCAGGCCAGAGCTGGAGCTCCAAAGTGGGTCTCCAACACCTTGACTAGAGAGGACATTAGAAAAACCTAGTCAGACTCCCTCATGAGCTAAGAGGAACTAAGGGCAGGGAAGTCTGATGACTACCTAATGAGGAGACTGGGAAGGCAGGGGTTTCTCCTGCCCATTCACAGATAAGGTAAGAATAACATCCTGAGAGCCACATGCAAACCTGATCAGGTCCTGCTTCGCTTCAGCCTCTGTCCCCTGCTAACACTAGAGTCAGCCCTGCCTGTCCTTAGGCCCAACTCTGAGCACAGGCAGGAGGAGTTTAAGTAACTTTAGGTTAAATTCCATTGCTACCATCTGGCCTTGTCTCTGTGCCCCAGGACTGACAACTGATCATTCACATCTTTGTTCTGCAATTATTACAGACATCTTCTGTATATCAAGCCCTGGGCTAAGAGCAGCAGAGAAAACAGAAACAAGATGGTCATGTTCTGGGGCTGGGGCCGTGTGGCTCAGTTGTTGAGCATTTGCCTAGCACGCCCAAGGCCCTGGGTTCAATCTCCAGCACCCCTCCCCAAAAAGCTATGTTCCTTCCTTTCAAGGAGTTCATTGGAGGAAACAGAGAAACAGAAATAGGCCATTGTCAGCAGCAGGTAACCAGTGCTGTAACAGGAAACTTGGGAGGGCAAGGAAGCCCAGAGGAAGGTCACCTGACGCAGCTAGGGTCAGGACATCCCATACTCCAGATGCCTCCCCTTCATTCTACTTTGCTATGAATGGGGAACCCCCCTCCCCCATCCACACTATTGTGCTCTTGGCAAGCAGGACACTGGCCTGGGCTGCAGGGACAGTGAATTCTTACCGTACAGCTGCAGAGGACACACTGGTTGGGCAGGCGGCCAGGGAACAGCTCACGGACACTGAAGATCTCTCCATGTTGGTACATGGTCCCATTGTGCTGGCAGGACTTTGGGGGGGCCCGGAGCCCAGAAGGGGTATGAGGTTCTGCAGGTGGGGAAGGGCAGAGGAAAAAGAAAATGAAGTTTTGTGTGGATCTAAGATCTTTGCCAGATGTAAGTAGACCACTTTTCTAAAGAGTACGCATTTTATCTCTTCTTGGCATTTAATCTGACTTGGCCTTGGCCTTCCCAGCCATTCCCCACATCAGCTAACTAAGATGTCCTGCTGATACCCACATCTGACCATGTCCCTCCCATGGTCTCCACCACAGCCTTGCAACCCCTTGGTGTCTGAGATGGCCCTGACCAGAGCAAGAAGGAAAGGCCAAGAGCCTCAGCTCCACTGAGGTCCATGAACACTCACGGAGCACTTTCCAGGGCCAGGCACTGTTACAGGCGCAAAGGGATACAGCTGGGGAGAAACAGTCATGGAGTTACATCCCCCGGAGTCAGTTGGGATGATATCCAGTCTCTGTGCTTGGTGTAAACTGTTGCCACTCTCTGGCCACCAGAGCCCCATCACCTGCCCATGTCTCGGCCCCTATCCTGCTGGTTGAGGGGGAGGCCCCCAGTCTTGAGAAAACCCACTCATTCATTCCAGGTACCTTTGCTAAGAACCTTCATGGGAGCAGGAGCCCTGCTAGGCATTGGGAATAGAGTGATGACCAAGACTCAGCCCCTGCCATCAAGAAACTCACAATTGAATTGAGTAGAGAGACAAGCCACAAGCAATGGCACTGTGATATGGTAAAGGCCAGGTGGATGGGAGCACAGAAGCTGGGGCAGCATAGAGGAGGAACCCTAACTTAGCAGAGGAGAGGAGGTTAAGAAGCCCTTCTGAAAGGACTGATGGCTAAACAGAGTCTTGAAGAACAAGTACAGCTGAGCTGGCAAAAGGGCAGAGGGTTAAGGGGCAGGATAAAGAGCATTTGAGGATGAAGAGCACTGGACTAGGCATGAGGAGTCCCAAAGTCAGCCAGGAGAGGTATGGACCCCTGGAGTCCATACTGGATGTGGAGAAGGCATGATGCTCCTCTCTGGGCAGGATGAGGCTGGAAGCCTCTGCTTTCCCAGGGAACCCAGAGCCAGGAGTCTTCATGACCCATGGTCAGATCCCTGCTGGGCTCCCCCTTAGTAAAGGGGACTCTCCTCCCCAGGAGGGCCAGACGCCAGACACCAGAGCGAAGGCAAAAATCAAAGTCCTTGCTTCCTCATCATCTTGATGTTTCTGAACATTAATTCTCCCACCGCTCAAGTTGGCCTTGGCACTGGCTGCCCCTCCCAGGGCACTTGGCTGTGCCAGTTTCTTCTCAGACCACTTTTCCTCTCTCTTCCCTTTACTGCCCAGAGCCTCAGGCCCAGAGGCTCTTAATATCCTAAAATCATGGAATCATAGACCTCTAGCATTAGGACACAGAGTGTCCCCACATTTCAGCACAGGGAGGAACCTCAGAGTACATGCATTCACTCCTCTGTCATTCCCAACTCCAGGTGGTAATCACTGAGTCTCCCCTCCAGGGCTGCCAGGGTTTGGATGCTGTTTGAGTGTCCCTAGAAGTCCATGTGTTGGATGGAACCTTGGTCCTCAGTGTGGCGGTCTTGGAAGGCGGTGTGACCTTTGAGAGAGGGGCCTAGTGGAAGTTGGTTAGATCACTGGGGGCACTGCCCTTGGAAGGGAACAGTGTAGTTCTCCTGGGATCCTAGTTAGTTCCTGTGAGTCAGTATCAAGCATGCTCTTGTCTCCTTCTGCACGCAGCGAGTGAGTTCCCTTTCCGGTTCTCCCCCATGTTGCGACTCTGACAGAGGGAACCTTCTCAGAGGCCAAATTGCTGGGGCAACCAGGTCTTGGGCTTTCAGCCTCCAAAATTGTGAGCTAAATAACCCTCTTTTCTTTAATAAGTACCCAGGTATTTTGGTTGTTACAGTGATAGAAAATGGATGGACCAAATGCAAGGACCTCCCAGCCCAAGATCACTCACCTTCCCTTCCCAGAGCGTGTCCAGCCTGCCGAGAGACTGAAGTTCAAGTGTGCCAGTCAGTGTGCCAAGCAAGCCCCAATCTATTGTTTCTGCCTCCCAACTGATCCTGAGAATTTGTTACTACCCCAGCCCCACCTAGAGACCTGGGATGTTCCTGCCCTGAGCATCTCTGCGTCTCATCACCTCTGCTGGGCAGAGACCGCAGCTCTCCTCTCAGGAGCTTTACTCAGCCAGGGCCCTGTGTCTGGAGTGAGGTAATGGTCCGTGGGCAGCAGGGAGGCTGGCACGAGGGGAGGGGAGGCTACTTACCCACACACCTGGGACAGCACTGCTGCGGCTCCAACACGGGCTGGGGGCAGTGGACAGGTGGGCAGCGCAGCTGGTAACAGTTCACATGGGCAGTCTGAAGGGGACACAAGGGTCAGCCCTGGTCCCAAGGAACCATTACTTCCCACCTGCTCAGGTCCTCTCCCAAAGCCTCCACCCCAGCTGCAGAACTCTGACTTGTGATTGGGGTTAAAAACAATAAGCTCAAGAAAGCCCAGTCCCTCCCTGCCCCTGCCCCTGCCCACTAAAGGGGCCTGCCTCATGCACTCCACTCATCTGCATCCCTCCCCTACCCTGGGGAAGGGCAGACCTGGGCATGGATTTGCTCAGATCTTGTGCCCCTCTTCAAGGTGTGTGAGAAATACAAGTAAAAGCTTTGAGTTGTTTGACATTGATCTCGAAGCTTTGACTGTGGTATTTTGAGGGAGGATTGAAACAGGGTCTCGCTTTGTAGTTCAGGCTGACTTTGAATTCACTATGTAGCCCAGGCTGCCCTCAAACTCAGAGTGATCCTCCTGCCTCAGCCTCCTGAGTGCTGGGATCACAGGTGTGCACTGCCACACCCAGCCCTGACTGTGTTATTATAACTCTAGGGCTTTATTCTTCTAACTCTGGGCCTGAGCCTTACAGGAAAAGGAGGAATGAAACACAAGAGAGCAGGATAGGGACAAGACTACAAACCCGATGTGGAGAAAGCTCAGGGCTCTGTGATTCCCATGCCCTAAATCTCTGGAAGGTCCAGGTAACTCTGGACAGAGCCTTTAGAGTTGGCACCAGAGAAGGAAGGGCCCAGGGTTCTTTCAACTTTCTCAAGTACAGCAAATACGAGAATTGCACAGAGGAACATGCATAGAGAGAGATGAGCAGAATCAGAGGGAGGGAGGCCATCACCCCTTTGGGAGGTCTGCCTAGCTCTCCGGGCAGTGTCCAGGGTCTGCTCAGCCTTCCCACACCTCGCTCTTCCCCTTGTCGCAGGCTCACAGCACTGCATGGTGACCAGCCACGTATGTCTGTCTCACCTAATCAACCGTGGACTCCAAAGGAACTGCCAGCACAGGCCCTTGCCCCAAGTTAGTGCCTGCTAATGTGCGAATGAGTGAGGGAGTGAGGGAGTGAGTGAGTGATGAAGGGCAGCAGAGAGCAGAGGCATAGATGATCTCTTTTACATGAATGGACTCAGCATTGTTCACAAGTGGGAAATTGGTAAAGTGTATTTCCAGCCCCCTTCCTCTTTTCCTTCCCTCTGCCTTCTGCCCAGCAGAGGTTCTGACAGCACTTCTCCCACCAGCAGCCTCCTGCCTCGGGGGAGGGGGGCAGCCCAGACCGGCCCCAGCTTCTCTGGGGCTCACTGCTGCCCAAGATGGCGAGAGAGAATGGCAAGGTCTAAGGAGTGCTAAGGGCCACTGGAGGCCAAGTACACATGAGATCTTCATCAGCGTTAAGAGGGTAAACGGGGGCCCTCAGATGAGAAACTTGGTGGAGTGCAAACTGTGTGGCCAGAAGAGATAGAATTTCTGACTTGACCCTGGCCTTGGAGGAGCCACAGGTTTGAGGTGACTTGCTGCTCACAGCTGGAAAACAGGTAGAGGCAGGCTGGGGGTGAAAGGGCCAGAGCAAGGCATATGGTGAAGTCCTTTGTGGCCAAAGGGAACGGCTCAGGAAAGTTTCAACCATCGTGTATTGAGTGCCTATGAGGCAGGACCTTTATATGAAATGTGCAAAATTATCTCATCTTCTTAAACACAACCTTAGAAGTAGGTACAAGAGAAAAGGGTATCCTGGAGGTGAACTGCTTGCAATCACACAACAGGGTAAATACTGTCACTGGGGCTTGGGAAAGCTGAGCTGCCTCTAGTGGACAGGCATAGGCCAGGCCCTCATTATGCACACTCAGTGTCCACTGGGGCCTAGGCCCCCTTCAAAGCACTAGGAGCCCAGCAGTGAGCAGCAGTGAGACCGCCCTTATGTCCTGGTGGTGGGTGATAGACTAGAAAATAGTAAGCAAGTAGGAACAAGACAATTTCAGGTGTTAAATTTGTGGCAAAAATAAGGTAGAACAATGTGATTGGGTTAACAGTGTTAACTATTTTAGAAACAGTCACAAGGGAAGCCTCCTGAGGAGGTAACATTCCTGTTAGGAACTGGAAGACAAGGAGCCATTTGTGAGAGGGCCTGGGTGGGACATTCCAGGCACTGGGAGTGACCAGGAGTATTTCACATGTTGGAAGAACCCACAGAATGCCAGCAAGGCTACAGCTCAGGGACCAAGTAAGGAGTGAAGTTGGAGAACTAGGCAGGTGGAGGATTCCACAGAGCCTCTGCAGGGAATCGGAATTTTATGGTAGGTGCAAAGAAAAGCTATTGGACGATTTTAAGAGTAGAGTGATGCAATCAGAACTGATCATTCCAGCTGTTGTGCAGAGGATGAATTTTGAGGCGGGGACAAGGGAGACCTGTTAGGAGGCTTGAGCAGCAGCCCAGGTCAGAGTCGAAGGTGGCTGAGGTTGGGCGGCGATGATGGAGAGGGGTAGAAGGACTTGGGTGAATTTCAGTGCTTTGGGCTAAGGAAACTCTGTGTGTGTGTACTCTGGGCAAGGAGAAATGAATTAGCTCCAGTAGATCACAAAACTTGGACTTTGTCAATTGGACCGCATGATATGTCTGGAATTTTCTGTTATGGTTTCCTTTCTGTTCTCTGGCTATGCTTCATAAAGTTCTTTTTGAAATGGCTGAGTGGCCTCAGATGTGCTAAGGAAATGCAAGGGGAGGCAGTCATGGGGGGTGCCTATTTGTGTCAAGGTTCTACCTGAGGCCAACCTGGTAGAAGCCTTGGGGAATCAGAGGGAAGTACCCCAGGAGTGACCCTCAGTGTCCCTCCTGCCCCAACCCTGGTTGCCTCAGAATTCTGTGCTGCATGGTTCTCATTTATTCCACATATTAAC
Source organism: Heterocephalus glaber (assembly GCF_053883595.1). Lineage (NCBI taxonomy): Eukaryota > Metazoa > Chordata > Mammalia > Rodentia > Bathyergidae > Heterocephalus > Heterocephalus glaber. The sequence goes on from NW_028258293.1 coordinate 29,230,567, forward strand.
TGTACAAGGCCCTGTGGAGGTGCTGGGTGGGTGCTCAATGTCCTCTAAAGGTCTATGTGGGTTGGTCCCCCATTTGGTGCTATTGGGAGGTGCTGTGGACCTTCAGGAGGTGGGGCCTTGTGTGAAGTCTTAAGTCACTGAGGGGATGCCCTTGAAGGGGTTGAGGGACTGTGGTCTCTTCTTCTCTTTTGTTTGCTGGCCATGAGGTGAGCAGTTTTGCTGTGATGTGTGCCTCATCACAGGCCCAAAGCTACAGGGTCATTTGATCATGAACTAGAACTTCCAAAAGTGTGAGCCAAAATAACCTTTTTCTCTTTATAAGTTAATTATATCAGGTGTTTTGTTATAGTGACAGAAAGCTGACAAATGCAGTTGGGGTGAGGATGCAAGAAATAAAAATGAAAATGAAGATGTGGTTTCTGCCCCAGTTGGTTCAGCCTCTGGGAGCCCAAAGCCCAGCAAGACCTGTTCTCAGGCTCTCAATCAGAAGGGCAGTCATTGATGCACGTAACTGTCAATAGTGACAATAAGAAAGGGACAGTGAAAGTTATGGGGTGCCCAGAGGCAGAAACTGCATTTAGGTGGAGGTCATTTGCCCATTTGGACAAAACCTTGAAGAGCAAAGATGTGGGTCGGTGGATCTGGGGGAGGGCCTCCTGAGGCAGGGAGGAGACTCAGGTGGAGGGAATTGTACACAGGAAGACAGGAATAGGAGGGAAGGTCAGAAGGCTCTGTCTTGGGCTGTGTGGGAGGCAGGGAAGCTGGCATCAGTGAGAGCTGGGAAGAAGGCTGGGATGAGAGATGGAAGGCCCAGGGCCTCCACCCAGCCCAGCCACCGATCCGCTGTGTGACTTATCCCCAGCAGACCTGCTGAAGACTTGCTAGTGAGGGAACTGGCCCCGAGCCCCTCAGCTGTCTCTGACAGCATGATTTGAGATTTGAGGGAGCCTCACTCAGGTGCCCCAGACCTCTGGGTGCAGGCTGTCATCCCTACCTTCCCAGGTGACTCCTCTAAAGGTCTACCAGACACACCTGCCGCAGGTGGCCTGGTGGCCTGGTGGCCAGAGCAACCTACCTCAGAGCAGGTACAGCGCAGGCAATACATCACACCTTGTGGCTCCAGGTAGGGATGCCAGCTCTCGCCGGGGGAGTATCTCTTCTCATGGAAAAGGCAGAACAGGTCTGGCCCTGGCAAACCAACACATGCTGTTAGCCCCAGGAGGTGATAGCCCTAAATCTGCCTCATCCTTCCTCATTTCTGGCTCTAGGAAGGACATCATCTGCACCATCCTTCAGATGGTCTCTTCTATTCAGGCAACAGAACATCCACTAGATATGCTGTCCTAGTCAGAGGACCAGAATGTCTGATTTTGAATCTTGGCTTCACCACACACTTGCTGTATGGTTGGGCATTTACTGCCCCTCTCTGTGCCTTAACACTTATTCATAGGGCAGTAGGGAGATCAAGCAGTAAAATATTTGACAGACTTTGTTGTGGTGTAAATGTTAGTTATTATAATTAGATGGATATTATGGGGCCCACAGAGGATAAATTACTTTGCTAAGGCCACACAGCTATTTAGTCACCAAGCAGAGATGGCAGCCTGTCTCCTGACTCTCAGTCTAGTGCTCTTGTGCCTTCACAATCACATTTGTTTCTTTTCTTTCGTCCTATTTGCTTATTTATTTATTTGTATATCACCATGGCTTTCTTCTCTATCCTCCTCCCCACCACACAACACACACACACACACACACACACACACACACACACAGAGAGGCATGGACACGCAGAGCCCCTCTGGGTCCTGTGACCCACCTTTTGAATAAAACAACCCATAGCAACTTTCCAGCTTTTATACCAATCGATGTCCCTATGTCTTGGCTAGCCATGATGGAAAGGTGGCTAGGAAACTGATTTTTCCAAATCCCTAAACATCATCTTTGCTACTACTTTGAGATGTGCTTGGCACATGAATTGGCTTTTTAGTAATCTCCATATCAGTTGTTAATATGTAGGTGAATGCTTCTAAGAATAAATGAAATACTGGATTTTTGGGGGTTGGGGTAGGTTAGCTATCTCTCCCGCAGCTGTGCCCTCTTGAAACCTCCAGCTCCCTGTCATCTCTCGTAACCAAGGCACTCCTCCCCTCCCCTCTTACCTGCTGCCCACCTAGCCCTGAGTCAGGCCTCCTTCTGTCCAGCACTGCAGGCTCTGTCCACCTCTCTGCCTCTTGCCCTATCCCTGCCAACAATTCTCCATACAGGCACCTGTGAGCAGGGATCCCAGGAGAGATGCAATCTTTCCAATGGGAAGGTGCTCCGTTACCTGAGCTTTTTGGGGGAGGAATGGGGAGATGACGTACAAGCTAAGTGCCAGCAAAGTTTTGTTGGATTAAATGAGATTGCAATCTGGAGAAAAGAATCAACATAGAATGACTACCTTCTCTGTGCTGAACTTTTTATGTAAGTTTCTTAATGATCTAAATGTTGTTTTGAGAATTAAATGAGATAATGCTTGTACAGTGCTTACTGAGCCCAGTTCTTGAAACTTAGTTGGAATGCTATTGTTATATAGTTAAGATCATCTCAAAGATACCGCTCAGTAGACGTGATTGAATGTCATGAAAATTGACATAGTTTGAAATCTGGACTAAGTGATAATATCCATCCTGCAGAGGTTTTGCCTTTTATGAGAAAGCTCGATAAGAAAATGAAGTTCATAGAATCTAAGTGACTTGCCTGAAGCCATCCAGCTGCTGACTTGAACCTAGGGCTCTAGGCTTCAAAGAAGAGCTCTTTTGAATTCCCTCCATCACTTACGGTTTTTAACCCAATCTGCAGGCCTAAAGGCTCAATTTCCTTCTCTCTCTGTTTTACTGGCCACTGTCCTTCATTTTTTATTTTTTTCTCCTAGATTCCTATTAGGTTCTAGATGTTGCCTTCCTGGCTTTCCCATTCTCTTGGAAACATGGGCTCTCATGCTTTTAGACTGTCAGGCTTACAGAATGGCAGGGTACTGCCAATGGTACCCTCTTGGGTGCAGTGGGGACTCACATATAATGCTTGTATTCCCAACTAATCACTAGAGTGCTTAGGGCTGCTTAGGGCTTAGGGCTGGAGTGCAGCTCATGGGTCACCCTTTCAGAGAAGAGGAACTCTAGGCCATTCCTAACCCTCAGGAAGTTTTCTTTGTAAGAAGCTGAAATCAGCCTCTTGTGTTTCCTCGTATCACTCCTGTTTGGCCCTCTTGAGCCTCCCAGGACAAAAGTTTTGGGGCCACTGTCCTGGTGCGTCATTTTCTGATTCCACAGGCTATGAGGTCCTTAGGAACACACAGCTTAGTTCTCTCCCTACCAGCTTCTCAGTCCTCAACAGTGGAGGGAGCAACCAGACAGCAGATCCTTGCCCCAGTGAGCCAGCAAGGCCTGGCTGGGCCATATCAAATGGGCTGTGTTTATCTCTCAGCCTCCACTGGCAGAGGGTGGAATACAGCCCCAGCTGGGGTACTGGTCCAGCCAACCCAACTCTCCAAAGAGTGAATAATCTCTTTCTTCCTCAGGCCCCTCCCCTGACAAGGGTGGGTGTGATTCAACACTGTGGCCACCTTAGGTCAGCCAGTTGCTGAAGAAGCCCTGTCCTACCTTCCTTGGGGTGGCCCCAAAGCTTGTTCCCATGCCAGTTGGCACCCCTTACCTCCTCGTCTGCTTGAAGATCAAAGTGTCTCCGCCAGTGCCTGGGCCAGGAGGCCCCTCCCCCACCAGTAGGGCTGGCAGAGGCTGAGAATGTGAGGGCCTGGCAGGAGGCCTTCTGTAGCCACAGTCCCCACCCACCACACCCTTTAAGGTGAGAAACACAAGGAGGGGTGGCTATGCCTATGCCTGGAGCTGTCTCTTCCTCTAGGGAGATGAGTGCCCACGGCCATGCCAAAACCCGGTGGGAGGAGGACCAGCCGGGCCTGCAGCGACCTCTGTTCCTGTGGCTCTGGCACCAGCCCCAGCTGGGCCTTGTATGTGGCTGAGAGAAGAAGCTCTCAAGCTACACATTCACTGTGAGATGCTCTGAGCCTCAGTTTCCTATCTGCAAAATAAGGAGGTAGGGGAGAGCTATGAGCATAGGGTTTCTGTGTAGTTTATGAATTCATGATTTCAGATTCTGAGATTCTAACATTCTAGGTTTCTAAGATTCAAGATTTGAGAATTCCATGTTCTGTGAGCCTGCATTTCATCAGAACACAAAGTTTCTGGAATTCTACAATATTGTGGTTTGTTCCAAGATTTGTGATTCTTGGGTGTGTTGATGGTCTTCTTATCCATCCCAGGCCCTCAGGGACTCCAAATAGATTAGAGTGAGGTTTCAGGAGCCACTAGGGCCCAAGCCTGGGTGACACGGTGAAGGAGGCAGTTTGTCTCTAATATCTCTTCCCTTCCCAGATACCTCCTTTGTCCTCTGTGGCCTTCCACTCCTGGCCTGGCCCTGGCACTGCTTCCTCCCTCCACTACCATTTCTCATCCCAGTCCCCAACCTGTATATAAGTTTTTCTCCCCATGTCAGAGGCCAAGCATGTCTTCTCTCAAAGACCTTCTGGAGTCACGTAGGTCTGGATTCAAATCATGAATTTAGTTTTTATTTCCAGCCTGATTTTAGACAAGTTACTTAACCCTTCCAGGATTGTTTCCATATCTATTAAATGGGACTAATAACAATGTCTACCCCTCATGATTGTTGTATAATTGAATCAGATCATGTAGAAATACATGGTGAATGTTTAAATAAAGTTTATTAGAGTAAAAGGCACATTGATATTAATCCCACTCAAAATATTACCCCTCACTTTGAGCACACTTATCCCATTGTTTTGCTACTTTCTTTCTTTTTTTTTGAGACAGGGTCTTGAGATGCAGTTCAGCCTGGCCTCAAATTCATGGCGATCCTCCTGCTTTAGCCTCCTGTCACTACAGGGCAACTAAAGACATACTAGAAGAGAACTTCCAGAACTGTTTCAGAAAATGCCCAGAATGATGGGATAAATGTATTTGCATCAAGAGGAAGTATTTTGAGGGGGATTGATGGCAATGTGTCTTTTACTGCAATAATTTAAAAAATTTAAATATTCACTGTATTTTTGAATACATTGCATATGCCTAGTCTAACACGTTAGATACTCACTTAAATAGTAGGTAAAAACAGATAGGCAAAGCCAAGATCTGGGCACTCACCCTAAACTTCCTTCACTGTGTATTTCTCACCATGTTTCTTTTACTCTCACAGTTCTATGTAGCAGCCCCAGGCACCTATTAAGTGCATGCACATCATGGTACTCACTGAAGTTAAATCTCCCAGGTCTCACTGCCACACCAATGCTGTTTCCTGCAGCTCTCTGCTTTCTTCTAGTCCCACTCACAAGCCAGGCCAGTCTCTCTCAATGCCACATGAGCCCGCAGAGACCTCGGGCTGGGATACAATGATAAAAGTGGCTCAGAACGCTGGAGCAGAGAATGGGAAGGCCAGGGCATGAGAGGCAAGAGATCTGGCTGGACAGAGAGGCAGAGGCCCTCCAAGGGCCTTGAGAGCCCCAAGAGCAAAGGAAAACCATGGAAAAACCTTGATCTTGGGAGAAGTGAGTGGGAGATCAAGATTGCATTCAGGACTGCTTGCCATGGAGGGCAAGCCTACAGGCAGAGAATAGGGAGAGCTGTACAGTCATCCTGTTTGAGGCAGTGATGCACCTGCCCTTACGGTCTGACCATAACAGAAGTACTAAAGGGCAGAAGTGCAGATATGAGCAACACTTCCTATGTACAGTGAACAGGTGGTGGGATAGATAGGATAGGGCATTAGTGGAGAGGGTAAAGGAGGAGTCAAGGATGGGATGGAGGTTTGTGGAGTGAACAAGTAGGTGAATGTGATATCAGGGTGGCCCAGAGCTACCTCCTGTGAGGACAGCTGCAAGCCAGTTTGGGCAGCATGAAAATGAACAGAGATGAGGATGGAGCAAGGTGACCACAGTGGTGGCAACTCCTGGGTAGGGTCCAGAAAAAAAAATCTTGAGCTGGGGATTTAGCTCAGTGGTTCTGCTGCCTGCCTCTCAAGCACAAGGTCCGGAGTTCGATACCTGGTGCCAAAAAAAAAAATCTATAGGAAAATGTGGGGTGCGGCACAGTAGGCAGTAAATAGTATTATTGTTAGATATTTTACTTCCTGTTATTCATTCATTTATTGAGCTTTTTGTATCAAGCTTTATACACGTCCATGGACCTGGCACATGACTTAATAAGATGTAGTCCCTGCCCTTGAATAACACACAGCCTAATGAAGAAGACAGACAAATGTAACTGATAAATGCTATGAGAGTGAGACCACAAGGTCTTCAGAGCTGGGTCACAGAGGAAAAAACAAGGTGTGGGGGGAAGGGCTTCCCCTGCAAAAGCACAGTTGGGAGTGAGCATGGTTCACACGGGGCACTGGGAGACTGTCTTATGGGTGCTAGTGCCTCCTCCTCCAAGGAGTATCTACTTCAATAGACCCCCCCCCCTTTTTGAGCAAGGGTCTCACTATGTAGGCCAGGTTAGACTTGAATTTGTGACCATCCTGCCTCAGTCTCCCAAGTGCTGGGATTACACACCCCACTCATTCTTTACCTATACTGACTACTTAAAGTAAGTAGGCTTACTTGATCTAATCTGAATCCAGAGCAGCAGTGTTTACCAGACAGACTCCCAAAGTTACCCTATCACCCCAGGCTGACTGCTGCCTGCTTTGGCAGCAAAAATCTTTGAGGTGGCCCTGCTTTCAGCCTCACATTCTTTTGCTGAGTTTCTCTAACTCTTCCACCATCCCACCAGGTTCCTTCACACTTCTGTGCCTTCACACATGCTGTTTCTTCCTCCTGGGATACAATTCCCCATCTCCAATGTTTGATCAACTCCTCATTCTTCCAAAGCCGGCTGGGATGCCACTGTTTCTGTGAAGCCTCTAACCTCATAAGACCCTGGCTTCTCCTTCAGGGGTGAGTTCAGCCCTTGATTACAGTGCTCATTGCCAGGGTTAGAAGTACTTGCTAAGTGGGTTTGTCTTTCTTGCTAAACTGTGAGCTTCTTGAGAGGAAGGGCCAGATCCCATTTAATTTTGTGCTCTATGCAGAGCCTATGCAGATTGATAAATGAATAAATGAAAAAAGAATAGAGTTAATGGAGAGGGAGTGGTTCTAGAAGAGGAGACAATTTTCAGTCCTTAATCCTGGAAACTTCTCTCTTTAACAGAAAGAGAGATTCATTACATGGAAGGAAAGCCAAGTCCCTCTCAACACTTTTGCCTTGCCACCTAACAGAAATTAGCCTTTGACCTCTCCTTCCAACTCCCTGCCATTGAACTCCCAATCCATCTGCCAAACCAAAGAACACCATGTACTAAAAGGTCAGGAGCCTGTGGCAGCTAAGAGGATGAGTGATTCTACAATCTTCATATGTAAGTCAAAATTTCCAAATTGTCCCCACCCAAGTGCACCCCACAGTCTGACTTGAAACCCTCAGGCTATGATATAGTTTTCCTCAGGGGTCAGTAGGAGAGACTAGTATGGTTGAGAATTCTTCTATAGGGAGCGGAAAAGACAGACAGGAAGAAACTTCTAGGCTGGAGGAGAGGCTGGATAAGGCTGTGAAAAGCCACCAGGAGGAGCCAGGGTAAGAGGAGAGAGGTCTGAATGTGGCTGGCCTGTCCCCAGCCTGCAAGAACTCAGAAAACTTGATGGGGCCTGGCTGCTCAGGAATGTGAGAACATTTACATCTCTTCCCTCACGCCCACACAGCCATATTTTCTGTATTTATTTATAGGCCCCTCTTCACACAAACAAATTTGCTCCCCTCTGAGACATAAAGTCTGCCCTGGGCTCTGGCATCTCTCTGGTGGGGGAGGCCTCTTAAGAGAAGCAACAGAAATATCAGCACCTTAGTGGCTGAGCTGTGCATCCTAGAGGAAGGGACCCACTTCTTTGAACCTTATTCCTTTTGTCTGTTGCACAACATGCCCAGGAGCATGAAAGGGCCTCAGAGCAGAGAACTGGCAAGTCTGGAAAGGCACCTGTGTTGCCTGCCAATGGCAGGGGCAGGGATAGGACTGTCAGCATTGTGTTCTGCCTTGAGCATATACACTTAGAGTCATAGAAGCCTAGAAAGTTAGGGTTCACATGATGCCCAATCTCTTTATGCTACATATGTAGAAACCGAGCCCCCAGGAGGGATTGAGACTTGTTGATTTGTGCCAGTACAAGCGACAATGCCAGTCTGCAGATCTGGAGAGGATGTTCATAAGGATCCACCCATTCCCTGTGGGACAAGACCAGAAGAAATGGCTTCAACTTGCAAATAAAAGGACTCAGGTGAGACATAATGAAGAAATCTTGAGTACAAGAACCGGAGAGCTGCTGGGGACCAGCTTTCTCCGAGTTGAGGTCAGCCCAGAGGCAGGGCGGCTGCCTCAATGATCCATCTCTACACTGCACCTCCCAGTGACACCACTGTCATGCCAGTCCTTCTTTCTGGGAGTCCAAAGGATTCAAGGTCCTTCTCCCAGAGCTGGCGCCGCGCCTGGTGGCTGGGCGAATTTGAGAGGCCAGTCCTGGAACAGGTGCAACAGCTGGAGCAATTGCGCAGCTGTCGCTTGGCCCACTCAGTGAGCCAGTGAGTGAGGCAGAGACCTCTACTGGTGGGAGAGGGGATGTGCAGAAACGCCCAGTCGGAGACCCAGGCACAGGCCTGCCGGCCTGGCTGCCTGCCTGGAGTTGCACTTCAGGCCTTCGCTCAGGTACTCTCCATCCCCTCATGCATATCTGGACAGGTGAATAGAGTGTGACCAAGATAAGCAGCAGGGCAGGGTCCCCACTGGTGAGTTTCCCACTACACTTGCTGCCCCAGGCTCTCTGGGCGCTCTGTCCTGGCGTCTGAGGGTCTGTCTGTCCTACACTCCCCCAGCTCCCCTTTCCTTTCCAAAAGTTAGAGTGGACTCAGAATCAGGGCAACCACACCTGTAGATCTTGAGACTCAGAATGAAGGGCTGTTAAGATAGAATGTCCTCAGTGATTATCCATTTCAGTCCAACTGTCTTACCCTACAGGTGGGAAAACTAAGATCCAGAGAGAGGCAATCTGTCCTGGCTTACAGTTGGAATCTGTGGCAGGGCCAGGCTGGAGCCCTGACCTGATTGCAAGTTTTCCCTCTGTACAACATCATACCATGGGACGCTCCCTTCCTATTCCAGGACTGGGGTCTGGGATTCCATCACCTGGAAACCAAAGTTTTAATTCCCATAATGCATGAATCCTTGAAGAAAGAATAGAAGGGTCCATGTTTCTACTTGGCCATTGACTCGCTCCTGAAAGAGGAGATGGAGGGAGGGAAGAGGAAGTAGAAGCATGCCAGGAACCTAAAAGGGATACATAGGGAAGAACAAAAAGGAGGGGATCCAGTGTCAAACCCACTTCTGGGTCCAAGAAGGGATGAGCAACCAGAGTAGAGTGACCAACATCACACCTGGATAGGGTTCAGTCTGGGCTGGGTCAGTACTAGTCAATAATCAGGCCAATGACAGCCTGTGTAAGGGTTCCACCCTGGAGTAGAATTGGGGTTCAATCAGTAGTCAGGGTTGGAGGTGTAGGACTCAGCCTGGGATTAGAGTTGAAACTCAGGCTGCATTATATCAGGGCTCAATGCATGGCTGGAAATAGAGACGGGTGGAAATGGCCCTGGCTCCACAGCCTCAGACTTGCACAGGGGAGAAGGCTGAAACCTCTGCTGTTCATGGACCCTCAGCACTCTGCAGGCACAGCCACCTAGGAGTGTGACACCACACAGACTTGAGAATTCCCGCCTAGTGGTACCACTTCTGAAAGCACTTCAGATGTCACCAGAAGATTTCTTACCCACGGCAAGCTTGAGGTCTCACACTGAGATGAGGCCCTTCATTACAGACCTTCAAAGAGGACCCTGACATGACTACTGGATGAATTCAAGATTCATAGTTTGTCAGCACTAGGCAACATGAGGTTCAGAGAAGGCTCAGGCAATAATTAAGTTGTCTCAATTCACACAGCTGATAAGTGACATGTCAGGGAGCAGGATCTAGGTCTCTGTTCCTTGGTAAATTTGCTGTGTGACCTTGTAGCCAATCACTCCCCCTTCCTGGGCTTTGGTTTAATTCTAAAGATGGGAAATATGCTAGGTAGAAGCAGATGAGGAGGCCCTTCCAGCCCAGACATCACAGGGTCTAAGCCTCCTCCCTGGAGAACAATCCCCCTCCCTTCACTCAGTGAGTTGGCTCCAAGTCTTTGCCTCACCAGTCTGGAGCCCTGCACCTGTGATGTGGAAGGGGAGATGAATTACTAGCAGGACCTGCTGAGAAGTATAGACTCAAAGGGAGTAGGGACACAGAGGAAGGTAGATCAGAGTAGATCAGGTCACCAGGGAGAGTAGGCTGGAAGAAATGACCAAGTGAGGCTGTGAAGGGCTCACAAGACATAGGAGGCAAAGAGGAGGGGTGTGAATAGGACAGAGCAATCCTTAACAGGGGTCTGGTTCTAGGACATCTTTCCATAATTCAACAAGGGGAATAATATCTGGAGTAAACTCTTGGGAGCTAAGAATAAGGCCAGACATGGCATGGAGGGCTCCTGCGCTAAGTCTCTTTCAGAAACAACAGGGAGGTAAGTATTGGGAAGAAACCTGTAGGGTTCAAGGAAGGGGAGGAGATATTGACAGAGTGTTCCAGCATTGTGCTGGGTATTTTAATACAATCACCTCCTTTAATCCTCCCCAGAACACTTTTGCTTCCAGGTTAATACCTCTCTTAGGCAGGTGAAGAAAATAAGCCTCAGAGAAGTTGTGTCTTATGATGTCATACAGCTATAAGAGGCAGAGCCAGGACTTGAACTCAACATTGAGTTCTTCCCATGACTTGTTCCTGAGGACTTCCATGGGCCTGAAACAAAAATATAGCACCACCAGCTCTAGCAAAGTCAGGTGCAAAAAAAAAAAAGCATGGGAGGAGCTGAGCTGGGGAGGCAAAAGAACATGGGCTGGGAGTTGGGCAACTGGCATCTTAATCCTAGGCTTTGCCCTGTGCGACCTCGAGCAAGCCACTGTCTCTACCATCATCACCACCACAGATGCCACCCCCTGCTGCAACCCCTTGCTTTGGTTTATCAAACATTTCAGGTTCTGAAATAAGCTCCTTCATTCACTTTTAGAGAATCTTTGTTTCATTTTCATTCTCACAGCATTCTAAGAGACTGGCAGGGGACGTGGACAGTGTCAGCCTATTGGGAGCACTGAGGGTCAGAGAGATGATATAACCTGCCTGAGGTCGCGCTGTGTCTTACATGGAATTAGCCAACTGTTATTTCCTGAGGAGCTACATACATCAACCTTGTGCTGGTTGCTTTGCCTATTTTCCACAATCTAATTCTCCTAACAGTCCTGGGATTTTTTTACTCCCATTTCATAGATCGGAAAACTGAGGCTCAGAGAGGTGCCTCCCACCAGCTGATATTCAACGGGGCTGCAGTGAAGATCCTGGTCTATTTCTCTGTGTCCCAGAGCCTCACAACTCCAAATCAGGGTCCCTTCCAGACACTATGGGGGCAGGATTTGGAATTAGAGAGCTCTGGCTTTGGAAAGAGCATATTAGCTCTATAAATTCCAGCAAGTTCCTTCTCTTTTCTCATCTGTAAAGTATAAATGGTGAGGGCCGGGGATTTAGCTCAGTAGCTGCCTGTCTCAAAAGTGCAGGGTCCCGAGTTCAATCCCCGGTACAAAACAAAAAAGTATAAATGGTGAAACCCACTGCAGAGGAGTGTTGTGAGGATCAAATGTGACCAAGAACTGCCAAGGTTATCCTACTTAGCTCTTACTCCTTCTCAAGGGCTCTTCCCAAATGCAATAGTCTTCACACCCCATCACACCCCTCTCCTGCAGCCAGACATACCCAACTGTTTCCTAGTCCGCTGTCCTCAGCCAGTCCATACTCAGGTCCAAGGAAGCAGCCTCCTCAGCTCTGAGTCTGGCAACCCCTGGGTCCCCAGTCTCAGCCCATAGGGGACTACAGAAGAATCTTTGCCTCCCGGACACAGGTGCTGCCCCGAAGGCTGTCACAGCAGTTAGTAGGGGTCTCCGGTCCTAGCATTTCTCCGCACGTCCCAGGGGCCCGTCCCTCCTCTGCCCGACCAGCCTCCCCCTCTACTTACGGGCTCGAGCGTGAGAATCCAAGGGGAACCAGAGCAGCGCGAGTCCCAGCAAGAAGGAGAGGACCCTCACCTCGGGAACCATCCTTCCTCTCCCCGGGGCGGGGCCGCCCGGCTCTGAGCCTGGAGGGGAGCCGGGAGAAAGTGAGAGGAAGGGGAAACTGAGGCACGGGGCACAGCTCCGTCCACTCACCGGGAGAGGGGAGTCAGAGAAGGGTGGAGAGGAGGAAAGGCGGACGGGCAGGGAGGGCTAAAGTGGGAATAAGAGAAAAGTGGAAAGAGGACAGGAGAAGCGGGGGGAGATGGAGAGATGGAGGAAGGTCGGGCAGAAGGGAAAAGCAGTGAAAGAAAGGGAGACGGTGAGAGGCCAAGGAGGAGAAGAAAGGCGCGGACGAGGGTCTGTGGGGCGCGCGGCGCCGGGCGCCCTGCGCGATGGGCTCGGGGTAGCGCGGCGGGGGCCTGCGGCCCGGCGGCGCGGCTGGCGGGCGCGGGGAGGCTGCGCGCGGGCCGGCTGTGCACGCCAAGGGCGCCAGGCGCCGCGCTCGGGCGCATTTGTACTTTGCCGCGGGAAGCAGGCAGCCCCGGCCTGGCGCTGGCCTAGCGCTGGCGCCTCCTCTGGGGCACCGCGGGCTCGTGGATTGGCCACCCGAGAAACAGGCCCGCTTTCCCCTCCTCTCTCGTGCCGGTCTCCGGACAGACGCTCCAGGCGCGGCGCCGAGTGGAGCGAGGGGGCTGGGGAGGGGGAAGGGGCCACCCGGGCCACTGGCTTTAACCCCTGACTCCCCGCGATGCCTAGAGCTCAGGAGGGGTGGGACCCAGTTAGACTTCAGGTGGAGCTTTCAGGTAGAGAAGGACGAGATGTCAGGGTCGGGGCGGGGAAGTGGGCTGCGGAACCGGAGAGGTCGGGGCAGGGCGCTTGGCGGTGCGTGCGCAGAACTCCGCATCTGGATGGAATCAGGACACTTGCCATTCTTAAATCAGTTTGTGGTCTTGGGCACGCCACCTCAGAGTCTGTTTCCTCGGCTCTAAACGGGAGTTTTAATGTCTTTAATATCTTTCCACCATTGTTGGGAAGATCAAATGAAATTACTGAATGTCGAAGCGCTCAAACCTCAGAGAGAAAGAAGCCTGTCGTAACTTCAGGTGCCTGAGATGCCAGTTGCTCTCTGTCCCTCTTCCGTCCCCCCAAGCGCCATCCCCTGGCTGAAAGCCAGCCCAGCAAGATCCTTATCTTTCCCTTGGAAGTCTTCCCGCCCACTCGCAAAACAGGACCCGGGCTCTGCTTTGCCTGTGCTGGTCACACCTACACCTCTCTTTGAGTGATGGTCGCGTTCAGAGGCATCTTCGGTGGAGCGGATGGTCAACATGTCATCTCTCCCACCCAAAAGTGAGCTCCCTGAAGGCAGGGCCCTGACAGCCCCAGCCTGCAGTTAGTGCTCCATACCTTGTGTTGAAGGAGCACAGGAACTAGTAAGACCCCAAGAAGACAATATCCATCCGGGTTCACACCAGAAACACCTAAGCTCCGAAATCAGGGCAGAGTCATTATCCTGGCCCTGTCTCTAACTTCCTGGGCTACTTTGTGTGAGTGCTTCCATCATTGCCTTGGACTTCCGACTTCCTGCCCAGCTGCTGTGCAGACCAGCGAGTGTCAGAGGGAGAACATGGGGAGGAGTGAGAAGGGATACTGACTGAGCCACATCCCACTCTGGTAGGGAATCAGATTCCAGGTCCAAACACTTGTAACTGGCGGTCTGTAAAGTCACTTTCCTGGGGCAAAGCTGGGCTCCTCATTCCACCGTGCTGTCAGCCGACACCCAACCAACAGGGAGTAGTAGGAGGAATCAGTGATCCCACAAACAGCCCCTCCAAGGGCTCCCAGAGTCAGGGACAAACATGTTCTGCCTGCAGTGCTCTTCAGGCTTCATTTCTCCCCCTCTAATCTGGCCAGTTTCTTCCTCTTCTATGAGTATACCCTACTTTGTTTCCACAGATAATGAAAGCTATGTGTGTCATCATGTTTCCCTTTTTGCCTTGGCTTTCAGGGAGCTCATAGGTATATTTAGTGCTTAGTTGCTAAATAAGCTCATCCTAAGGGTCTGAGACAGAGACCTTTTCCTTTTCCCATCTTTGTTTGTTCTGTGCACATATATTTGTGTTTCAGGTTTAAGATTGGCCTCTCCTACATCTTGCTCATTCTGTTTCACAAAGGGTCTCTACTCTCAACTCTCCTCCCATCCTCCTTATCCCTAGAGATTAGGCCATCATCATTCTTACTTGGACTTTCTCAACAGTCTTTCAGCAGGTCTAGTCTGGGCCCCTCCAATATATTTTCTTCACAAAACGCCATAAGAGTTATACTAATCATTTCTACTTCAAATATGGTCCTCTTATCATTTACAGGTTAAAATTCAAATTTTTCAGCATTGGATTCAAGGCCAGTCACGTTTTTTGGCTCCTTTCATTGTCATCTACTCTACCCTTTTATCAGCCTCCCCAAAACGGCCATGCGTTTCCTGTCTCCATTATCTTTGGACATATTTTCCCGTCTTTTCCCTGGTCCATCTAGTAAAGACTTCTCAAAAGTCAGCTCTGAGTAACTTCCCCTCTGAGGCCTTCTCTTATTCTTCTAGACAAAATTAATTTTTAGTCTTTGCGTTCTCACAGCACTTTGTGCTATAGCTATAGGGGCGTAAATATTTATTTGCATTTGTCTCCTACACTGTGGAGGCAGATGCCTTCCTTCATTCCTTTCTATGTCTCCAGCACTTAGAAAAGTCTCTGACACATGAAGGTACTAAATAAATAATTGCTACAGGAATGAGTGAAGACCTCAGTGATTTGAAAAGACATTATTCTTTCCTGGGAGGACCTTCAGCAGCCCGGTTTGCCTCAGCTTTAGCCAATAAGAAATATAAGAAGCCCTAGGGGGGGAAGTTTCTGGGTCTCCTGCAGGTATAGTAGTAAAAATAGTTGTCTCTATGTTATCTAGTATCCTTTAAAGACGGAGATTTGATGCAGCTTCCAAACTCTAGTCCAAAATCTGGGGGAAAAGAAATCACCTACCCTTAGCAATTTGTTGCACCAAGAATCTGTCAAGCATGTGTTTGGTTTCCTGCAAGGGAACTCACTCACTGCTTCCAAGGCAGCCCATTCCATTGTTGGACAGCTCTGTTAGGACATTCTTTAAATGAAACTGAAATCTGACTCTCTGTGACTCTCTGAGTGGCTTTTAGTTCTACTCCCAGGGCTCCACAGAACAAGTCAACTCTTTTTGTCTTTTTTTTTTTTTCTTTTGAGACAAGGTCTCACTATGTAGTTCAGGCTGCCCTTGAACTCACTATGGAGCCCAGGCTGGCCTCCAACTCACAGTGATACTTCTGCCTCAGCCTTCTGAGTGCTGGGATTACAGGTATGTGCCACCACATCTGGGCCTTTTTGTCTTTTGAGGAGAGCTCTACTGAGATTTGAGGTAGGAAACCTCTCTTTCACGCTTTGCCTTTACTAGTCCCAGTCTTTGGGCCCCATGCCACTTTAAGCTTTTTCTTCAAGTTTGTCAAGCTCTTTTCCCTCCATGCCTCTGTGTGTATTATTTCTTCTGCATGGGATGCTCTTCCTGTACTCACCCTTATCAGCCTGGCAAGCTTACTAATTTTTCAAGGGTCATGGTCATTGCTACCTCCTTCCTTCATGTAACAATTATTGAGTAGCAACTCTGTGCCTGGGAGTGTGCTAGGTGCTGGAGACAGTGAAGGACAAGACAGACACTGATGCTTAGAGTCTTGGTTCTCTTGGAAGCCTCTGTGATGGTCTCTGAATTAGCCCTGCTCTTCTCCATGCTTCTGTTTCTCCATTCTAGCACTTGTGACATTGTATGATCTGTAGATTTTGTGTCACCGTCTTTAAAGTGATTTCCTTGAGAGTACAAACTATTTATCTCATATCTTCCCTATCCTTCATCATGTCTTTGCCCATAGTAGCTGCTACTAAAATTTATCTTATAATAGCCTTATTCCTTCATACAGTCCTCTTACGTCATTTATGGATACAAGCCCCAATCCTAGCCTACAGATGGCTTAATTATGTAAAAGTAGCATACCGATATGGAATGTAGGGATTTGGTTAAGGAAAGACTACTCAACCTAGTCCACTTAACTCTTTCAATAAGATTCTAAAAAAATATTAACCACAAGAGAATTAATATAAGAGGACTACACAAATGGTGAGCTGATAATATGTAACAACCAGCTCTCTTGCGGGGGGAAGAGGGAACAGTTCTGGATCTTGCATTTGCCAATTTCCATGGTATAAATATTTCCACTGCTGGCAATTAAAGCTACAACTGTGATATCACTGAATGAGCAGTTGGGAAGAGGATGTACAGCATGACCTATAGTGTTTCCTTTATACAGATGCAACAGACAACTTGTAGAACATTGATATAACTATTCCTTATTTAATGACCTACCCGTTTAATGACTGTTCAGACTTATGACCCACCTCTCAAACTTATGACTTGTCCTTTTTTTGGTATAGTTCTGTATATCTTGTTTATAGAGCCTCAATATCTTTTTTGTCCAGTATACCTTATTTATACAGTACTGTAACTTTTGCTGATTGTGCTGTACAGTATAGTACTCTAGTTTTATGTTCTGTTACACATTACAGTACTGCACATAAGAGCTATGCAAATAAAGCAAAGTCATCAAGTTGGAGTTTCTTTTTACCATTTCTCTGTTCTGAATATTGTAACGCACATACTGTATATAATTCCTAATTTATTCACTCGACCAATTTGCTCAGTGACCTAGTTGCAGGAACAGAACTTGGTCATTAAATGAGGAATATCTGTAATAGTAAAATAATTAGAAAGTGATACATTTTGAGTATTATCTCTGTTTAAAATATAACTTAATTTTAAGTTGATGTAATTTAGTCTTGGTAATAATTGTGTTTAATAACCAGTTTGCAAAATTCCTGAAAATTTAACACTTAAGTTGTCCTAAGCCAGCTCTAGTACACTTGGCTCTCCATATCTGTGGGTTTAGCACCCACAGATTCAACCAACTGTGGGTCTAAAATATTTTTTAAAATTCCTTGTCCTTATTTCCTAAACAATATAGTGTAACAACTATTTATGTGCATTTGTATTGTATTAGGTATCATAAGTATAGATGATTTAAATCACATACGGGAGGTAGTGTGTAGGGTATGTGCAAATACTGTGCCATTTACTACAAGGGACTTAAGCATCCCTAGATTTTGGCAGCTACCAGGTCCTGGAACCAATCTTGCATGGGTAGTGAGCAATGGCTGCGTACTGCCTTTACTTGATTATGTCCTAAAAGGGATGGACACATTGCCTCTTTAAATCTGAGGCCAATGTATATACCTTGGGAGGAAAATCTTATTTAAAGGAGCTGTCAGACTTAATTTATATGTAAAGTGAACAATCCCCACACTACCTCTAACCTCCAAAGAAGCCACGTTACTCATCTATATAACAAATACTTATTCAAAACCCACTATTATGTTAAGACATGTTCATTTGGGTCTCCAGATATTGTACATATATAGTGGACTGAGATGAGTGTTTGTAGAATGGATGAATGTACTTTTAACACTTCAAATACTGCCTGGTGCATTTGATATGGGCAAGCGATCACCACAGGGACAGAGGACCACAAAACTCCTGAACCCTTAGTCTGTTCTCATTAAAAACATGACTTGTGGGGCTGGAGATTTAGCTCAGTGGTTAGGGCCGGGGATTTAGCTCAGTGGTTTCGCCGCCTGCTGCGCAAGCGCAAGGACCTGAGTTCGATCCCTGGTACCAAAAAAAACAAACAAAACCTAGCTCAGTGGTTTCGCCACCTGCTTCACAAGCACAAGGTCCCAAGTTCAATCCCCGATACAAAAAAAAAACAAACCAAAAAACATGACTTGCGTTTTTTCTGAAACAGTCAGGGAATTACAAGCAGTTTTTGCTAAAACTAATAACCCTTCACTTGGGCCTACAGATGTCCAATAGGTAACTAAAAGCAAAACAAAGCTTGACCTTCATTGTATATACCTTAAAACTTTGGATTTAAGTATATTAATCATTTAGGAAAAGTTGGCAAAACAAGGTTTATTAACACTAAATTTACCTAGTCTGTCTTACCCCCATTCAAGACTGAGAATATCAAGATAAAAATAAGTGAAGTAATATTCAGGATTCACAGGACCATCCGATAACCAGCTTTTTCGACATTCAGTTCCAGACCTGTACCCACTGGAGTGATGCTTAAAAGTCTTCAGCCTTGAATAACAAACAGTGCCACAAAGACAATCATTTCATCACAATCAAATTGCCCCTGAAGCCATGAAGATTCCTCTAGAGCTACAAGACCAAGACTGAGATAATAATCAACAGGACCCCAGCCCACTACAGCACCACATAAAACTGGTCTCCATTCTTTTGTGAATGGGCCAGACTGATTCCTCTCTTCATACCTGTATACCATTCAATTCCTCAAAATGAAGCAATTTTTCTATCTTCTCTTACTTTCCTTTGTGACGAGACAAGCTTGATCTTAAGAGCTGTCTCCTTTTATTTCTCTTACTTTCCAATTAAATCCTTTACCTCTAAATTTATACTGCTGCTTTCATTTTAATTTTCATTATCAGCAGGGTGTGGTGGCACAAGCCTATAACCCCAGCACTCTGGGAGACTAAGGTAGGAAGAGCGTAAGTTGGAGTCCAGCCTGGGCAACTTAGTGACTTAGTGACACCCTGTCTCAAAACAAAAAATTAAAACATGGTCTGGGTAAACCTTAACCAATCTTACTAAAAAAGGGAAAGAAAAGACCTAAGTAATGCAATTAGAATGAAAAAGATGAAATCACTACAGATACTGCCAAATACTGAATGTCATTAAATTGGAGAATTCAGAATAAATGGATAGATTGCTAGATTCATATGAAAGGGAAAGAGTACTCCCAAAGTCATTCCTTTTACTTTCATTACAGAGTTTGAGGAGTATTGATGTTAGATCTTCCCTAATGTTCTTGTAGAATTCAGGAGTGACTCCATCCAAACCTGGGCTTGTCTTAGTTGGTCAGTTTTTTTTTTTTATTACTGTTTCAATTTCATTGCCTATTATTTAATTCTTTGGGGTTTTTATATCTTCTTATTTCAATTTTAGTAATTCATATGAATCTAGCAGTCTATCCGTTTATTCTGAATTCTCCAATTTACTGACATTCAGTATTTTGGGAGGGGATCAAAATGGAGGAAGGGGGGATACAAAGAATTAGGACCAAACCAAGGCCAAAACCCAGCAGGGCACACATTTAATTTTGTAGCTCCATGTCCAGCCCTTGAGGAAAAAGTGACAAGCTATGAATGGGTGGTCCTGCCCCTAAGGCATTGCCTATTGTTGTGGCCCTCATGACTTCTCTCTTGAGCTGGCTTTGCTCATTTCTTGTGGCTCTCTCAGATATTCTACTGCAAATTGCAGTACTGAGGATTGAATTTAGGACCTTGCACTTTTGAGGCAGGTGAGGTGCCACTGAGCTGAATCCCCAGCCCCCCAGATATTCTACTTTTCTGGTTTCTCCAACTGTTTGGGATCTCCATTGCACTTTCTGCTTCACTCTCACAGCTTCATACAATGCCCTCTAAAGGGCATTTTGTCTGGTCTCCCAGGGTTTATTCTGAGGCCTGGGTAGATTCCTCCATGACTCTGTAACTCTTGCATTCTGCGTGCCTATAAAGCCAGAATCATATGGATGATGCCCAGGTCTTCTGCCAGCTCAAGCAGTGTGAAGGCCTCCTTGAATCAAGGCTGCAGAGGTTTCCAAGTGCCTGGATGGTGGAACACTATGAACTGAACTCCAGAGAAAAGATTTCCTAGGCCACCATTCACCAGCATAGTGTGCTGAGGCTCTCTTCTCAAAGCAAGATCTTTCACTTTTGCAATTTTGAGCCTGGGAAGGTGGGAATTTACTGATTCCTGACATGTACTCAGGCCATTTTCCTTATTGTCTTGATCCAAAGTACTGGGTTCTTTTTAATGCTAATCTTTTTAGCAACCAAGCCTCCTCCACTCCAATTTTTCAAATCCCAACTGAACTGGAGCTTCATTTCTGGCCAAATAGAAAACTTTAAAAAATCATTCAGCTGTGCTGTTTGTTCTCAATTTTCAGTATAAACTTGACTAAAAGCTGCCTGAAGTATCTATGCTGCAGGCTGAACATTGGGCTACCTTAAAATTTCCTCTGCCAGATTAGTCTACCACCCTTAATCACAGCCTCCCACAAGGTCTCAGGACATGAGTAAAACATAGGCAAATTTTCTGTCAGAGCATAATACACATGGCTTGGAGTCCAACTGCCCATGCAACCCTTGTTCTCAACTGAAATCTCCTTAGCCTGCTTTTTACAGTCTGCCTTTTTATCAGCATTCTGGTCTTCTAAGCTCTAACCAGAATCTCCCATCAAGCTTGGCTTATAGCATCCTAGGGCTTTTCTAGTACATATCTCCAAACCTTTAAAAACTCTTCCCATGAACTAGTTTCAGAGGCTTCTGAACCACATGGTCAGGAAACAGTCACAGTAATGGCCCCACTTCTGTGGTACCAAAATCTATCTTAGTCACTTTATTGTTGCTGCCAACAAAATACCCAACACCCACAACTCAAAGGAGGAGAGATTTATTTTGACTCACATTTTAGAAATTTCAGTCCTTGCATGGTTGGCATCATGGCAAAGGGCCTGGGTGGAGGAAAGCTACTCACCTTATAGAAGACAGAAAGCAGAGAGCAAAGAGATTAATTGGAGAGGGACATGCATGCTACCAGGCCTTGTTCACAATGACCCATCTCTTCAGACCAGTCCCTATCTCCTAAAAGCACATTAGCTATACTGCCCTCAAAATCTATCACAGTCCAAAAGCCCTACCAAGGCTCTTGGAGGATATCTAGATATAAACCATACCAATTTTCATGGGGCTTATGTGGCTATGTGAATATTTCTGTGTTTCTCCTCTGCTGTAGGCCTTCTAAGGACAATCTGCACCCAAAGGGTTTGGTGAATGGAGTGTCAAAAAAACAGGATAGGGGGCCAGAGATTTAGCTCAGTGGTTCCGGCACCTACCTCAAAAGCGCAAGGTCCTAAGTTCGATCCCCAGTACCAAAAACAAAACAAAACAGGATAGGAGAACATAGCCCATAATCTCAAGGAACCCTTATGAAGAAAATGAGTGGGGACAAAGTGTCTCTAATGAAATCCATGAGTAGGGTCATCTTTCATCTAGGTCCTAAGCTCTGTACTCCCAGAAGTCTCCTTTACTTCAAGCATTCTCACTAACAAAGCACCAGGGAGAACAAGCCTTCTGCCCCTGCCTCCTTCACATCTGGGGTCACTTAAGAAAAGCAGTTTGCACTCAAATCTCCCCCTCCCCTACTGGGGATTGAACTCAGGACCTTGGGCTTGCCAGGCAGGTGCCCCCCCCCGCCCCCTTACTCAGACTTCCTTCAATTGGTCTGTGAAGATGTAAGCCAGAGTGCCAGAGAATAGTGCTCTATAACTTACATCATGCAGGCCAGATAATGTCAGGTGCTGTATTCACCCAAGGAAGAGACTTAGCAACCAGGGGCGTTTCATTTTAAAAATGTAAATCAGAGCTGTGTGTGGTGGGAACACCTGTAGTTCCATCTATAGACTCAGAAAGATGAGGCAGAAGGATTGCAAGTTAAGAGGCCAGCCTGGGCTATACAGTGAGACACTGCTTCAGGAAAAAAAAAAGAAGGTAAATCAGATAAATCACTTTTTTGCTTAAACTTTCCCAGTGCATTTGGAATACAATGCAAATCCTTAACATGACTTATAAATTCCTCCATGACCTGCCCCTGCCCACTTCTGACCTCAGACTTCTCTCTCTTGACCTTTTTTCTGCCCCTTGGGTACGCTAAGCTGCTGCCCAGTCCCTCCTCAAGTTCTTTGCTTTTGCTGTTTCTCCTGCTTGGAATGCTGTCCCTTAAACTTTTCCCACAGCTGACACTTCATTCAGCTCAAATGTCACTTCTTCAGTCTATCTAACAATGTGCATCCTCCAGTCATTTTCTATCATACTGCCTTGCTTAATTCCTTGTGTCACTTATTACCCGAAATACATTTTTTCACTTGTATGTGATCTGTCTCTCTTGTGAGCATGCAAGCTCCATGGCAGCCTGGACTTTCGATTATTTGTTTTTGCCATATTGGGGATTGAACCCAGGGACTTTGTGCTGAGCCACATCCTCAGCCTTTTTTCTTTTTTCTTTTGAGAAAGGGTCTTACTAAGTCACTAAGTTGTCTGGGCTGGGCTTGAACTTGTGATCCTTCTGCCTCAGACTGCCAGAGCGCTGGGATTACAGGTGGGGACCACAAAGCCAAGATTGGACCTTAATTCTTGATCATTGATATATCCTTAGCTTCTAGGACGGTGCCTAGAACATAGTAGATTCTCTCTCTCTCTCTCTCAACTTCAAGATTTTATCTTTATAATAAAACAAAATATGAAACTTAGAACTGGATCACTCAGCCCTTTCTATTCTCATTTCCTCCCAGTTCAAAACGCCTGCATATTGCAAAGGTACAGTGGCACATGCCTGTAATTCCAGTACTCAGAAGGTTGAAGCAGGAGGATAAAGTTCAAAGCCAGACTAGGCTACATAATGAGACCTTGTCTCCAAAAACAAAACAAAAGCCTCCATCTGTTAAGAGACAACATCTTTTAAATCTGCAAATGAGTTCAACACATCACTGCTTTCTCTGGACGTACAGAGCATCCTTGTCCTTCTTGTACTATGTCACTTTGTTAGATTGATGCCTGACACAGTTCTTACTGAAAGTCCAGTAAGTTTTAGGAATATTCACCATGTTTGCAGACACATTATACCATAGAAAGTGAATTAAAAAAAAAAGAAATGGAGGACAGACCACTTATCTGTACTATCGGATTAGTTTGAAGAGTGAAGCCCAGACTTGCGACCCCAAGTCCTTGAAATTCAACCACATTAATATTTTCATCATCATTGCTGCCCTCACTTTTATCATCACTCCCACCAATACTGGAAACAAGTGCTGCCCAGCACATTAAGGAGAGTACTTAATGTTTGTTGAATGAATGAACGAATGAACAGCAACTTTATATCCAACTGCAAACTTCCTTTCTAGTCTTCTTTGTTCCTCCTCTGCTGTCCCTACTCCAGCTTCTTGCCATAGTTTGCTCAAGCTACTCAGAACCAGCCATTTTCACTCCACATACGTCCTCCTGTCTCCATGTGTTGGCTTCTTCTGCTGTTGTTTTTGGAATTCCCTCTCCCCTCTTTGATGAGTTCTCATTCTTCCTTTGGGATCCAATTCTGTATCCACCTTGCAGTCACTTCCTCTTCTCTCCTTCCATATCTCTTTGTCTACACCCGTGTTAACCCCCCTCCCCCATTATAGGTTCACATATCTGTCCTTTCCAGATACTGCGCTTCTTGAGGGCACAGATGGTATATTTCATCCCTGTGGTCTCAGGAACCATGGCTGGACCTGCCACACACCAGTGTCACAATAAATGTTGAAATCTTCTGCCTAGCATTGAGCACAGGCTGCATGAAGAACAACGTGCTAGGTGCTAGAGAAGATGAACAATGCTGGTCAAAACATGATCCCTGGCCCCAAGTTTTTATATCTAATTGAAGAGACAAGTCCTTTTCATAGAAAAGATATCATTAAAAACCAGTGTATCCTAAAATTAAATATGAGACTGAAGAAAGATGAGTGAGATGGAACGCATATAGAGTTGCAGTAGTCAGAAGACTTAGTTTCTAGTTCCTACAACTCATTATGTGGTTTGGAGAAATTATCTTTTCTATTGAACTGTAGTTTTCCTCTGTGTAGACAAAGAGGTTTGGTT
This sequence comes from Heterocephalus glaber, assembly GCF_053883595.1. Classification (NCBI taxonomy): domain Eukaryota; kingdom Metazoa; phylum Chordata; class Mammalia; order Rodentia; family Bathyergidae; genus Heterocephalus; species Heterocephalus glaber. Next base: position 29,254,727 of record NW_028258293.1, read on the forward strand.
AGAAGCCTCAGATAATTTCAAAAGCCGGTTCCAGCTATGACATCCTGAGTTTGGCACCCTGGAAACTGGGTGAGAAGCGATGCAGTCTCGGTTTGCCCCCTGGTGGTCTCTCCGCGAGATTACAGACCAAGGAGACAGCAGTAGGATGTTCCCAGGGACGCGAGAGCGGAGCTTAGAACCTACTGGAGATCGGTGGGACAGTATCCGTTCTACAACCGAATCAACCAGGTTTCTCACTGGTTGCTGGTAGATTGGTGTAGAATCCGTCTTCCCTGAGGACAAAGGAACTTAGAAGCTCATGCTCTCTGTTCTCAGTGTTCAGCGGAACCCGTCTCATAATCTATTTCTTTCCAAACCAGAGAAAGTCAGTTTCTAAGAGGCTATTTTGTAGCTCCCCTAACATTTCCTTCTGAAGTGAATTCTTCGTTCTCCTCAGTAAAGCTCTCCATCCACTATAACAAAATGAAGTTTTTGCTCTCTCTTTTCCTGGATTAGGACCATGACCCACTTTTTCTTGGGAAACTTGGGATCTAGGCAACATGAAAGTAATAGAAGGGTTTCTTTGGTGAAATAGGAAAAAGAGACAGATGGTAAGAATAAGAAATGTGATTTACACTGTGAAAGGTGATCACTACTAGTAGAGAAGGGTTATCGTTCAGATTTTTTTACTCAGAAATGAGGTTGAGTAGGGCCATATATTCTCAATATCTAGAACCTAAAAGACTTTTTAAAGCCACCTATATCCCTTAAAAAAACAATTATACACCATAGATATTTACAATTTTGTTTACCAATTAATTTTTTTAAAAAGAACAACTAAATCAAAGAGGCAATTGGTTTTTTGGAATCATTGACTACAGTCTAGAGGAAGAAGAATAGGGACTCAAGAGTATAAGGAGAGTAGGGAAGAGAGAAAAGATGATAGGAAGGATGTGCAGAAAGTGTGGGATCAGCTGCAATTCTAAGTGGATTTATAGCATCTAAATGGGAAATTCAAAGACATAAAAAAACCATTTGCATCACTAATGTGCTTATTTCTTAAATGTACTTTGAAACACTAATGGTGTAACTAAAGGAACTCCATTCAATCATTCCATAGCATCTTGTAAGCTGGCCCCACCCAAACTGGCTCAGCATCTGTAACTTGCCTTCCTCGTTTGCTGCTGAATGCTCAGCACCCATACCGATCACCTTAGGTGCTCAATAGATATTTGTTGAATGAACATCACTGCACCATATTTTCTCAGTTGACATCTCAACTCGATGGACTTGGATGAAATCTGGTTATATTATTCTTTGTTCCTGTTTAGCTATTTATTTTTCCTCCACTCACTTACATATACCTCATGCAAATACACTATCTCTTGTATAAACAGCAATAAGCTCTATGAAGGCAGAACCTACATCTCAATCACTCTAACACCAGGCAGTTTCTTTGTAAATGTTTGATGAATTAATCTCATTTCATCATTACAGATCCCTATAAACTACCTAGTACATTTAATTTCTATCACTGTACAGATGAAGAATGAAAGGAAGAGCAACATTATGCTCAATGGCTATTTTATGGTTAGGATATTTTTAATCCTTACTGATAATTACAAAATACAAATCCATATACTCCCTTGGTCCAAATATTACAAGATCCAGAGTGTAATCCTCTGTAAAACAGAGATAATAATATATTCACCTTAGGCCTAAATGAGATAGGGATGTATAAACACACACACACACACACACACACACACACATATATTTTTTGCAGTAACAAGGATTGAATCCAGGGACTTGTGCATGCTTGGCAAGTATTCCATTACATATGGAACTCTATTATATATAGTTCATTATATATGAACTCTATCCTCAGCCCTTTTCTAAAATTTTGAGACAGGGTCTCATTAAGTTGCCCAGGCTGGCCTTAAACTTGTGATCTTCCTGCCTCAGTCTCCCATGTAGCTAGGATTACAGGTGTGCACCACCACGCCCAGCTACAGAAATCTTTAAAACCAAAAGGAAGGGGTCAACTCTTGAAGGGAAATCTGGCTTGAGAGAGGAAGAGTATAGGAAGAAGAGGTCATCTGAAGAGATGAGGAGGAAAAGGAGAGGCAGCACTGGTTTGGTCCAAGGGACTGTTCCTTTTCCTTTCTAGATCTGTGAGGTCTTAGGACAAGATTTGTGAGATTCTCAGGATGAGAACCCCTGGGCTAGCCAGAAGGGCTTCTTGGTCCACTTGGAATTAGACTGAATGGCCTTGATCCTCATCAAAGTCTATCAGTCCAGCAGAGAGAAAGTAGAGCTGCCAATCAAAGGGAAAAGAAAAGGTTTATAGTGATGTGGATGAGGAGTGATGAAAGGTAAATGATGGTAGGGAACCATGGAGAGTATTTGGGCAAAGGCATTATGCGAAGGGTGGCAGAGAATTCTGGGAGCAATGCAGTCCTCAGAAAGCATGATGGGATAGCAGAGAGAAAGCAGCTGGAGGAAGCACTGGAAATGAGGCTGCACTGCTGTTTGTTCTAGTTGGCATTTTGCACTAAGATGCATCTGCCAGTCCCAGTTCGCCTGATGGTCTATGGTACAGGTAGAGGCTAGAATAAAAAAGCAATGTGTGATATTTGGGCTTGTTCTAACTGTTGGCCTAAGTTTCTTGTATCATTTTGTAATTATCCTTAGCAATCATTTTTAGATAACACCTGAAAAACAAAAACCAATATCTCAGTCAGAGAAATGTAAGTAATAGAAATTGTGAATGATTTAAGAAAAAAGAAACTTAACTGAAAGGATACAAACAGTTGACAGAGAGGCCGGAGAGTCAGATATGGAAAATATATGTTATAAACCAGGAAGACCAGGCAACAGGAACCACAAGTGAGTTCTGGCCTCAGAAACAATTTGGTGTGGCCATCATCACCGTGGTAGGGATTGGACTCCTCACCACCAATGCCCATTTGAAAACTGCCACTGTTGGATATGTCTGTTTCTGTTGTGATGAATAATTCTAAAATTGTCTCTGTCTTTGTGTTACTCATGGAAGATTCAAAGTTAAGAGGGTAGTGGCCAGGGGCTGAACATAGGTCATATGTTATGTCCTAGTTGCTAAGGAGCAGGGAGAAGAACTGGGCATTTTCCCAAGTAGGGAGATGTCAGTTGTCAGTCAAGATCACAATCCCAGTCTCCTAGGCTTAAAACTTTAGAATCATATTCATCTTCATTTTCTCAACATGAATAACTCTCTTGATTTCTCAGATATGCCTTACCTTCTGTCACCATTATTGCTTTAGTAAGATTACTTTGACATCAGCATAGAGGAAAGAAGAGATGAAATTTGAAAGTCAGACTTCTAGAATGTTAGAGTTGGAATAGACCTTTGAACTTTTCTATTAAAGTGGTCTTTCCCAGAAGTATCCATTAGAATTCTTACAGCATAAAAAAAAAAAAAGCATATTCTGCCATCACCTGCCTCAGTTTTTAGGTTCAGTAGAGCTGATGTGAAATCTTGGAGTGTATGTGTGTGGTGCATCCTAGATTGAAAACTGCAGAATTTCAACACCTTTGTATTAAGAGGAGGAGATTGAGACCGAGAGAGAATGTAGCTATTTGAAATTACACAGGGAGTTAAAGAAAGCGGGCAAGACCAAGCTCAGATATCCTGACATCTGGTCCAGTGCTACTAAGACCTCCTGCTTTTCTCTTCTGCAAAAGGAAATTTCTTGTCTTTATTTGTATAGCATGCTTGGCAAGTGCTGTCACTGAGCTACATTCCCAGATCCTGCACTGTGACTTTGACCAATCACTCTGCCTTGGATTGGTTTACCACAGGCTCTGGACAATCTCATGGAAACTCAGGGTCTCTAATGCCTTCTATTACATTAAGTTTTAAATTTTGTTTGTGACAGTCTTGTTGCTCACCTCCTGGCATAAACAGGCCCTTCAGATTCCAGAAGCCAGCAAGAGTGAACAGGCCCCATTTCTAATGATGGTTGACTTGATCTCTGAATCACAAGTCTCCCTTATTAGAACTGGGCAAAATATCCTCAAGAACCTCAACTAGGGAGGGGAGTGAAGAAATCCCATGGATAAAGGACAGCTAAGCCAAGGACATACTGCTTCTTTATCTGGAAGGATTTCAACTGTCTGGGCCTCTGTACACACAAATATTTGTTTCAATTACTCACTGACCCTTTCTTTCTCAATTCTTGACTGTCTTTTTAGCCATTTAGTTCTCATGTTCGGAATCCATCTTTTACTTTTTTTCTGCTCTTTGACTTTTTTGGAGGGCAGATGAAGATGGAACCCATGACTTCAAGCATGCTAGGCGAGCACTCTGTCACTGAGATACATTCCCAGATCCCTGCACTGTGACTTTAACCAATCACTCTGCCTTGGATTGGCTTACTTACAGGCTTTGAACTATCTCATGGAAACCCAGGGTCTCTAATGCCTTCTATTACATTAAGTTTTTAGTTTTGCCCCCTTTACAAAACTCCTGTGAAGATTACTAATAGGAAATGCCATTTATGTAATACCTTCCTCCTCCAAATCTACCTTACCAGAAAGAAAACAAAAAGTAGGAGACCTGCTGTAGCAGAACCATTTCTCTATCAGAGGGGAGCAATTCTTTTTCTCATACCCCCTGCATCCAGAAAGGGAACTGGCATCAAAATCTGAGCACCTCACGTTGGCCCAAGCAAGAATGACATGATCAGAGGTGGCCTTCAAGAAGAACTGTGGAGGATAGATTAGAGCAGTGGTGGAGAATCTATGGCATGCATGCCACAGCAGGCTGTTTGTATCACTGAAAGCTCTAGGTTTGCCATTACTAGATTAGAGAAAGAGAAGCTGTGGAAAGGGCAACAATTTATAGAAGCAACCACAATATTTATTCTAGGGGAGGAATGATGAGATTTGAATTGAGCAGTGGGAGTGGGATGAAGAGGAGGGATCAGGTGGAACAATAGTCCTTTTGGTGAGAGAACTGACAGGATTAAGTACCTGAGAGGATATGGGACACGAGGATGATGTTAAAGATGGCCAGTTTAGCAGCTTCCGACCAGGGGATGATGGTACCCTTAGTAGGATGAGGAAAACAAGAAAAGTTGTTTCAAAAGAGTGTGGAAGAGTGTGACATTAGTTTTGCGCCTGAGGGATACAGACCTCCTTGGGATATTTCCATTGGGCAGCTGAATATACAGGGCAGGACTCAGGAGGTCTGGGCTGCAGATATCAATCTGAGAGTTTCAGAAGGAAGACAGTGTGAGGTGGACCAGAGGAGGATGCAGAGAAGGGGACAGCGGCCTGAGCTTACAGGTTCATCTACATTTAAGCCCCAAACAGTAGTGTCACTCAAAGAAGGAGTCTTGAGATGGAACTAAGGGAGTTGCAGAAACAAAACAAAACAAAACATTACAGTACGATTTGCCAGTCAAAGGAGGGGAGTTTCAGGAAGGCATGAGGAAAGAGGATGAGATGGACCGACAAGAGGCTGTTGCATTCGGCAGTTACTCCACTGAAGACACTGGTCACAGTGGTCCTGGCTTCAATCCACCCCGTAATCCTTAGGAGAGAGCGCAGGCCCTCACCTCAAACGAAGCACTAAATCGGGTTTCTGGATACTATGCAGGCTCCACACTTACGTTAGCCTGAGTGATCAGGTTATTTCAGGATAAACAAGTGTAATTACTTCATAAAATTTAGTATCGGTCAGAATTCCAAATAAACCCCTTCATTTCTCAACCTCATCTGGTTCAGAAACAGAAAACAGCAAAAAAAAGCTCCGGAGCGAGAGGCTGAAGACCACATATACAAGGAAGAATAACTAATAAATATTAATGAGGCAACGTCTCCCGCCAACCAGGCCCGGGGAAAACGTTCTCCTGGCCCAGTGGAGCCACGCCCTTCCTAAATATGCAGATGAGTTGCCTGCCGCGCGCTGCCCCGCCCTCTACACTTCTCCCTCGCAACGGACTCTCCCTTCAAACGGGAAACAAGATGGCGGCGGCAGGTCCGAGTACTCGGGCCTCTTCCGCAGCGGTAGCTACGGCTCTGAGTCGGCGGGGCCGGCGGGGTCGCTGTGACGAGATGGCGGCAGCAAAGACTGGGGTCTCGGGCCCGGCCTCTGGCCCCGCGTTGTTGGTACTGCCGTCGCCGCCGCCTTCGCGACCGGAGGAGTCGGGCTGCGCCCTGTGCCTGGAGACTCCGGGGGAAGCGGCGGCCCTGCCGTGTGGTCACTCGCTGTGCCGAGGCTGCGCCCAACGCGCCGCCGACGCGGCGGGCCCCGGCTGCCCGCGCTGCCGCGCCCGCGGGTCAGGCTGGGCCCGCCGTCGTTCCCGCGACGACGGCCAGGCCGCCGCGGAGGTGCTGGGCGAGCGCGCCCGCCGCGGCCAGCCAGAGCGCTGCCGCCCGCGCCGGAACGGGGGCGCGGCCGCCGCGGGGCCCAGGCCGGAGCAGGAGGCGCGCGCCGCGCCCACGGAGCCAGGTGGAGCTTCCTTCCCTGCGTGGGGTCCACAACCAGGCCCCGCAGCCCCCGGCCTGGCCATGGGGTGGAGAGTCCCGGGCCCTGCTCTAGCGGGTGTAGGGTGTTCTCTTGGGGTTGGAACCGGGCTTTGCCCAGGTGCAGTATGTGTTTCTGAATTTTGAACTTTGGAATGAACTACAGTCACGTTGGATTTAGAAGGGCCGAGAGGGACCCTCGCCTTACGCAAGTCAGAAGTTTGGAGGGAAACAGTTCTTGGAACAAGTTAGGGGCAGGTTGGAATTGGTGTGTGTAGGGGGAGGGGCCCTGGAAGATCCGGGAAATGCTCGGTTTGGAGTTGGGCCGAGAGCTTGGGGTCGTGTTGCTTGGAGGGATATGGCTCCGGGGCTTGAGTGGGCCAGCGAGGGTGAGCTGTGGAGTGTCCAGAGTTTAGGGGACGCGTTGATTTGAGGATGTGAAAGGAGCCTTTCAGACTTAAGAGTAGAGTGGGTTGGAGAATGACCTTACATGTGCAGTTCTTTTCATAAAATCTTGAAAAGTCCGTGCTTAGCACAAGAGTTTGGTTCATAGTGAGGAAGCGATAAATGACAGGTACTTATATTTATGGTAATATTAAGAATAAGCACAAGTAATGCCCCACCAAAAAGCTTGGATAGGATTTAAAAGTTTTGGGAACTAAGATTGGTTGGTGGGGGCCTCTTCTATCTTTAGAGCCATGTAGTTTTCCTACTGTCATCCTGGCAATTTATAAGTCTGTTAGGTAGGTCTCTTGCCTGGACTTCTTTGCCTTTCTTACCATCACCAGCCTACTACTCCATGGGTTGAGCTTTGAGATACAAAGTAACCTGTTTAAAAAACAAACTTAGACGGTTACAACTTAGGACTCTTTGGGATACAGCCAGCCAATACATCTACAGCCCTGCTTATTTTATTTTTATTTTTTTGGTACGGGGGATCGAACCTGGGTCCTTGTGCTTGTGTAGCAGGCGGCGAAACCACTGAGCTAAATCCCCCGCCCGCTCTGTTTAATTTTTAAAAATGCGAACTTAGGAGATTTTCAGGAAACATAAATCAAAAAAGGCCAGATATTTGCTTCTTTTGTGTTAGGAATGCTGTCATATGTTATTTTCAATGGGGACAAAGAGGCATTGCTTGTATATAAAAACGTAGTCCCTAGAAACTACAGGTCCCAGAATGCAGTCTGCTTTGGTTCAAGCCATCAAAGACAACTGTTCTAAGATACCTTACTTTATTTCTAGGGATGCAGGGACCTGCTTCTTTCTATGAGCCTTGTTACTCTTTTTTAGGGGGTGGGAGTTTTGTTTGTTTTTGCAGTACTGAGGATTGAACCCAGGGCCTTCCCACTCAGCTACAACCCAGTCCCCTCTTTTAAAATTAATTAATTAATTTTTTATTAGTACGTGTTTACAGTACATAGTTTTTGCATTCCTTATGTGGTCCAGCCCATTTTCATTTTGAGACAAGGTCTTGCTAAGTTGTTCAGTCTGGGCTCAAACTTGCCATCCTTCTGTCTCAGCCTCCCAGAGTGCGAGGAATACAGATGTGCACCAACATGACTTACTTGTTACCTCTTTTAAGCATCACAGTGTACTTGTGAAATAGGTGTGTACTTTTATTTCCATTTTACAGATGAAATTTAGGCCAAGAGAGATTAAGTAACTTGCCAAACAATGAAAACACAGTTCCATTTGATTCCTGCTCCATTAATTTGCTTCAGATTCCAAAATTATGGTCAAAATACAAGACAATATTTCTTTGGTCTCCCTACTAGTACTAGTATTTTATGCAAAAGGTTGTATATTACACACATTTTTCTGTAATTTGCTTTTTTTTGCTTAACACATGATGAAATGTTTCCATATTAGTACATAGAAAATGCCTTCAGCTTGCAGTTGTATGGAATTTCATTGAATAGATATAGTTTACTTAACCATCTATTGGTGGACATTTAGGTTGATTCTTGTTTTTTGCAGGTATGTGTAAGTGTCTTTTTATGGAGAGGTCACTTGTACCTTTCAACAGACTTTCAAAGGGTTACAGAAAAATAAGGTTTAACTGTTGCTTTAATCCAGGTTTTTCATTCTACAGAAGAGAAAACTGAGACCCAGAAGCGTAGTTACTTTTACAGGTCTCCGTAACTTAGTAATAAGGGCTGAAAAAGTAACCCCTTTGAAAACGGGTGGTGGTGGTGGGGAATACAGCCTAATTCATGGTGAAATGCTCATGATGGCATTTAATAGAGAAAACTAAGAATACTAATTTCATAATTATTTACGTTTTGCTTTTATAAGTAGTAAACAGCAAAATAAGAATAGCAATTTTAGGAATATTTGCTTAGGTTTTTTTTGTAATACTGGAAATGAAATTTTTTAGTAAATGTACTGGTGTTTAAGTGAAAAAAAATTTTTTTTTGAGTTTGAGTCTCACTGTGTTGCTCAGGCTGCTCTCAAATTCCTGACCTCAAGAGATCCTCTCTCCTCAGCCTTCTGAATAGCCAGAACTACACGCCTATACCACTGCAGTTGGCTTAATTTATTAAAACTTTTTTGTAAACCCCAGTATATCTTTTGGAAGTGGATTGCCTATGAAAAAAGTGCTAGAGTATGTGCTTGTTGAAAATTTTGGTTGTGCTGCTAACATTTTTTTTTTTCTAACTTCTTGGCAAGTTTTTAGATTTCAAGACCTTATGACCCCTGTGTAAATGTTTTATTTGCGCATTATCAATTTGCCTTTGGATATTGTATGAGTTGTTTTTGTTGATTGGCTAAACTCTGTGTAGGAAGGCTGTATCAGTGATCACGTCAGGATGAACTCAGACTTCAACTTGTTTGTTGAGGATCTGCAGCTCATTGTATATATTGACATAATAAATATTTTGACCATCTTGAGCTATTTTATGAGTGCCTACTCTGTGCCAGGTACTGTTCTAGGTTTTTCAGAAACATTAGTGAATGAAATATTAAATATTCTCTTATGAAACTTATATTCTGAATTTAGAGACAGTCCTGATCTATTGATTAAAAATAAATATTTACCACATAGCCATACATTGGTAGTTTAGAACTGTATATTATAGCTACACTTTAGTCTCATTGAAAATGATTAATGAATTTTAAGAATTCTTTTTTTTTGTTTTGTTTTGGTACCAGGGATCGAACTTGGGTCCTTGCACTTCCAGGGCAGGCGATGGAACCACTGAGCTAAATCCCCAGCCCCAAGAATTATTTTGGTATCAAAGATGATTCTACATTATACTGCTTTTGAACATGAAAACAAGATCTTTTGACTTTTTGGGACATTTCTTTTTCTTTTACCATACATAGGTAATGATTGAAGAAAAAAGCTAGACTGAGGCTGATGTACCTTTTAAATTGACAGTGTAAGGGTTTTTTTTTTTAAGTTAAAAACATTTCAAAAATTGAATAGAAAAAAATTGGATAATGCCTACTTTCTCCTTTCTTTTTATCCTATCCCAGTCTCCTTGTTAATTTAGGATTAACATACACTTTAAAAATGTCCCCTTTCAATGAAAAACAAATAGTGTTGGGTTTATTACACAATTGGCAGACAATGTTTTTGCAATGCATGTAGCCTTAATGCATTTAGAACTAATGAATAATGAAATCATGTGATTATATGTAAAAAGATGGGAATTTCCCTGGTTTGTAAGGGTTTGTTTCAGGATTTATAAAATGACTTATCTCTTTATCCTTAATGATAACATTCAAGAATTTGCCAGTATCCTTATTATACTAGTGCAGGAAATATGTGCCTTGTGCTTGCTTATATGTTTTTCACTGCTCATGTTGAGATTACCTCACTGTGTATTTTACCAATTAAATTAATTACCACTGAAGAAATTGCTCCAGTCTATAGAATTCAGGGTTGAATAACAGAAATTTAGGATTTTTTTCACTCATACTTTTACTCCCTAACTTTTAGTTAATCTTGGATGAGTTACCTACCTTAAATTTATTTGTATTTAAGTTTGCTTGAGTATAGGATCTGTTAGTTAAAATTTTATTCTACTAATTCAATGAACACTTTTTAGGCACACTCTACACAAAAGATTAATGAGACTTAGTCTCTGTTCTTTAAGACTCCACAGTCTAGTTAGGGAAATCACACAGTCAGATAACAATACCAAATGCTAAATGAGGTAAATGCATAATACCAATGGAGTGTAGGAATGGGCTGACAGTCTGGAGGAAACCTGAGGAAGATATCTGAGCTGTATGTTGAAGAAAGAATAGGACTTCACCAGGTGAGTGAGGAAGGATGGCCATTCCAAGCAAAGAAGGCTGCATATCCAAAGGTATGAAGGCATATTCATTGACAGGCAAAAAGCTAAATACAGGTGGAGTGCAGGACTGGAGTAGAGAAGAAAAGAGACTACAACAGTCAGATGGTCAGGGCATTCTATGTCATGCCAAAAGAATTTTATACATAGCTGGGTGTGCGAGTTCACACCTGTAATGCCAACAGTCTGAGAGGCTAAGGCAGGAGAATCGCAAGTTTGAGCCCAACTGGGCAACTTAGTAAGACCCTGTCTCAAGAAATAAAAGAAGGACTGAGCATGTAGTTCACTAAGAAGGCTCTAGTTTCAGTCCCTGTTACTACAAAAAAAAGCAAAACAAAAACAAAAAATTTTGTACCCTTAAAGATTTTTAAACAGTGGAATGATACCATCATTATGGCCTTTATAAAGATATATTGGCTGGAGGATGAAAGAAGTGAGTAGAAACTGAAAAAATAAATTCAAGAGAGGGTGTCTATTTTGGGGACTATTCTAGTAGATCAGGTAAGAGATGAAGAGGGACTGGGGATGCTATCTTTGGTCAGAAAAACTATTTGAGGGCTTTCTCTGTGCTTAGTTAGCATAGGAGCTACAAATAGAGTTGAAACCATTACTCAGTCTCTTAAACTAGTTGAGAAGTTTGGTACATAAACATGTAACTGAAATGTGGTATAAGTGCAGTGATAGCTATAATGCAAGATATAATTGTAGGAGGCCATATAAGGTTAATAGGGTTGTAGAGACAGACCACTTGGGTTCAGGTTCCACTTCCGCTATGTATTAGCTGCATGTTCTTGGGCACATTGCTTAACCTTTCTGTATCTTAATTTCCTAATTTAGAAAATAGCGGGCTGGGGATTTAGCTCAGTGGTTCCGCCACCTGCCTTGCAAGCACAAGGACCTGAGTTCGATCCCCGGTACCAAAAAAAAAAAAAAAAAAAAAGAAAATAGGGATAGTGATAGTAAGAAAATTGTATGGTTATTATTAATAATAAATCAGTTGTCACAATGCTTGGCATATAAAGGACTCAATAAATGTTATTTTCACAAAGGAGAGATCCCAGCTTGGATAGGTTAGGAATAGCTTTGATGGAAAGACTGACATTTCACCTTGACTGTCCAACTATGACTATTCAGTAGGTGGCTGAGGGCAGGGCAAATGTGAGTGAGGGAAATCAGTACACTTAAAGGGATAGGAGCAGAAAACAACAAGGAGAGCTTTAGAGTGGGATATTAGGAGTGGTTAGAGTACAACGTACATGGGGGAGTGGAAGGATGAATTACAAAAATAGGCAGTTTCTAGGTAATAGTGGACTTCAAATGTCATTCCAGAGTGAGGATCCACTGAAGAGTTTCAAAGAGTTTATTTTTGCGCTATTGAGAGATCACTCCTATGGGGTCATGCAACCAATGGATTGGAGAGCCATATTTGCTTTGCAAGATGCCTAAATAAAATAAACAAGAAACCCTTCTGTTATCCAGAAAAAGCTGGCTAATGTAGAATAGTTCTTTTAAATGCATTTCTGAGCTTGCAGGAAACACAAAGTAATCTCCAGGTTGTAGAAACAAAAATGAAATCAAACACAAAACTGAGCCTTTGAAACTGTGCTGTAATGCCTTGAATGGTAGTGTGGGTATTCTGAGTAAGAGGTAAAGCTCTGGTTTTTGCTTCCTAGGAGATTGATTTTTAGCCTTGTGCAGAAGAGAACTAGGACTTCTACATAAAGCTGAGATTTCTTCCCCCCTTGTGGAGCTGGAGATCAAATCCAAGGCATTGCACATGCTAGACAAGTGGTCAACCTCTGAATTGAGCTCCCCTCTACCCCACGGTACTGGGATTGTACTCAGGACCTCACCAGTGCTAGGTAAACGCTATGACTGAGCTACACACCCGTACAAGCTGTGATTCTTGGTGAGCTGTATTTCAGTGAAAGGGTGGGCTAGGAAAAAAAAATCTTTCCCCTGACAGAGATAATAAGAAATTGTATTGATTTGCCTGGGCTCTATGCAAAGAGGAAATGAAAAAATTTTCTCTTTCTGCTGAGAAATTGAAGCACAAGCTTCAATGCCTTGCTGATATTTGAGGTGAGTTTATGTTATTTGATTCAGGTATTCCCATGTTGAGAAATCAACATCTGGCTCTAAACTAGCAATGTGCTTGAGTCACCTGGAGAAAGAAAAAAAAAGACTCTGAAGGATTCTCCCATACCTCAGACCACGGAGGATTCTTAACAGAAGAAATAAACCCAACTGAAGATGAAGTTATAATTAAAAATGACATAATACAAATGGATAATTTTTTATACCAAATGAGAGCAGATATAATGAGCAGGAGGACTGTAGCTCCAAGAACTGGGATGATAGAGAGCAGTTTCAAAAATAATTTAAATTTAACATTTAAATTGACAAAAATGTTAAAAGAAGATATAGATATGCCAATAAATGAATAAGATATTATGAAATAGGCACATTTGAAAAAACAATATAATGAAAAATATAGTCAGGTTGAGAAGCTCAGTAAATAAGAAACAATAATTTACACAGATGAAGATTAGTAGGAGGTAAAAGGAAATTCCTGAGTACAAAACAGTAAGTTAAGAAAAATACGAAGAGAAGTGAAATGAAAAGGGCTGATCAAGAATTTTCAACATGTAATATTAATTCCAAGAAAAAAGGTAAAATGAGGGAGATGCGCAATTTGAAGAAGTGATAACTTGAGAATCTTTCTGAAGCTGGGTGTGGTGGTACATGCCTTGGAAAGCTGAGGCAGGAGGATCTAGTTCAAGGCAAGTCTGGGATATATAGGAAATTCTAGACTAGCCTGACTACAGAGGGAGACCCTATCTCAAGCAAGCAAAACACTTCTTAGGGTAAGTAAGATGCATAAGGCTATTTTTAAGAATTTAAAAATAAAAAATCCCACAACTAAGTATAGTCACCAAAGAGACTAAAATTGCAAGCAACAAAAAAAGAGCAACATCAGACTGAACAGATATCTTTTTTTGGGGGGGGGTACCGAGAATTAAACTCGGGACCTTGTACTTAAGACGCAAGTAACAGAACCACTGAGCTAAATCCCTGGCCCCTGAACAGATATCTCTTAATCAACAAGAGTCCAGAAAATAAAATTGAATAATATCTTTGAAGTGTTGAGAGAGGTATATATTTTGTACTCAAATGAAGTTATTCAAGAGTAAGGACAAGTTAAAAGTGTTTTCAGACAAAAATACAGATAATTTGCTATAAGAACTGTTTTACTAAGGAATATACAGTAGGAAAGAAATGTGACTTGAAAGTAGGATACAAGTAGTCATGGTGGACAAAGAAGTCAGTAGGTAAACTAAACCTACATTGACTGCATAAAGCAAAAATAATTTTGACTGATTTATAGGGGGTTAAAACCAAGGTTGAGCTAAAATACTAGATAAGGATAAATATAAGTGGGCAAGGAAAGTGGTCATTGTTAGACAGTTTTAAATTTCTACTTTTAGGTCAGTACACCAGGAGGAGAATAGATAACAATTAGCTTTAAGCTTTAAGTGAAATGCATATTATTAGCACCATGGTCTAAAAAAACTGAGCTGATGGCTACAAGATGCATATTAAAAATTTAAGGGTAATCACTAAAATAACAATGTATAACTTGATCTACTCCATAAATCTGGAACTCTATACCACTCAAATTAGGGAACATACATTCTCCTTAAATATGGAACATACTATCTAAACAACATGGAACATTTATGTAACTTCTGGGCACATAATTATAAAGAAAGTTTTAATAGGTATGAAAGATTGATACACAAATGGTTGCAGACACTGGTTTGACAAGATCTTTTAACTTTATGATGGTATAAAAATAAAGCACATTAGAAATCATACTTGGGATGTTTATTTTGATCTTTTCCTGGGCTAGTCATAGGAAGTATGTACTTTTTTTTTTTTTCAAGAGACATGAGAAGGATTTATTAGAGGTAGATAGATATAGGGCGCAATCAAAAGTGGAGTGCGGGTGCTCAGAGAAAGGCACCGGCAGTGTGTACTTGCGCAGTGCTGGGCAATGGATGTGGGCCACACTCTTAGCCATGTGATCACAGTGGTAAACAGTCGATATACAGTGTATTGTGTGGCTAAGCTATGATGTTGGATAGGTTAGGTGTGTTAAGTGCATATTTAGGATATTTTCAACTCATAATGGGTTTATTGGGATATAACTCATAAATTGAGGAGCAACTGTATTAAACCAGGTCATGTGATCCCAGTATGATAAAATTAGAAATTAGTAATTGAAATATAAACAGTTCTTCCTCTAATCCATATTTGATATTCCCCCCCCTCCCAAAAATAACTTCTAGATAACTTGTGGATGAAGAACAAAATCGAGTGGCAACTGAAGATGTTAGGAAAATAACAGCAGATTAAACTAAAGGAAGTGAAAGAGGAAAGAATAAAGATGAGAGCAGAAATCAATGGAATAGAAGAAAGTGAGAAGAGGAGTAACAAATCAAAATCCAATTCATTGGAAATACCATAAGTAGTTGAAAAGATAACATTCCTTGTAGCAATTTCATTAATGTCTGCCGTAGGGAAACAATATGTATGTATAAAAACATGTACATTAATGATATACATTACAGCACTGTTCTACTGGAAAAAGGATAGTAGCTGTCCTTGATAGAGAAGGGATAAATGGTTTTGTTTGTTTTGGTACCGGGGATTGAACTCGGGACCTTATGCTTGCAAAGCAGGTGGCAGAACCACTGAGCTAAACCCCCGGCCCATAAATGGTTTTTATAGCTGTTACAATAAATGAACTAGGTCTTTATGTATCAGCATGGATAAGTCTTGAAAAATGTTAAATGAAAAAATAGCAAAAGGATATGTATCATTTGATGTCAATTATAGAAATAAAGTACACATAAACAGTCATGTTTTAGTAGGTATAGGTGTGAAATGAAGGGAAAAAAATCAGCCAATATAATTTTTTTCAAGGAGTTTGATAATGAAAGAAATAGGGTGCACAAGACGGGAAGGGACTCTGCCTGCCTTGCAAGGGTAAGGTCCAGAGTTTGATCCCTGGTACCAAAAAAAAAAAAAAAAAAAAAAAAGACGGGGAGTACAATTGCACAGCATGAAAAGCAGAACAAATTTTACTCAGAATTTGGATTCAGGGTACTTTTAGAGATCCTGGGTTCATAGGATTTGGGCAGAACTTGAAAATCTAAGTGACAGAAGTAATGTGTCTCATATACTGCAGGAACAATAAGCTGGCAGTTTGGTTGTAAGTTGTTACTAGTTTTTCAGGGACTAGAGTTATTTATCTTGTCTTGGTATAATGCAGGTAATGGATATAAGTTGTAATTCACAGGTGAAGGTAAGGGGCAGCCCTAAAAATACTAATGCTATAGTAGATATGGAAGATGATCTTCCAAATTGTTAAATTGTGGGAATACATGATTATGGCATCTAACGTATCTACCAGTAGCTGTTTTTTCCAGAATAACTGCTTGTAGTTCCTCAATGAGTAAGGTACACAAATATGCTTATTTCCTTTTTTAGACAGTAATGTATGTATATTTAGCTTTTTCACTAGTGTATTTCTATTAGACAGATAACTAGGAAAAATAGAGTTTAGTTGTAACTCAGTGAAGTCACATTATAATTGTAGGTTTCTTTTGTCCATTTTCTTCCTGTTTTTCCACCTTACCATATGCCTTTTTGATACTTATCCATACTGACATAAGTTACTTGTTAAGGAAATGACTAGTTATAATGTTTGGTTGTTTTGACATCGTATTAATGTAGATTTTGGTTAGTTTATACAGTGTCTCGGACTTTGCTAAGCCTGTTCCTTGCTTTTGAATATTGGATTCTGCCTACTCTTCAGCATTATGAAAAGTGCTTCTGTAGTGTATAAACTAGTCTGGAAAATATAAAAAGGTTAACTTTCTTGCTGGTGACTGAATTATCTTAATGAATCTCTTACCCAATCTAAGGGACAATTACATTTTTTTTTTTTTTTTTTTTTTTTTTGGTACCGGGGATCAAACTCAGGTCCTTGGGCTTGCGCAGCAGGCATCGAAACCACTGAGCTAAATCCCCGGCCCGACAATTACATTTTTAAAAAAATGGAAATTACTTTTACTTATGCAGGACATGTATTTTAGAGAGTGAGTCTACATTTGAAGGCAAAACTTGGATTTGAATCTTAGGTTTTCCACCATTTTCTGATTGACCCTGGCAAAGCTGCTTAACTTCTTTGGGTTTCAGTATTCTGATCCATAAAAAGGAAATACCACAAACCACACAGGGTTGTTATAAGGTTTAAATAAGAATCATGTGTGTGGAAACACTTAACATAGTTCCTGGCACTTAAGTATTCAGTAAATATTAATTTACTAGGTATGCTGTTTTTCTGACTTTGTGGATCAAGCTATATTAGGCCCTATACAGTGTAACTCTTTTTTTATGATATGAATATTGTATCGAGACTGCCTGGTATAAATTTTCTTCTCTCTCCTACCCTGTTAGTTTTTGTACCTTGGATAAGGTGTTAGCTTTTCGAGCCTCTGTTTCCCTGTGTGTAAACGAAGATAATACCTCTAAGGGTTATTGCAAGGTTTACAATCAATGTAAAGTGTTTAGCAATGATACTTAAACAGTAAAGGCAGCTTACTGGGATAAGCAGGGTTTTTTTTTTTTTTTAAGGGAATATATGTTAACATAGTGAATAATTTGTTTCAGTTTTACATTGAATTTGGTCATGAACTAGAGAATGATGTAAAATGTATTTCTTACTGTGGATTGTGTTAAAAATGTTTGTAGTCTAGATACTATCTAGCAGTTCATAATATGCCATCTGGGGCCAGGGATTTAGTTCAGTGGTTTCGCTGCCTGCTGCGCAAGCGCAAGGACCCAGGTTCAATGCCCCATACCAAAAAAAAAAAAAAAAAAAAAAAAAAATTCCACCATAGTATGCCATCTGGTAAATGTTAGTGAAAATAGTTATTAATCTGTAATGGATATGTGCTATCATTCATATGTATACCTATATATGCACACACATATGTACATACACATATATGCATACATATACATATATATGTAATTTTAAACAAGGTGTTCATTGTGTAATGTAAGTCTAAAAGGAGGGAGGAATTTCTAAGGAATGATCATTTCTGTAAATGTACCACCATGTCACTGTTTTCTTTTCAAGCTTGCCTGTATGTTTCACCTACTGGATCCCAGGCACAGAAATATTCTTACACGTTTATGCTTCTAATGAGGTCAGAAGGATTATAAATGTGTGCATGATAAATACAGTTTTTCACTTAATACTTAAATGTAATGTTTTATATCTTACATAGCATGTTGGAAAGAAACCAATATTGAAAGTTAATGGATCTGAATTTGAATCCTGGATCACCACTGAGCTGTTTGGCTTTGGGAAAGCTGCTTAAACTCTGTGCCTAAATTTCCTCATCTCTAATGTGTGGATAGTAGTAGCTACATTACAAAATTGTGAGGATTAAATGGGATGATAAATGTAAAATGCTTCTTGAAAGCAAGTATCAGATAAATGTTAGCTGTTATATATATTCATTTTATACACATTTATGGAGCACACATCTCATATTGTGTACCAAACATTCTACTAGGTGCTAGAAATGCAAAAATCAGAAAGTCATGAACTTCTGTGAGAGAATGTTTACAAGCTTGTTTATGACAAGTATTTAGAATGGAGTTACAAAGAGCAAAGGCTGTATTTAATGAGGCTTATTAGTCATTTGTAAGTCCCTATAGAAAAACTGAACAATAAAGAAAAGCACAATGAAGAAGTTAAGACATATATTGTTTGGCTCACTCCAGAGACAGCCATTGTTAATGATTATATATTGGTTGCCAGATTTTAATATGTTTTCTAAAAAAAATGACTTTTTAATTATAAGAATTAGAAGAGAAGGGTTTTCTTGTTTCATGGTACTTGGGGGCACATTTATGTTTAATCAGTTGTTATCATTTTAGAAACTTAAGAATGTTCTGTTGTCTCAGGATATCACTTACACATATCCTGTAGTGTCTGAAATTCAGTAAGTAGGTCCCTTGTTCTTGTGATTTTCTTAAGATGCAGGTATTTCTGACAAAAATAGATAAAACTTATTCATACAAGATATAAAGGATTTATCAAGTTTGTATATTGTTTCTTAAGGGCAGGATACTTTTGGAGACAGGAGAAGTAATATTTATGGAATTAGTATTTACTTTGTACCAGATCCTATATTTGTTGCCAGATTTTTTTTTTTTTTTTTTTTGGGTACCAGGGATCGAACTCAGGACCTTGGGATTGTGAGGCAGGCACTGTGCCACTGAGCTAAATCCTTGGCCCTGTTGCCAGATTTTTTTAAGGGTATGATTTTTTAATTATAAGAATTACAAGAAAGGGGTTTTCTTATTTTTCTAGTATCTGGGGTCAGATTTATGTTTAATCACTTGTTTTCATTTTATACTGTATTTATACTATAATGGACATTTATAGAGTTCCTACTACTGTGTAAAGGCATTGAACAAGGTTCTTACAAAGGATGGGTTTGAAGACAACAAGAATGTATGAAAAGGAGGTATACTGAAGGAACAATTATCTTTTGTACTTACTGTTTCGTTTTATTTTATTTTATTTTATTTTATTTTATTTTATTGTTTTGGTACCAGGGATCAAACTTGGGTCCTTGCGCTTGCGGGGCAGGCGCTGGAACCACCGAGCTAAATCCCCGGCCCCTTTAGTTTATTTTAGAAGATTAGATTATAAGAAGTGTTAGTTGTGATGGAGATGTGAAAGTATAGTATTTGTTGATCATTTATACTGATGAAGATGGTGCAAAGCTGCTGAATTTCAACATCTCACTCTTCTTTCTTGTTTTCCAGAGGAAGTGGATAGTATTACTGTAAAGATAGTTGTATTTGATAAAGCTGAGCCAGTTTATCCTAAAGTGATACCATCAATAAGGCTAGTATTAGTTTTGTTTTTGTTTTTTGCTTTTGAAGATCTTTGGTTATTAGGTTAAGATTCTGTTTGCTTATCAGATTATACACATCCATCAAACTCTTTTGTGTCTATATGTATTCTATGCCTACCCTGCGGTACCTTAGAGGTTTCTCTTGGTGACTTTTTTAAAAAGCAGTTTTAGTAGAGTAGTGGGGGAAGAAAAAAGCTCTAGTAGAATGAGTTAAACAATGAATATCTAAACAATCTTTGGAGGGATTTGCTATAAAAGGGCAGAGAACTGCGTCAGCACTTGCTGGGTGACAAGAGTTCAAGACTATTTTTAAAACAGAT
This sequence comes from Heterocephalus glaber, assembly GCF_053883595.1. Lineage (NCBI taxonomy): Eukaryota > Metazoa > Chordata > Mammalia > Rodentia > Bathyergidae > Heterocephalus > Heterocephalus glaber. The sequence continues at coordinate 29,274,851 of NW_028258293.1, forward strand.
GATATCAAGTCACCAATAAATATATGTTACATGTGTATATTATCATAGGAGAGAGGGAGAAATGGATGCTGCTGGAGACAATGGAGAAAACTGAATAAGCTAAGTTTGTGAAGAGTTAAGGGAAGTGAGGTCTGGAACACCAGTTGAGGGATTGATCTTATACATGAATAGGGATACTTCTTCCACTTCTCTGATGAATGTGTACTTTTGCTTTTTTTTTGTATAGTTTCAGGAGTTTGAAAGTTTTCTTTTTTAGTAAATCAAAATCTGCTGGGCCGGGCATTTAGCTCAGTGGTTTCGCTGCCTGCTGCGCAAATGCAAGGACCCGAGTTCCATCCCCGGCACCAAAAAAAAAAAAAAATCTGCTTCCCTGGTTTCAGGATTCAGGTATTTAAAGACCATGATCATTTCTGTATTTAAACTAAAACTCCAAAATTCATCTCTTTGGTCCATTTCTACTCTTGCCTCAAATTCTGGTCATACTACACTATTTAGAGTTCTGGGATATATTATACTTCTTCAAAGCTTTTTATTTGTCACCTGTGATTATTCTTCCGGGAACACTACCCTCTTATCTACTTGGCAACTCACCTTTTAAGGTCTATGTGAAATGTATGTTTTCTGTATGACTTTTTCTCACATAGGAGTTGATTATTCCTTTATGTCACCACTTGAGGTTATGCATCCCTCATTTCACTGGATTTCAATTTCTTTCTTTCCTTTTTTTGGTACAGGGGATCGAACTCAGGACCTTGCGCTTGCGAGGCAGACGCAGTGCCACTGAGCTAAATGCTCAGCCCTGGATTTCAATTTCGTACTTGTGTATCTGTGGCACTACACTGAGCACCCTGAGGTTAGAGATTATGGCTTTGTGGATTCAGCACATAATATGGTACCTAGAACGTATTAGACACTCATGCTTAATGAAGGGAAGAAAGTCTTAAGAAGCTTTTAAAAGGGTTTTCATCTCATAATTCCTTAACCATTCTCATCATCTTTAAGTATGTCAGTCAGAAAAGAAAGCTGTATTAGATTCAGCTCTCTTTGGACAACATATTCTTTAAAAGACCCAGTGCAAAATGGTGCTGGTATTAGACTTTTCATTGGTTCATTCAGTAAAAAATTTTAAAGGCCTCTGTCTGATATTAAGATACAGACTGAGAAATCATCCCTGTCTTCAAGTTTAGGGAGTCAGAGGCAAGTTCAAATCATCTAAACACATGTAATAAATGCCACTGCAATTGCAATAAATTCTACAATTGCAATAAATGCAGAATGCTGTGAGGGCCTACAGAGAGCTAATGTAATTCTCTCTGGGTTAGTGGAAAAAACTTTGCAAAGAAGGGAGTGAAGAGTTTTGAAGTATGACTAGGAAAGCCTCGTATTGTGAAAAAAAGAAAAAATATCTTGGGAAGAAGTGTCATGTATAAATCATAATGAAGAAAAGATTTGACTTATCTAGGAATAGTGAAATGAGTGAGACCTGGGGAGGAAAGGACTTTTGATGGAATGATGGAAGATGTGGCTGGAGTAACAGATTGGGTCCTGTGTATAAACCTTGGAGCTAATGGGAAGCCAATACAAGTTACTAAGCAGGTGAATGATAGGGTCAGATTTCTTCATATGGAACTAGGGAAGCAATGTTAAAAATAGATGGAAAGTGGGGCCAGGGATTTAGCTCAGTGGTTCTGCCACCTGCCTTGCAAGCTCAAGGACCTGAGTTTGATCCCTGGTACCAAAAAAAAACAAAAAAAAAAGATGGAAAGGTAGTCTGAGAGACAGGTTGGCAAGATCAAGATAGGATACTGTTGAATGCCCCCAGAATCCATACCAGATAATATTGGAGGATTAGAGATTAGATGAGATGAAGAACTTTATTCAGGTAGGTATTACTCAGTTTTATGGATGAAGAAGCATGTTTAGCAAAGATAAATATGGGTGGGTAGGTAGCCAGGAAGTAGCAGTTTTGAATGTAGCTCTTTTTGGTTCCAAATCCTGCACTCTAATTTTGCTGTCATTTTACCCTGTGGACTATTGTTAATGATGCTTTGCTTCAAACCACAGAAATGAAGTCCCAAAGGAATTTGGTACTATTGTGGTTGTATATGTGGTGAGGAAAACTACATGGTCTTTATCCATTTAGGGTAAAAGACCTTTAGGTTCAAGGTCTTCATCTCAGCAGTATTCTTGTTCCTACATTTGATTCTATGACCTCTTTAGTATGTGCCTCTTGTTCTTTGACTATTCTGGTCCAATGCAGGTTGCCTAATAATAAAGGCTTGTTGTTTGGACCCCTTCTGGATGCAACAAGGAAATTTATTTGCTTTGACTCTACCCTTGTCTTATATCAATTTTTGCAAATCCTGTTGATCTCAACTGTTTTTGTCTTACTGTGATTCAGGGGTTGGCAAACTATGGCCAGCAGGATAGATCTAGCTTCATCCCGTCTTCTGAAAGCATTGCCTCTCTCTGCCAGCTCTGTTCTCTTCCTCCTACAGACTCTTACTGCAACATTTGTAAGATTTTTCTTTTCTTTTTTGGGGGGGGCGGGTACCAGGGATCAAACTTGGGTCCTTGAGCTTGCGAGGCTGGTGCCGGAACCACTGAGCTAAATCCCCGGCCCAACATTTGTAAGATTGATTTGGCAGTTGTTTATTCTATGTAACTCTGCCATTGTCTCCATAGTTATTTAAATCTGTTTTTAAAATGTTTTATGAGTTTGTCTTAGCTAATAAACTACATTAGAAATGCTTTGGGGAAAGGGACTCATGCCTTTTCTTTGTGATTTTCTCTTCCCACAGCACCTTTCTCCCTCACTGCTCATTCCCTCTTAAACTACTAATTTTAGTGGCTGTGTCCATTATTCTTATACACTTGTGTAAGAATATTATCATTATTACTTTCTTTTTTCCCCTTAAGTTCTACAACTATGTCAGTGTTTCTTTTCTAGCAAGTTTTTGCCACTTCTGTGTTTAATGTTGTTTCATTTTGAGATAAAGCATACTCAATTTGGTAACTTTCATCTTTCACTTAACCTAAATGACTTCCCGTTTTCTTTCTTTCTTTTTTTTTGGTACCAGCGATTGAACTCGGGTCTTGCCATTTTCTTAAAGCAGTATTTCATATTATTAAAAACTCTCTACATAATTTTAATGGCTGAATGGCATATTATATGGACTGCCTATAGCCTGACCATTTCCTCAATATTGGACATTGAGGTTATTATTGATTTTTATTTTGCAATCATGAACAAGGTTGCAATGAAAATATTTTATATAAAACTTTTTAAATGTTTAAGATGATTTTCTTAAAAAGATTCTTAGAAATTAAGTTATTACATCAAAAGTTACAAACATTTTATAAGTTCTTGGTGTATGAACTGTGCCATTTTGATTTGATTAATTCTTTGTCAAAGGACAGTTTAAAAACCCAAACAATGAAATTTAATGCAGTTGTAATTAGAAGCATTAATTATATTTAGGTAAGCACCCTTAAAATTTGACATTAAATTTTAATAGTTTTTAACTTTTTCTATGTGTACTTCCACTTCTTCCCAGGTAAACACTCTTGGTATTGCCTACTGTAACTTGTTCCTTGTCTTGGGCAAGTGAGTAAGTGAGCAATTGTAATAGTTTAATATAGTTGGTATTTGGCTATCATCTGTATTCTGGGAGAGTCAGAAGGAGTAAACCAAAAAATAGTAGATCAAGAGGAAACCACTTTTGTTTGCTTTTCACATACATTTAGGGTTTATTCCCTATCTTTCCACTGAATGGTATTCTTAATTTGTAGGGATCAGGGAAAGGGGACGTTACTAGAACCTCTGCAGTAAGTTCTAGTCTCCAGTGAGCCACGGCCACACAAGGCAAATTAATTTATACAGGAAAGGTAGAAAAAATGAGACTTTGAGAAGAAGCTGAGCTTTAGGCCTGATCAGTGTTGCTCTGGGCGGCAAAGAGGAAAGCCCCGAGCTTGGGCATTTTAGACAGACAAATGTAACAAATGACTTGCAGAGAGTTCAGTACATAGGGATAAACAAAGTGTAACAAATGACTGGGGAGCTGCAGAAATCCAAGAACAATGAGGAACTGAGTAGATGAAGATTTTGTTCCTCCCAGGATGTCTTCAGCTGATGTAATGTTGTCCCGGAGCATCACAACATCACCGGATCATTGAGGTCTCAGTTGTGACCAGAGGCCAAAATGGAATTATGTCTTGAAATTCCATAGCTGGCCTGTAGGCAGGAGAACTAGGCCTAATCAAATGATTTTTCCCCAAAATTATGTAGCATTGGTCCCAACATTAATTTTACATTAAAATTTCACTTTTCATGTGTTCCATTTGCATTGTTTGTTCAGAAGTTTGGTAGGTAGTATCACAGGCAATCTTGAGACTGATATTGATAATGACCTCTTGTTTCCTGTGCATATCTGTACTTAATCTATGTTTTGGTGTAGAAGAGATATAATATTCCTGCCTTATCTGCTGAGGATATGTTCCAAGACCCTTAGTGGATGCCTGAAACCATGGAGAGTACCAAACTCTGTGTTTATTGTTTTTTTCCTATATATGCATATCTGTGATAAAGTTTAATTTATGAATTAAGCACAGTAAGAGGTTATCAACAATAAAACAGAAATATAACAATATATATAGTAAAAGTTATTAAAATTTATGAATTGTTTATTTCAGGAAATTTCCATATAATATTTTCAGATTATAGTTGATCAAGGATAACTGAAATTGTAGAAAGGAGGATCCTGCTGAACTTTAATTCCTTATCTTTCTTTTATTATGTATCTCCCCATGTTGTTCTATGCAGTACTAAGGTATTTAGTTTTTAAAAAAATTTGTTTTGCTTTTGATGAAAAAATAAAATTTCAAATAGGAGAATAACAATAGTAATTATACTGTGTATCATTGTCTTCAAAGTAGTTACTACAGAGTACAAGACATAAATCCAAAAGATTCTTACAAAAAAGAAACAGATAATAACATAAACCTTTCTTTTCAATGAACTACAATAAACTAGTAGTGGTTAATTTTGTAACTCATGGTCTGTGATTGTTTTCATCCAGTTGTTTTTCCTTCCCTTGTAAGATTGTAAATTTCTTTAGGACTTGGACCACATATGTTCTTCTTTTTATTGTATTTTTTCTTGCCTCTCGAAGGAATATTTTCTACTTTTTTCTTGTCCTTCCCAGCTCTTTAACCTCTTAATCCTTTGTGATTATTTACATCTTCAAATGACCTGTTAGGACTTTCAGCCACATTAATTTGATTACTCTGTTGTAGTTGAGAGGTAGTAATGCTCTTTTAAAAATTATGCTGGTTTTTGCTTTCCTGTTCTTTTCTTCTATGGTTTCCTGTCTTCCCCTACCTGACTTGGGAACCCCTTAACTTCTGAGTGTGGCCCTCCTTTTCTACTCTTTCACTAGTCCTTAGAAGCTTCATCAAAGCATATCTACTCTTACAGGTAACATGTCTGAGTGAACCTTCCCACATATATAGATATAATCCTCTTAGTTCCAGGGCTATGCTCAGCAGCCCATAAGACATTTCTAATTTGGTGTCCTTTTCTCATCAGAACTTCAGTATGGATAAGATGCAAGTAGGATCTCTATTAGCTTCTTTTTTGAGTCTATGCTACCACTTTATAACCATTTAGAGACTACTTCCTCCTCCCATTTTTCCCACAGATCAGACCTGTTTCTTCATTTTTCTTTCATTATTATCTTATTATTATGTTCAGTCAATAAAGATTGTTTATTCCATCCTTATTATCATTTTTAGATTAATCTTAGAGAACAGTTTCCTGCCATTTTTTTCTATATTCTTCAGACTTAGACATATATAAATGTTTTGTTTCTAGGAGTAATTCTGAGGCTCCAGTGGTAGGCATTTAAGCCTTCTCATCAACTGCTTCCATCCTGTCTCCCCAGTGTTACCTCCAACTGCTCTCCACCCAGGCTCATTCTTTTTGATGCACACTCATTTCTGCCTTTGCTCATGTAGTTTCTTGTGCCAGGAGTAGCTTTCTTTTCCTGATGCCTAACTTGATTCATCTTTTCCAGGAAGCCTTACCTTCATCAATTCAATTCTTTTTGACTTTTTTTCTTCCTCTAGGTTTACTTATGAATGCACATTTGCTTTATGATATGCTTTATCCCTTCTAAAAAATAGTTCTGCCTCATTTTTGATTTCTAGTTTCATCATAAAAATCTTACCTTCTACACTGCTTATGAAAGATGTAGATTTTGCTTCTGGCTACAGTGGAACAGATTGTAGCAGACAAAAACCCCTGCTGAGAATAGCTAGAAAGGCTTGATTAAAAAAAAACAACACTGCGAGTTGCCAAGGCAGCCAAAATTTCAGACATTTGTGGATTGTTGGCCAAGGGAGAGAGCAGCTACCAAGAGGCAGAAGAGTCAGAAGAGCTTTCTTTATGAGGCTGTGTTACAAAAATTGTAGTTGAGGGCTAGCACGGCAACCAGAATCTGAGAGGCCAAGATGCTGAAGAGAAGGGAAGTGCATCCTTCTACCTACTTTTTCCTGTGAGGCATTTGCTGATTGTTGTACTGTGTAGGGAGAAAGGCTTAGAAGCCTGGCAGAAAGGTACTGAAAAACAAGGCAGACTTTTAGCAATTCTTCAGTGTTAAGGAGAGAAATGTTCAGGATTTTGAGGAAGGTAGGCCTCATAAACACTCTGGACTCTCATTCAACCCCTGCAGGGGTACAGGCAAGGGTAGAAAAAGCTTTACAAGCTTTGCAAAGATTGTAGCCAGCCGTGAATCAGCTCATATCTTGTTTGGCTTGTGAGATGATCATTCTGACTGCTTTCAGAGAACATTTTGAAGCCTCTGTAGGAAATAACATCGTCCAGAGCCTCTACAGTTTGACCTAGGCAATGAGTGGCATTTTAACCAAAATTTCTAGGTAAACCAAAAAACCAAGTCAGAAATAAAAACAGACAATATGGAAATAGATCCATGGTGTCCAAGACATCTAGTAATTTATAGATCTGTATTTTAAGGAGATTTAGGTTGTTTCCAGTCTTCAGTATTATGAGTGATCTGTTTTGAATTTTTTATACATATCTTTACACACACACACATACACACACACACACCTTTAAGAGAAAGGATATCCTTGCCAACTCTTGTCTTTATCAGACTTTTAAATTTTTCCAGTCTGATACATAAAAGTATTTTATTTCTAAGGTTTTTATTTTTCTATAATATAAATGGGCTGTTTGTAACATTTATCCATTGATATATGAGGTTGTTAGGCACCTGTCTATCTCTTGTCTGTCTGTCTCATTTATCTATCTGGCATAGTGGGTAAGAGCACAGACCCTGGATTCAGATTGCCTGGGTTTCAGTCATAGCTCTTTCCCTTACAGAAATATGCCCTTGGCAAATTAAAATGCTCTCTACCTCAGTTTTCTTATCTGTAAAATGATGGTATAAAAGCACATCTCCATATAGGCATTATGAAAACTGAATGAGTTAGAAATGGGCCTGGTGTCCCATAAGTACTACTGTTGTAACAGTGCTGCTGGTAGTGATAGACATGGAAATTAGCCATTTATTATGTGTGTAGCAAATACTTTTTCCAAGTTTGTCATCTGTCCTTGTTTTATTGTCTTATGTTCTACAGAAATTTAAACTGAATTTTAAGGATGAGTTGTTTTTAGCCTGGTAGGAGGTGGTTGTGGAGTGTATGAATGGAAGATGAGAGCATTTCAGGCAGAGGCATGGAGACAGAAAGATATGTTTGGCTCAGGAATCATAAACTATTGATGAAATATAAAAATAGGGAGGGAATGAAGTGATATGAAGCTGAAGAGATAGGCAGAGACCCTGTCATATGGATAACTTCTTAAGTTATATTGAAATGCGTGATGTAGAACCAACTCTTGTGATTATAAAAAATTAACCCTGTATGTGTAAGGAAAATATATTAGTCCCCATCTATTTTATAGCACGTATCGATATAAATCATTTTTGCATAATGCAAAATAATTCACCAAATGCTTAACAGCTTATAAACTTTTTGTTCATGTGTGTGTGTTACTACATGTTGAACCCAGGGGCAATCTACCATTGAGCTACACCCTCAGCCGTTTTTTTTTTTTTTTTATTTTGAGACAGGTTCTTACTAAGTTGCCCAGGATGATCTCAAACTTTGGCCATCCTTGTGCCTCAGCCTCTGATTCACTAGAATTATAGGAGTGTGCCACCATGCCTGGCTATTTACAAGCTTTTGAATTCATTAATTTTATCTTTTCTTTAGTTCTGAGATATGGTTGTTACAAATGAGGAAATTCAAGTTCAAAGAATCTTTTTATTTGTCCAAGGACAAATGCATAATAAGTGGAAATATTCAGATTAGGATCTAAGACTCAGTAAGTCTTAAGATGTTATAAGTCTAAAGTTCTTTTCCATTCTGCTATACTCATAACAAATTAAACCTAGGGGGTAAAAATTTAAGCATGGCCAAGTACCAGGGGATCATGTCTTTTGGATTTGAGAGTTGTTAAATAGAACCTTCCTGATACAATTAAGTGAGGTTCTTTTTCTAATATTATATTGAATGTGAATGCTTTGGCAACGACATGTGATTTGATAAAGTTAGCAAAATATTTGTCTGGTAGTTTGTTTTGTTTGCCATATTAACAACCAGTCACCTCACCCCATAGAAAAATTTTTTTTTCGGGAAGGAGCTATAAGGAAATATAGCTGTCCCTACAATTCACATTAGCCTGAGTACATAGTCAGTTTAGGTCATTGACCATGGGTGTGTATTGTTCTTAAGGCATCAGATCTTTAGGAAGTTCCTCTTCCTGTTTTGCATAGTTGTTGTCAGACAGGCATTAAGAAAGTATTTCAACCATTGGATTCATTTATGAATATTAAGATAGTCAGCATTTCAGTGACTTTTTTTCTTGAGACAGTGTCTCACTATGTAGTTCAGGGTGGTCTTGAACTCACTTTGTAGCCCAGGCTGGCCTCAAACTCATGACAATCCTTCTGGCTCACCCTCCTGAGTGTTAGGATTATAGGCATGTGTCACCACGCCTGGCTTCCATTTAAAGTAGTTTATAGCATTTTTTTTTCCCTGTGAGGTAAAAGAAGTATAAGTGGTTGTTTTGTGAAACACTTGAAAATCTCTATGATAGCTCTTGGAAGGATTGGTGGATTTGTGACTAACTCCTCCAGAATAAGCAGTATTGTGTTGCTTTTTCTTGGTTCTGACTTGACATCTTGTTGCTGTGCTTTTGTAGTAATATTGTTGGTATTTTAACCACAATTTCCTCTTTTGGGTTAGAGGAAGCTGACACATGACCCTACCTACAATGGTAAGGGAAGTAAAAACTAAGTTAAGTTCCACATCAGCAGATATAGACTGTTTTATTGTAAATTACTGTTGTTTATTAAAAATCAGGAAACCTGAAAGATTAATATTAATTATTTTAGTATGATTAATAATGCTAATTGCTGTACACATTCTACATTCAAAAGTAAGAGACATTATGAAAGACTGATTTAAAAGGGGAGAATTTTATTTTTCTGGCCTTTTCATATAAATCCAGGATTATAACATCAAATTTCATAAGGATTCAAATTATTATTATTATATTTTGGTACCAGGGATCGAACTCGGGACCTTCTGTTTTCGAGGCAGGCGGCGGAGCCACTGAACTAAATCCCCGGACCTCAAATTATTTTTGATATAACTTTTATGTAAGTTTAAAATCCTAATAGGATTTTACTTACAATATTAAACTTTAATGGAGTTTTACAGAACTTAGAGAAGCATACTGAGTAGGAAATCAAAATGACATAAAAGTATTGTTACTGGCTGGTCATGGTGTGGACCTGTAATCCCAGCACTCAGGAAGCTGAGGCATGGTGATCTTAAATTAGAGGTTAGCCTAAGACATGTAATGAGTTCAGCATAGACTTGGAAATGAGACCGTCTTAAAAACCAAAAAAATTTTTTTAAAGTATTGTTACTGAATCATTGACTTTATCTATCTATCTATCTATCTGTCTATTTATTTATTTTTGGTTTTTTTGAGATGGGTCTCACTTTGTAGTTGAGGATGGCCCTGAACTCACTATGTAGCTTAGGCTGGGCTCAAACTCGTGGCAATCCTCTTGCCGCAGCCTTCCGAGTGTTAGGATTACAGGCATGTGCCACCACACCCAGCTGAATCATTAACTTTAGAAATTAATATATTAGTTTCATTTTTCAGATAGAAACTGAGATCTAAAGAGATTTTAAGACCATGATGTGTGTATGCGTGTGTGTGTGTTTATGTGTGTAGGTTCCCATAGACCACCTACAGTTTCATTTATTTGCTAGAAGCACTTTCAGAACTCAGCACATAGTTATACTCATAGCTGTGATTTATTGCAGTCAAAGGGTACTGAGCAAAGTCAGAAAAGAAAAGGTGTTTAGGACAAAGTCTGGAGGAAACCAGGTAGTGGCTTCCAGTCCTCTCAATGGAGGCATACTGAGTATATTTAATTCTCACTGCAAGGAGATGTGACATGTGCCAGCCAGGGAACACTGTTAGAGACTTAGTGCTTAGAGTTTTTACTGGGAGCAAATCACATGGGCACCCTCTGCCTAATTTCTACAAATTTCAGATTCTTTGCAGGAGAGCAAGTATTCATCATACTGATTTGACACACGTTAGGTACAGTGAACCATTTCTAACTGTTGGGGAAGGTAAGAGCCTTCCTGAAATTCAAGTTCCTAGGTATCAGCCAAGGGCCAACTTTGTAAGCATGTGATAGGTTGTTAGGCCTGCTGTATCAGCTCTTTTTTGCAGAGGTGGATGTATGTGTGTATGCAACATTTAGCATATAGTGTGCTCTGATTAAATGGTAGCTGTTTTTATCTGTTGTAGGGATTCTTCACTGATTACCACCACTACTACTACTTTTAATTGTGGTCTTCTGCTTTCATATGAGGTAGGTTGGTTAGTATTTTGATCTCCATTTGATAGATGAAGAGACCAAGGCAAAGGAAAGCTCTAACATTTCTAAATACTTTCATGTAATTGACAGAACGAGTATTTGAACCCAGTAGTTTGCTCTTTGGAAGGCTCACAGGAAAGAAAAAAATAGTAATTTTTTTTTCCTCTTTGGCATTTCTAGAGGGCATTTCTAAAATAGGAAATAAGATTAAATGTTTAAGTTAATGTCTCACTGGACCAATTTACAACTTCTTATCTTAACTGTTGTATTCATGAAGTACTCTAAGCTACCTATATAATTCTTGAGCTTTTGGGCACAATGTCATTTACTGTAGTGTAGTCTTGCTGGACCAAAACATGATATTGACTGTTTAGGATTTTGTATACTTAAAACAAAAAGTTCATTAATCCTAACCTAAGATTAATCTGATTTATGTCAGTACTACTATTTTTTTTTCAGTACCCGGGATTGAACTCAGGACCTTGCACTTGCCAGGCAGGCACGGTGCCACTGAGCTACATCCCCAGCCCTACTTTTGATTAATATAAATTGGTATTTCATTCTTATCCCTTCCTTTTAATCTCGAATAAATCAGAGGGACAGTAAGATTTCAGTCAGTATGCTGAGCTCCTGCTTAGCCTTATATAAACTTTGAGATTAAAAAAAATATTTATTTTGCAGTACTGGGAATGAACCCAGGGTCTCTACCATTGAGTACATCTCCAGCCCTGTTATTTTTTTTATTTTGAGACAAGGTCTTGCTAAGTTGCTCAGACTAGCCTCTAACTTGTGATCCTCTTGCTTCAGACTCCTGAGTCTCTGGGATTACGGGCATTTGCCACTATGCTCAGTGATAATTTTACACTTAATAAATTGTGTTGTATGCCACTCTACTGGCTGAAATATTTCTGAAGTGTTTTCACTCTTGTTGCACTCATTTGATTCATATAATAGCCTGTTATGATGTTATTATTATTAATCAAAATTATGTTCACTGTTACTCTGATTTTGCAGAAGAGGAAGTTGAGATTGATTTTATCTAAAGCACAAAAGCTTTTATATTGGTGATCAGGTTTTTAACTTTATATTTATACTGTATAAAAGATAAAGATGTTAAGCTCTTGAGACACTTTGTGCTAAATATCAGTAAGAACCATTATAGAAAGAGTCAATTCTCCAACAGTAAGTTAAAATTATTTCTACCAGCCTATCACTAATATATTTTTGATCTCTTGTGTTGGATAGTAGACTTATTTATAAGCCTGAATAAGATTATGCTTCTTATGAATATGATTATGCCCTTATAAAAATAAAGATTACAAATTTTTTAGAGTAGATATGAGTTGAATCTTGTTTGTACAAGAAGAAACTATGACAGAATTTATTATATCTTAACTAGAGATCTTTCCAGATATGACACAAAATGCAGAAGCTGTAATAAAAAGGTTGAGTAATATAACTACAAGAAAACCTCCAAAGTCAGCACAAATATGAATTAGGAAGAATATTACTATTCATGTGACATAGGACTAAGAAAAAATTAATAGAAGCAATAAAGGAAATGCATATATATTTCATATCAAAAGAAATAAATTACTTTTAACTATATGAAAAGCACTCAGTTTCACTCAAAATAAGTATATAAAACACATAATTTCACTTTTTAGATTGACAAAGTTAAAAATTTTCAACATTCTTGAGCTGGAAAAGGTGTGAAGAAATAACATTCTTGTACATTACTAACAAGACTATAAATTAATACAGGCTTTTGGGAAGCATAATTTGGTATTATATGTTAAAAAGCACATTATTCTTTGACCCAGTGATTCTCATTCCAGCAATTTATCCTATGGATAGAGGATATACTTGCAGATATGCAAAGTATAGCAACCATTATTGGCTGAACGGCAGTTGGTTGTTTTAACAGTCTCTGAAGATTTAAACATACCTCTGATACCTGTATTTTCATTCTCCTTTTCATTCTGAGTATTATTTTATATTCTCTCTCTCTCTCTCAACCAGTTTTACTATGTACTGGTTTACTGGTCATCTCAAAGTACTGTATACAAAAATCTGAATCAACCAAGATTGTTAGTTGCAATAAACAGAGATCCACTTTGCCAAGTTTGACCACAAAAGGAATTTATTAAGGAAGAATATGGGTAACACAGTCACCAGACAAGTAGAAAATTAGGTTTACAAAATGGCAGCCTGAATCAAGAGCAATGTCTATATAACATTAATTCTTTGAAATTTTTGACTTAGTGTATTACTAATATTTTAAATTATTCCTTGTTTGCTTTAAGGAATGTATATTCTATTCATGGGGTGCATACATATATAAATATACATGATTAAACATTTTAGCCAGGGATAATGGCACACGCCTGTAATCCTAGCACTCAAGAGGCTGAGGCAGGAGGATCGCCACAAGTTCAAGGCCATCCTGGACTACATAGTGAGACTCTGTCTAAAAAAAAAAAATTAATTTTATCATGAATGTTTTCTATATTCACTGCCTTTTCGTTTGCCTAATCTGTCTTGTAAAGTTGTGGTATGTTACAATTTCTTTTCATAATTTTGGATTAATTTCTCCTTATAATGTTTTGCTGTGGTGTGCCTTCATACAAATGAATGATTTTAAAAAAATTATAGTAAAGAGGACTTTCAAGGGAAACTACTGCAATGGGAGTTGATAGTAGGGAAGAGAAATTTGGCTGAACTCCAGTTAGTTGCCTTTTTAATCATTATATACTTTCCCTCTTTATTCCTATTAGAGCTTTTCTCCTTGCTTTGTCAGGCACTAGCTTTGTAGCCTTGAGGAAGTCATTTAACTCCTCAGTTTTCTTATTGCAAAATGGGTACAGTATAATACTTATAAAGTTTCTGTGAAAATTCATTGAGAAAATGTATGTGAAGAATCTTGCATGTAATAGGTTTTCAGTATATGCATTTGAAGTACTTTTTTGCTTTAAGGCCTCTGCTTTCGCCTCCCTCACCTCCCTTTTTTTACACTAAATACTATTTGCTGGTAATTGGAAGTGTGTTTAAAGGATATGGCAAAAATAAATAAACCAGGAATTTTTTTAAGTGGGTGAAAGTCATGCAATATTTGTGTTTCAAACTCAGGATCTAACAATTATTTAGTACTTGGTAGAGCTTTAAGTTATTGGGTTTTTTTTTGTATTTACATTAAGAACAATGTATCCAAGTATCTTCTACATTCTTCTGTCTTTGAAAATAGTTGAGACAACTGGAAAAGGGCAAAAAGCCAAAAGCAACCTTTTGAGGTGCTTACTTTTCTAGAATATTTATCAAACCTCAATGGAATATAGTTATCAGTAAATTTTACACTTATTGCTATATTTAGACAACTAAATATATAGAGGAGATACAAAGAACTGTCATAAGTTTAGGAAAGCAGAAGTACTTTCCCCTCCTTGTGATAGCATTTAAGACTTTTCTTTCAGTCCTGTTCTAAATTTTTATCATCCATTTATATAATGAACATGTCTTGTGTGCTTCCTATAGACCTTAGATTTAAATATATATAGAGAGAAGGGGAGAAGACAGAATGTCAGCTGAGAAAACAGCATAAAAGTTAAAAAGTATATGGTATATGTATATTTTGTGACTAGATAGTCTAGGGCTTAGAGATAAAATTTTTTAGAAAGTTCAAGTGGTCAGTCTCTGGAGAACCTTGAAAGTCATGTTGAAGAATTTTGAATTTATTCTGTAGATAGGTCAAAACCATTGAAGACTTTTAGGGTTTAAAAAATCAAGTTGCAGGGGCCGGGGATTTAGCTCAGTGGTTCTGCCTCCTGCCCTGCAAGCGCAAGGTCCCTAGTTCGAGCCAAGTTTGATCCCCGGTAACAAAAACCCAAAAAAAATCAAGTTACATACTGAAAAAATATGTAAGATACAAGATTATACACAGCTTATATATAGGAAAATACTTTAGTGGTGTTGAGAAATAGAAAAATATGATATTATGATTAAAACTTGACCTCATTTAAAATGTTACATAGTATCATTGATTTAAGAGCTTTGAATATAGTTTTTCCCCCTTTTACGTTATCAGTGAGCCCCTGCCAACCCACCCTATATAAAATAAGGTTTTCCTTCCACCTTACATTTATTTTCTTCCTATAGGATTTATTGTCACAAGTTTTAGTATGTATAAACATTTGTTAGTTGTCTCTTCCCTCTCTAATACTATAAAGCACCATGAGAGCAAGAACTACATTTGTTCAGTAGTTCTTCCAGTACTTAGAATAGTAACTGATTTGTAACCTTTAATATATTTGTTAAATGAGTGAATGAGTATTCAAATTGAGATGACCACAGTTTTTAATGTTCTTTGTAAACTGGACACGGTCTTGGTGCTTTCTATTAAATCTTGTTAAAAATTAATTCTCTTTTCCTTTTCCTCCAGAATTTATATTCAGAGCACCAATCAAATTGAGCAAGCCTGGGGAACTTCGTGAGGAATATGAATGCCTGAGAAAGGTATAGTATACATATTATCATGACATTTACTTTCTTAAGGTAAATTGAAATAATTATTCATTGGATTTTGAAAACTTTATAATGCAGAACCTGTCTTTCTTCATACTATGTACTTTGTACCAGCCCAGTTAGGGGGAATTATAATAGAAGTAAATTTTAAAACCCCTTTTTATTTGTTATTTCAAAGATGAAAATATAGCTTACAGGGCCTGTCACATGCCTGTTATAATAACTAGTTACTAAGAAATGTATTCTTGATATATTCAATAAGTGGCTTTGCTAGTAATTGTATTATTTACTAGTAAGTAGTATTATTTTTCCTTATCTTGAAAGGTTATTTTAAAGACATGTGGATAGTATTATCTTTTCTTGTTTTCACTCTATTAGAAAGTACGCCAGCAGAATTGTATTACAGGTCAGTAAGGGGGTGATGAAATAATTTCCCAATTAGAAAATTTTGTCATTTACCATAGGAAGATTCTAGCTATGTCCACATAATCTTATTTTTGTTGTATTCAAATTAATGGTCTGGGACTCTCCTAAAGAAGTAAGGCTTTGACGGGGATTTAGCTCAGTGGTGCCGCTGCCTGCCTCGCAAGTGCAAGGTTCCGAGTTTGATCTCCGGTACCAAAAAAAGAAGGCTTCAAAAACTGTAGGAAGAAGAAGTTTGGGGTATGCTTAAAACATACAGTAAATATTTAAAATTTTAAAACTTTATTACAGTAAAAGATACATTGTCATTAATTCCCCTCAGAATACTCCCCCTCACTTCAAATACACTTAGACACACTTATCCCATTGTTCTTGGCCCTTTCTCAAGCAGTTGTGGAAGTCCTTTCTCATGAGTTTTTTTAGTTGCACTGTCCTAGCTGCCTTTGTATCTTCTATCTATTCAAAATGTTTACCTTTCACGGTCATTTTGATTTTGAGGAAGAGTTAGGAGCCACACAGTACCAGTGGATAAAGTGGATATGATGTTTTATAAACCTGCCTTTCCATTAGATGGTACTCAACAGCACATTCACTATATTTTTGATCATACCTTGTAAAGACATTTGTGAAAAAGGACTTTGAGAGCTGCTACAGAAAGTGGCAAGAACAGTGGGATAAGAGTGCTCAAAATGAGGTAGAATATTTTGAGGAGGATTAATAGCAATGTGTATTTTACTGTAATAAATTTTTCTTAAAACATTCCCTGTATATTTCTATCACACCTCATACATTGCTGGATTTGTATCATTCTTCCTTAGCCCTCTTCCTGCATGGATTAATAGTAATAAAATATGGTAGCTTTATAATTCATTAGGAAATAAGTCTACATATGAATATTTAGTATTTTATAAATATAAATTATCCACTTAATCTGAACCATCCACTATCATAAAAGTGAGACTGGAACAGAAGATGAAATATGAAAATATTGTATTTCTCAACCTGTTAGATGTCTGATACAACAAGTTTATGTTCTCTAAAATTGAAGTTTGAATTCTAGGAACAACGGAGATTAAGAGTAGGAAAATATTTATTGAAAGGATAGCTTCTGAGAGGCAGGAGAGGGCCTGAAGGGGTAGCAAGGAACTCCACTTTACAGGGAAGTTTTACAGAACAAAACCCACATGGGTACAACGTGGGTTACAGCTATGATTAATCAATAAGGTGATAAGTATAGTCGCTTAGGTGATAGTGATCCAATGGGGAAATGAGTCACATAACAAGTGTATATGGAAAGAACAAAGACTTTTTCTAGAGAATAATGAGTCTGGAGATCTTGGTCACTCACAGGGGTGACTGATGTTATCTAGACTTCATTAGGTCCAGGGTTTGTCTTTTGAGGAAGTATGCAGGCCTGGTCATTTCATCTTTATCTTGAGGCCTGGTCTCCAACAAATGTGCCTCTGGCCACGATTGTAATGTGTTTTACCTTTGTCCTGACTCTGTCAAGGGCCCAGCCCTGTCTCAGTGCCTAGACTATTTCTAACTTAGTTGTCTATAATGTTCTCCCTTCTGAAGAGATATGCTGAACTGCCTGAGAAGCAAAGAGCAATGACCATTCTGGCTATTTCAGGCTAAAGGGGTCGTGGTTGTAATTGTCAATCAAAGATATTTTCTAGAAGGTCTATCAAAAGGCCCTTGATGGATGTCAGGCATTCTTGGGTAGGTGTATAGCTTTACATTTGGAGGAGACAAGGCCAAAGAAACAGCTAAGTATGGGCCAAACAGTAAGATTAACGAGACTATTATGAATATAACCAACAAATATTTCCACCAGGAAGAGCCAATAATAGCCTCCTACTAGGAGGGTAAGGAGAAGGAACAGAAAATTTTAGAATCTGACATGGCTTTAACCTGTCATTTTATATCTTGAACAGCTGTCAAAATAGTAGCAGAAGTATCAGGAATGTACACACAACATTCAGCTTTTACAATTGTGCAAGTACCCTCTTGTGCTATTGTCAGGATGTCTGATGTCATACAATTTTGGAGGACAGCTTGTAATATTAATTTTACTTTTTTATTTAGGAGAGATTCTAGTTGAGGTGTCATTTAAGGCCCATTGAGTATCATTGATTAAGGCCTCAATATGTTGTATGACATCTTTTAATTCTAGGGAAGGGACAAAGAAGCCAAATGTTCATACCAGTGAAATGCACTCTTAGACCATTGATGTAGATGGGGCAAGTTTGCAGGTTTGTCAATATTTTTGATACTCTTGCCTTATAACCACATAAGTCTCTCTAGTTTTGACTCTAAGGTAAAAAGTTTTGTGGTTTTGAAGGACAATTTTATTTATTATTTATTATTTATTTTAGAAAGGAAAGAGTATATTTGGCTTACAGTTCATAGAGGGTTCAGTCCATAATTGGCTGGTTCCAAGGCAGGGTGGCGTGGCAGATAGGCCTTGAAGGACAGTTTTAATTAAAGAACTTCAGACTCTTGTTGAGCTTTTATAATTTTTTTTAATAGCAAAACATTTATTGGTATGTTTCAGCCATAACTAATGATAACACTCATCATAGGGAATTTACCCCTGTACATGATACATCCTGCCTCTTATAGTTTTTATTCTTTCTGAACCATAACAGTGGTCAGCTACCAGTGTAACAGGAAACTGTCAGAAAGGGTTATGGTTTTTATTTTTTTGGTACTGGGGATCGAATTCAGGATCTTGCACTTGCGAGGCAGTCGCCAGAACCACTGAGCTAAATCCTCGGCCCTGGAGTCCCTTTTTATAATCTAGCATTTAGTACTATGGTATTGTTTTTATATATCTTTATACTTTTCTGCTATGTGTTTAAGAACAAGTTAAAATGAGACCTGTGTTAATCAAAATTAACCTCTTTCTATCTGTCAAGGTTAGTTAAGTCTTCTCAGGCATTACTTTTGGAATCATGTAGAGAGTCTCTTAGCTCCTCTGTCAGTGTCACCTGCCAGCATGGGTCACAGTCTTGCTTGATTATGTTGCCTTCTGTGAAAGCATGGGAGGTTTTGCTCTTTTTGGTGATCTTCCTTCAGCACACTGTACATTTGTTGATTTTTGTCCTCTGAGGTCTAGAAATCTCCCTGCTCAGGAGGTTAAGTGACTCACCAAAGTTGTACGATCTTGTACAAAAAGTTCCCTCATGTTCTGGGTCCTTGTTGACCATGAAAGGCCAGGACCAAAATATTGGCTATTTTCTTAGCCCAGTTACCTTTCTAGCTCTGGTCTCCAAACTTGAGTTGTTGAACACCCAGAAGAGAAGATCAGTTATATCAGTATTGCAGTGGGAGCAGTGAGCTTAACTATTATAATCTCCTGTGGATATCAAGCACTTTGAAATATGCAGTATAGCCATGTGACTGTTATTTTTTACCAAATGTGGTTGTTGTAGAAGTTGATTCTCTATAGAATGTTAACAGATAAGAATCATAAAGTTTGTATAGAAAACATAGTATTTTAGCACAACAATTATATTATCTTTGAAACACATTTAAATGTCTTAGTTTAGAATAGCTTTTTTAGTCATCCTACCTAATACACAAAGAAGCTCTTACTTAATTTGGTATTCTTCAATAGGATGTCATTGAAGAAGTGTATGACATTGTCTGGACTGCCCAGTGTCTGAGCATCTCTAAGTGTAGTGATACATGTATAATGTATAGATTATATAAGCTTTTAGAAAAAATTTATCATTTGACTTGTGGTCTCATGCTGGAAAAAGGTCATCACAATCTTAGTTGTACATCTTAGAAGACCTGTACACCTGGGAGGCATGACTACATTTAGTACACCATGAGATTAGCAATAATGAATGTTACAGTTGCATGGAAACTTCTGTCTCTTAATTTAGTTTTGTATTAAGGGCATCTTTTAATAAGAAAATCTTACTATTTTACCCACAGAAAAGTTAACCTTTTGATGATAACCAATGTAAACATATTACAATAATATGTTTAGCAATGTTTATTGGAGTATGACTCCCATAGGGTTATGAAAATTACTGGGATCCCATTAGTCAACAAAGGCTAGATTAAAGTGTTTCTACGCAGCTGCTTCTTTATTCTCCAAGGGAAGTCCCGTCTAGCAGTTTTCCTAAGCCTAAGGGGTCTCTATTTAATTGTTTTAACAAATTTTAGATGACCTACGAGAACCAGATTATAACAACTAACATTATTTTTGACCAATTAAAGACTCCCAAGTTATTGTACACAGACAATAATAGGTATTGTATTTGTGAAACCAGTCTTGATATCATTTTGATTGGCTGGTAACCTGGGTGGAAGCATGTCTTTAAGTGCAATTACATTTATCTGTAAGCCATCTTGAGTTATAGACAAATATTTTAAAAATCTAAAAAAAAAAAATTATTGAGCTCAAACAAAAGAGCTGTACTTATTGTAACAAATTGAACAGACAGATGGACAGACACACATAAGATGATTTGTTTATAAACCAGAGTGCACTCAGATGTATTTGGCCAAGTTGAATTATAATTGTTTTTTTTGTTTTGTTTTGTTTTGTTTT
This sequence comes from Heterocephalus glaber, assembly GCF_053883595.1. Lineage (NCBI taxonomy): Eukaryota > Metazoa > Chordata > Mammalia > Rodentia > Bathyergidae > Heterocephalus > Heterocephalus glaber. The sequence continues at coordinate 29,295,353 of NW_028258293.1, forward strand.
TTGTTTTTTTTGGTACCAGGGATCGAACTCAGGTCCTTCTGCTTGTGAGGCAGGCAGCAGAACCACTGAGCTAAATCCCAAGCCCCAATAATAACTGTTTTTGTAGCTATAAATAAGACTAGTCAGAACTTTTTATGGGTCAGTTAACCGAGATCTCTTATAATAATAATCAGAAAGAATGAAATAATCTTTAATTCTTGTGAAAATAAGAACAGATTTTTTTTTTTTTTAGATAGTCCCTAGGATGATGATTTTGTCTGATAGCCATAGGCTCCCTTTGGAAGAAAGTAATTTTGTCATATTGTGAAGTGTATATACAGTGAGATCTTTGCCTGAAGTCAGCTTGGATGCCTCTGATACTAGGAGAACTACCACACACAGTTCTAAGACATTCAGGCCATCCCTTTGCTATAGGGTCTAATTCATGACTTAGATACCCTACAGGCTGTTGGGCAGGTTCTGAATCCTGCCTAAGCACTCCTAAAGCCATGCCCCATCTTTTATCAACATACGGATTGAAACAGTGTCCTATCAGTAGTAGTCTCAGTGCTGGGGAATTTAGAAATGCTTGTTTAAGCTTCTAAAATGCAGTTTGGGACTCAGGTTCCCAGGTTAAAATATGAGCATCTACCTTTTGGGGTTCTTTTATAAGCTGGTAGGAGGGTTGTGTGATCTCACCATATCGGACTATCCAAAGGAAACAAAAGCCTATAATTCCTAGGAATCCCCTTAGCTGTTCTAGGGTCTTAGGCTGCAGGAAGGAAAGTATTGTTTTAATTTTTCCTCTCTTAGCCTTCAGGTTCCCTTAGATATAATGAAGCCCAAGTATTTTACTTCAAGGCTGTAGAGTTGTGCCTTAGATCTAGAAACGTTACAACATCTGTCGGCTAGAAAATTCAGCAGAGCACAGGAGCCTTGGCTAGAGTTCTTCTCAGAGGGTGCATAACATTGTATCATCTATATATTGTAAGACCATGACTTGGGAAAAACTACAGTATTTAAACATGATAAAATATCTCTGCCCAGGAAGGGAACTGGTCTTTCAGGTATAATTGAAAGGAATGGGTGAAGAGAAATCTGTACCAGTTATAGCCTAAGGGTTGTGAGAAATATCAAGTTACCTCTTCTGTGTAACTTCTTTCACTGAGATATGATGGCTGGAAGGAAGGCCAAGGTTGAAGAGAAGGGCTGAGAGACACATGCCAGTGTCCAGCAATAGGCTGGTTTTTCTTCTATAGTCATGATTACCCAGGCTCCTCCATGGAGATGACAATCTGGCCAGAGGTAGAAGGCAGAGACTGCCTTGGGACCCCTTCGGTCTTATTGAACCAGCTGGTAAGATAACCCTGATTCTTGGGGCTTGAGGGGGAGGGGTCCAACTTCCAGCGGTTACCTTTGCGATCAGGGAATGGCTTAGGGGACCTTTTAAGGCAGTCCCTCTTAAGGTGGTCTGGCTTTCTGCAACAGTAGCAGGTAAGTTTAGTTGTCGAGCTCTTCTTAGAGCCCTGAAAATCAGACTTAGGGATTTTCTCTTTTAAGGCTGAAATTAAAGCACTTGCTCTCTTTTGATCTTTTAGGGGTTTTTCCTTGCCTTTTTCCTGGTCTGGATTATAAAATACTGAGGAGGCAATCCTCACTAAGGTATCAAGTGAGTTATCTGGAACAAAAGCCACCTTTTGTAGCCTTTTTCTAATATCTGGGGCTGACTGGTAATTAACCTGTCTTTAAGAATAATCTGTCCTATTGAATCAGTAGCTAGGGATGTATATTTCACCAATGCCTTTTGTAAAATGATTTAAGAACACAATGGGGTCCTCATCTTTTTCCTGATAAGTAGTCGATAACCTAAAATAATAGGATGGCTTAATTTTTACCCTTCGTAGACCTTCAAAGACACATGCCTGAACATGTCTCCTATTCTAATCTCCCATCTGGTTGGCAGGCCAGTGGGGGTCTTGTATAGGGACTACTTGTGTTCCAGTAGGAACAACTTGCTCCCCAGGTTGCCTGTCTTCTGTCCTTTTAAAATTAGCAATATAATATTCATCTCTAAATGTAATAGCGGCTTGTATCTCATTAGAAGTCAATGTTTGATTTAAGAGTAACATTATATCTTTTCAGTCTAGATCATAGGCCTGAATAAGTCCTCTAAAGACCTCAGTGTTCTTATCAGGATCATTTGAAAACTTTCCTAGATCTTATTAGAGCTGTTTTAAATCACTGAGAGGGAAGGACACATGAACACAGGTATGGCAGCTGAATTTGTCATTTACTTCCTGTGGCTTATATTTTGAACACAAGTAAGAATCATTTCTTAATGTAAAGAAAGTCTGAACATAAGGTAATTCTGACCATTTTCCCTCTCTCTTCCAGTATGATTCTAGTTGTGAAATAGCATCATAATCAGTATTTCCCTCTGCATTCCATTTTGGCTCTTGAGAATAGGCAGACCATGCACAGGAACAGAAACATAGTAAGCTGCTCTTCCTCAATATGTGAGGATCAAACATCTTCCAGTGTTTAAGAATACAGTCCAAAAGAGTAAAAGATTTTGACATTGTGTTCCCTACTCTGAAATGCAAAATAAAAAATTGGCATCCCGTTAATTTCTATACCCTCAAGGTGTTCCCCAAGTTGACTCCACTCCAAGCCAGGTGGCTGTTATCTGGAGAGTGACAGAAGATATATCGGGCAAGGCTATCCACCTTTGTACTGGTGTGCAATCCTATCTTCCCAGGGTACTCGTGTTTTTACTTCTGTAGTGTTTTCAAAAGCACAAGTTACAGTTGATTAATGATCATGTTTAAAGAAGGACGCATTGTCAGCAAAACCAGTAATCAAGAGATCTAAGGCAGTGTTTTCCAATTCTTCAAAAATGGCATAGGGCAGCAAGGTGATAAAGGGGGAATAGATGTAACTCTCAAACTTGCTAGATACCTGAAACGCTGAGTTTGTGTTCTTTAAAATCAAAGAATGAATTCTAGAAACCATGGAGGTTAAGAGTAGGAAGAATTTATTGAGAGAAAGATAGCTTCTGTCTAAGAGGAACAGAAAAGGGACCGGAAAGTGGGTTGCCCATCCACCCTGTTTCTCAAAGGTGTTTTATGGGACAAAGCCACAAGGTGAGGCGAGTAAAAAAAGGGACAAAACTATAGTAAACTAGTAAGATTACAAGTACAGTTCCTTAGATAATAGTGGTCCAATGGGAAATCACAAGGTGGACATGAGATGGGACAAAACTATGATCATCCAGTAAGATTACAACAAGTATAGTCACTTAAGTAATATTGATTAAATGGGGATCAAATGGGGAAGGAGATCACATAGGAAGTGTACAAGGAATGAACAAGGATTTTCATTAAGAGATGGGTCAGAGACTTTTCCTGGAAGGGATGGGTTAAGGTCTTTGTCCCCCACCCAGGTGATTGATAGCTTTTTAGAATATTAGTCACTGCTGTTTATCCCTAAGGAAAATACCAGTGAATGTGCCTCAATTGTTTCTTTTTCCTTTTTTTTTGGTACTGGGGATTGAACTCAGGACTTTGTACTTTCAAGGCAAGCATGGTGCCACTGAACTAAATCCCTACCCCCCCCATTATTATTTTTTTTTATGCTGAGGGCCCAGCTTTTTTTGTCTCTAATCTTATGTGCCTCCAAAGGAAAGTACAAAGTGATGGGAAACAATTGGAAATGAGATCAGGAAAAGAAAGTCTTTTCTTCTCATGCTCACAGTGAGTTAATTATTGAGACAATCTGCCAATGAGTCATCATTCTCACCCTAGACAGGTGAGAATGGGGAAATCTCAAAAGCTAAGATTGACTCCTTACCAGTGGAAGATTAGACCAGAAAGGAAACTGAGGCAAAACAGGTTCAACATTTTCTCTAGAGTATAGAGAAGGATTAGACCAGAATGTCTCAGTGAAATCTGTCCCCCCAAGTCTTAAGAATGGCTGTCGACCTATTGTCTATTATCTGGTAGAAGGGGTCCCATGATTTATTTATTTTTATTTTTAAATTTTTTTGGTACCAGGGATTGAACTTGGGTCTTTGCGCTTATGCAGCAGGCGGTGAAACCACTGAGCTAAATCCCCATCCCATCCCGTGATTTATTAATAGGCATGTACAGATTGGTAAGTGCATGCAGATTCCAGCAAGAAGCCCCTGTGGACTAGAGCTCAGGGGGTGTGTGCAGGTCCCAGCCAGGGCCCTGCCCAGACATCAGCAGCTTGGACCCTCAGGCCCCACCTGGAAAGGCTCACCTGGAAAAGAGCTATGCAGTGGGCAAGCAACAGCCAGAGGCCTGCTCAGATACCATTGGTAAGTGTGTACAGACCCCAGCTAGAACCCTGCTCATACACAAGGAACTTGGGTGCACAGCCCCCAGCCAAAGGCCTTCCCAGACAATAGCTATGGAAGGGAGCAGGCCCCAGCCACAGGCATGCTCAAATACCATCCCAAGTGTGTACAGGCCTCAGCCAGAACCCTGCCAGGACAAGAGGGCAGCACAGGGATCCAAAAGGCCACATCCTGAACCCAGGAAGTGGCACAGTGGTGAGCAGCAGAGAAAAGGCCTTGTGGTGGCTTGCTGAGAATTGAAGCCCACTGGGCAAGCAAAAAGTCACCTCAACAAAGGCACAGCAGATGGCATCTGTTGAAATGAAAAGACACAATAAACAAGTCTTAAAACCAGACTTCCAGATCACCTAAGGCAACCCCAAAGGGCAAGGAGATGGAACAATCTGGTTCTCAACCATCTGGACTCAAAGAACTGGCAACTAAAGAGGATCTGGAAAAAATAAAATCAGAAATAATTTCTCAGAAATAACAGATTGTGTCCATAACACAAGACATGATTAATAACTCTAAACCAGAACAGATAAAAAAATAGAGGAGCTGAGGAACATGATGGAATCCCAGCATAGGAAACAAATGGAATCCATAGAACAGATGCAAACAGATATCCAGGATATTAAAAACTCCATTGATAGTTTATGTAGCACAATGAGCCAATGTGAGGACAGAATTTCAGATATAGAAGACTGGATTGCAATTAGTGACCAGGAAAAGAAAAATTTCTTAAAAATAGTAAGGGACCAAGAGAAATCAATCTAGCAGCTGCTAGATGATACCAAGAAGAATAACATAAGACTGATAAGAGTTAATGAAGAAACAGGAGAAAGTGCAGACATAAAAGAAACTGTTCACAGAAGTAATGGCAGAAAACTTCCCAAGAAGGGGGAAAGAACTTGACATACAGATAAGTGAGGCATATAGGACTCCAGCTAGCCATGATCAAACAAAACAAAACAAAACAAAACAAAACCTACATATAGGCATATAATAGTTAAGATTCCAGAAACCCAACAGCAGAATAAAATTCTACAAGCAGTTAGAGAAAAGAAACAAATCACATACAAAGGAAAGCCCATCAGAATCACAGCAGACTTCTCAATACAAACCCTCAAGTCAAGAAGAGCCAGTAATGAAGTATTTCAAGTCCTAAAAGAAAACAACCTCCAACCCAGATTGATGTGCCCTCCAGAACTCTCTTTCAAAATTGATGGAGAAATAGGACTTTCATGACAAAGAGCACCTGAGGAACTTGATGAATACCAAACCAGCACTCTAAAATTAAAAAAATAATATCCTAGGAAAAGACAATGAGGATCACAACCCCAGGAATCCCAGCAGAATGAATCCATCAGGCACGACAAGAAACTAAATAGAAAGGGGGAGAATCCAACAAAAGAAAAAGTCATGACAAGGATAAGTCAATACATATCAGTTATAACCATCAATATTAATGGTCTCAATTTGTTGGTAGCAATTCTACATAATTTTGGGGAAAAATCATTTGATTTGGCCTAGTTATCCTGCCTATAGGCCAGTTATGTCATTTTGAGACATAACTCCATTTTGGTCTCCGGTCACAGCTAAGACCTCAATGGTCTGGTGATGCTGTGATGCTTCAGGACAAGATTACACCAGCTGAAGACATCCTGGGAGGAACAAAATGTTCATCTGCATAGTTCCTCATTGTTCTAGGATTTCCACCCCCCTGCAAGTCATCTGTTACATTTGTTTCTCCCAGTGTACTAAACTCTCTGTCCTGAGTCATTGGTTACATTTGTTTCTCCAGATGTATTGAATAAAGGTGTGTGGGCAAGCTCAGGGGTCTTCGTCTTTGCCACCCAGAGCAGCATTGATCGGGCCCAAAGCTCAGCTTCTTCTCTAAATCTCATTTTTTTCTACCTTGTATAATAAGTTAATCCCCTTTGTGCTGTCGTGGCTCACAGGAGACTAGGACTTACTGCAGAGGTTCTAGGAACATCCCCTTTCCCTGTTCCCTACATCAATTCACCAATCAAAAGAAATACACTGCCAGAATGGGACAAGAAGCAAGATCTAACAATATACGGCATACAAGAAAAACAATTCAAAAAGAAACTCATAGACTGAAAGTTAAGTGGTGGAAAAAAATACTCCATGCAACAGGAACCCCCAAAAAGCAGGGGTAGCTATCCTCTTTGCAGATCAAGTGGATTTCAAACCAACACTAAGAGAGACAAAGAAGGTCACTACATCCTTGTAAAGGTAAAAATCCAAGAGGAAGAGGTGACAATCATAAATATATATGCACCAAATACTAATGCGCCCAACTATATAAAACAAATACTAACTGACATGAAAAATCAAATAAACACTAATACAATAGTAGTGGGGGACCTCAATACCCTACTGTCACAAATAGATAGATTAATTAGACAAAAAATAAGTAATGAAATACTAGAATTCAATCAGTCTTGAGCAAATGAACCTAACAGATGTTTACAGAGTGTTCCACCCTATAAAATCAGAATACACATTCGTTTCAGTTGCACATGGGTCGATCTCCAAAATAGACCACATACTCGCTCATAGAACATGTTTAAGTGAAAAGGAATAGAAGTTATCTTCTATATACTATCGGATCACAGTGGAATGAAATTGGAGATCAGTAGCAATAGAAACTGCAAGAATTTCATAAACACATGGAAATTGCACAACATATTTCTGAATAACCAGTGGGTCACAGAGGAAATTAAAGAAGAAATCAGTTTCTACAATTAAATGAATATGTCAGTACAACATATCAGAATCTATGGGACACAATGAAAGCAGTCTAATGAGGGAAATTCATAGCAGTGAACACTCATGTTAGGAAAACAGAGTGAGCTCAATTAAGCAAGCTGATGCTGAACCTCAGGCTTCTAGAAAAAGAAGAGCAGGACAAACCCAAAGCTCATACAAGGGAGGAAATTATAAAGATCAGAGCAGAAATTAATGCAATGGAGACTAAGAGAACGATACAAAAAAATCAATGAAGCCAAGAGTTGGTTCTTCAAAAGAACAAAATTGACAAACCCTTAACCAAGCTTATCAAAAGAAGGAAAGAAAAGACCCAAATCCATGCAGTTAGGAATGAAAAGGATGAAATTACAACGGACCCAGCAGAAATCCAGAGGATCATCAGTACCTACTTTGAGAACCTATTTGCCAATAAGATGGAAAACACAGAAGAAATGGACAGATTTCTAGATACATATGAATTTCCAAAGTTGAATGAAGAATATTTAAAGATTTTAACCCAATATCAATCAATGAAATTGAAAATGTAATAAAAACTTACCAGTGAAGAAAAAACCTGATCCCAATGGCTTCATTGCTGAATTCTACAAGACGTTCAGAGAAGAACTGTTGCCATTACTGTTTAAGCTCTTCAATGAAATTGAAATGGAAGCAATTCTCCAAAATTCATTCCTGGAAGCATGCATCACCTTGATCCTAGAAGCAGAGAATGACCCAACCGAAAAAGAGAACTGTAGGCCAATCTCACTAATGAACATAGATGCAAAATTCCTCAGTAAGATACTGGCAAACAGAATGCAGAAGATGATCAAGAAGATTATACACCCTTGACCAAGTGGGATTCAGACCAGGCATGCAGGGATGGTTCAACATATGCAAATCAATAAATGTAATACACTATATTAATAGTGCCAAGGATAAAAAACATGATCATCTCAATAGATGCAAAAAAAAAAGCATTTGACAAAATCCAACACACATGATAAAAACCCTACAGACAATTGGAATAGATGGTTTCTACCTCAACCGAATAAAAGCCATCTATGAAAAACCAACAGCCAATATCATACTAAATATTCAAAAAGTGAAATCCTTCACACTAAAATCAGGAACAAGACAAGGATGTCCACTATCACCACTCCTGTTCAATATGGTTTTGGAAACATTAGCCACAGCAATTAAACAAGAGAAATAAAAGGAATAAAGATAGGAAATGAAGAAGTCAAATTGTCAGTATTTGCAGATGACATGATACTCTATGTAGTGGACCCCAAGAACTCCACCAAAAGTCTTCTAGACTTAATAAGTAAACTCAGTAGAGTAGCTGGATACAAGGTCAACACACAAAAATCAATAGTTTTCCTATACATGAACAACAGATTCACTGAAAGGAACTTAAGGAACAACTCCTTTCACAATAGCATCCAAAAAAATGAAATGCCTAGGAATCAACCTGAGAAGAAATTAAAGACCTCTAGTCTGAAAATTATAGTATTCTGAAAAAAGAGATCAAAGATGATGTCAGAAAATGGAAAGACATCCCTTGCTCCTGGGTAGGAAGAACCAATATAGTGAAAATGGCCATACTTCCAAAACTGCTATATAGATTCAGAGCAATCCCAATTGAAATCCCAGCAGCATACTTCATGGACCTTGAGAAAACAATCCAAAAATTCATTTGGAACAGGAAGGGACCTAGAATAGCAAAAGCAATTCTAGGTAGCAAAGACAAGGCAGAGGGCATCACAGTTCCCAACTTGAAACTATACTACAAAGCTACTGTGATAAAAATAGCTTGGTACCAGCAAAGAAACAGACCCGAGTATCAGTGAAATAGAGTAGAAGATTCAGAAACAACTCCAGACACACTCAGCCACCTCATCTTCGACAAAAAAGAGCCAAACACCCTCACTGGAGAAAAGATAGCCTCTTTAATAAATGGTGCAGGAAAAATTGGGTTTCACCTTGCCAAAGATTAAAACTAGACCTATATCTTTCACCATGCACTAAACAAATCAAAATGGATTAAAGATCTAAATATTAAAACAGAAACGCTGAACCAGCTGGAACAGTGGTTAGGTAGAACTCTTGAAGACATTGGGATAGGAAAAGATTTCATGAACAAAACCTTAGTTGCATATGAACTAGCACAAAGAAGCAACAAGTGGGATTTAGGGACGGGGATTTAGCTCAGTGGTTCTGGCGCCTGCCTCAAAAGTGCAAGGTCCCAAGTTCGATCCCCGGTACCAAACAAAACAAAACAAAACAAAAAACAAATGGGATCTCTTCTTATTAAAAAGCTTCTGCACCGCCAACAGTGTGAAGAGAACAACCCACAATATGGGCAGAAAAATTTGCCAGGTGTTCCTCAGACAAAGGTCTACTATCTAGAATGTATAAAGAACGTAGTAAAATCAGACCTCCCAAATTTAAAGACCCAATCCAAAAATGGGCATCTGAAATGACCAGACATTTCTCAGACAAAGAAGTAGAAATAGTGAATAAACATATGAAAAAATGTTCAACATCACTGGTCATTTGAGAGATGCAAATGAAAACAAAGCTGAGATTCCACCTCACCCCAGAAAGAATGGCTGCTATCAAGAAATCAACCAATAACAAATGCTGGCGGGGCGGTGGGGAAAAAGGAACCCTGCTCCACTGCTGGTGGGAGTATAGACTGGTGCAACACTGTGGAAATCATTGTGGAGATACCTCCAAGAACTAGGATTAGAGGTTCCATTTGACCCAGCTATTCCCCTGCTGAGTATCTTCCCAAATGAATTAAAAGACTTATACCACAGCAATATATGTATACCCATTCTTATAGCGGTACAATTTATAATAGCTAAAACTTGGAAACAGCCCACTTGCTCGTCAACTGGAGACTGGATAAAGAAAGTACATTTAAAAAAAATAAAATGGAGTACTACTCAGCCATAAAGAATGAGAAATTAGAGACATTTATAGCTAAATGTGTGAACATTGAGGCGATACTCTCAAGTGAAAAAAATAGGACACACATGCAAATACTGAATAGTTTCTCTGTTGTGAGAAACTGAAAATGTAAATAAGGTTCAAAAGGCATAAAAGATAATGTGAAATAGGAAGAAAAGGTCCAAAGGGGAAGGGAAGTGTGTGTGGGGGATTGGGGAAAGGAAGGAAAGGAATGGAATTAATATGAGAAAATGAAAACAAAGTCTTTGTAAATAGGGAGGGATGGAGGGGTTAAAGGGAGGGCAGGGCAATGGGGAAAAAATAAGACTCAAGATAGATTATGGAAAGGTACAGATTTCCAATGATGAATGTCACATTGTAAACTTAAAATGTACCAATAAAATTAATTTTTAAAATAGGCGTGTACATTTCTCAAATAGAAAGTAGATTTAATTAAAAGATCCATTTTACAGCATCTTCTAAATTTATTTGTAGTTACCATTAAAGGCCACTTGGTGGTATCCTAATATTACTTAGTGCTAAGATAACAAACCAGTCAAATGAGGAATGATTAGTTTAAAATACAAATATAAGACCTTGTCTGCAAAAGTAAAGTATCCTTTTAAAGAAACATCATAATCATTTAAATAAAATACAGTGTATAAAAAAACCCTCAAGGCATAAGCAGTTAGCAAAGGCAAAACGTAAAATTCAAGGATGACACAATCCAGAATTTATGAAACGACAGCAAACTCTTACCTTTTAATTATCTCCCCTCAGTGGGACTTCCCATATGAAACAGGAGATGAAATATGAAAATATTATATCTCCCAACCAGTTAGATGTCTGATACACCAAGTTTGTGTTCTCTAAAATAAAAAAATGAATTCTAGGAACAATGGAGGTTAAGAACAGGAAAACATTTATTGAAAGGCTAGCCTCTGAGAGGCAGGAGAGGGACCAAATGGGTGGCAGGGAACTCCACTTTACATGGAAGTCTTATAGAGCAAAACCTGTGCAGGTGCAACGTGGGTTACAGCTATGATTAACCAATAAGGTTATAAGTATAGTTGATTAGTTAATAGTGTTCTGATGGGGAAATGAATCACGTAACAAGTGTATGTGGAAAGAACAAAGACTTTTTCTAGAAAATAATGTCTAGAGATCTTGGTCACCCACCTGGGTGACTGATGTTATCTAGACTTCATTAGGTCCAGTGTTTGTCTTTTGAGGAAGTATGCAGGCCTGGTCATTTCATCTTTATCTTGAGGCCTGGTCTCCAACAAATGTGCCTCTGGCCACGATTGTAATGTGTTTTACCTTTGTCCTGACTCTGTCAAGGGCCCAGCCCTGTCTCACTGCCTAGAATATTTCTAACTTAGCTTTCTATATAATAAGATGATAATGATACTGTGGCATTTTGTACAGTACTGAATGAAAAATTTTTATTTAACAAAGTCATGTTAAAGGGAGAAGATAAGGGAAAACTATGCTTTATTACATATTGGTTGACATTCACTTTTAAATGAGGGTATCAAATGTTGACTAGGAGCTTCATCATCCTTTTATATTGATGTTGTGAGGTTTAAAATCACTTAAAAAACTTTTTTGTATATAGAAGGAAACTATTTGCAGGGATTATGTGAGAAGAACCTCAGGTTCTTAAATGAAATTTCAGAATATGCGGCTATTCTAGTATGTCTTTCCAGAAACTTTGAGAATGTGGAAATTTTAAAGCAAATGATCTTAAAGAGAAAACAAGGAGTTAGAAGTGGAAAAAGGAGGTAAAGCACAGGTGTATAGTAAGACAACTGGAAGAAGAATCCTTGAGAAACTGCTTCTGTTCTTGTTAGGAGGGAGGGACAGAACAGTCTTTATTTTTTATTTATTTATTTATTTATTTATTTTTTTTTCTTTCCTGTTCCAGGGATCGAACTCAGGACCTTGTGCGTGCCAGGCAGGTGCAGTGCCACTGAGCTAAATCCCTGGCCCCAGAACAGTCTTTTAAAATGAGCATGAAATTGTTAAGTGAAGCTAGGAAAATTGTACTTTGTTTAAATTGGGATTGAGGGGCCGGGGATTTAACTCAGTGGTTCCAGTGACTGCCTCACAAGCACAAGGTCCCGAGTTTGATCCCCAGTACCAAAAAATAAATAAATAAATTGGGATTGAGTCGGAGAAACACTCACCTATGTTACTTGGGCTGAATACAAATTAGCTACGTATCACTCTCTCCCACCCCAAGTACTCAAGTTATCCTGTATCCAGTGTACAAACTGGAAAATAGAAATTCAAGTAAAAACAGCTAAAGGCACTTATCTGGCATATCCATGTAAAGGAATACTGTTTAGCAATAAAAAGGAATGAACTACTAGCCCATGGTATCAAATAGATGATCTTCAAAAAGATGTGCAATGAAAGAAGCCAGATAAAAGAAACTGTTACTGGATGGGGATCTTTCTAGGTTCTTGATATTCTAAACAAAGAATTGAGCAAAGACCCAATAGTAGAAGACCATCAATGATTCATTTGAAAGAGAAAAGATGAGATACATTTCACAGAGTGAGAGTAGGCCAGTGAGAAGAGCTTACAGCATTGCGGGGGCTTGTTGTTCACGGTTTTAAACTTTAAGGTTTGGGGTGGAAGTGAGGATTTGGTCTGAGGTGTGACTCCTGCCTATGGGTGTCTTTACTTTGCCCCTTTGTAGGGTGGTGGAGGTTTTAACCTTTTATGACCCTTAAAGGAACTATCAAGGCATGGCAACCAAAGTCCTCAGAGGGGTCAAGTCTGCATAGTCAGTGACATGGTGATTAGGATTGGGGATCAGGCCAAGGGTTGCAAAAGACCACTGGGTACATGCTGGGGACTTATTGTGTATAAGCTAAATTACCTGGTTACCTTTTCCCATTGTATTTAGATCTGGGCATCTTGGTCCTGACTAATGTTTAACTCAGAAGGTAGATCTAAGTCTCTGAAAAGCTGGCTTCAAGTGCCCACCCCTCAGGTGTTTCCTTGGTTACCTCATGTTTCAGATCTAGCACCAAAAGCAGGCTCCAAGGCAGGCCAGCTCCTCCCTTCTTTCTCCAGTCTTTTCCTTAGCTATTGCCTGCCTCAGAACTATATCTTATATCATTCTACTATAGAAAATGTCCAGAATAGACATTTTCTAGGGCTAGATAGTAGAGTAGTGGTTCATTGGACCATAGAGTAGTAGGAATAGTGATTAACACAAGGACCCGAGTTCGATCCCCAGTACCAAAAAAAAAAATAGTAAATGGACATGAAGAATTTTACTGAGGTGATGATTTCTAAAATTGATTTATGATGTGTTCCACAATTTTGTAAATGTACTAAGAACCACCGAATTATACTCTTGAAATAGATGCGTTATATGATATGTAAAATATGCCTTAATAAAATTATTTAAAAAATTGAAAGACTATAGTGGCATAGCACCTGCCTGGAAAGTGCAAGGTCCTGAGTTCGATCCCCAGTACCCCCCCCAAAAAAAATTTTCAAAGACTAAATTTGGATGAAGAAATAGAAAAAAAGATATCTTTTAGACTGCAAATTTTCTGAAACAAAGCAAAGTACATTCATAACTACTGTATTTAGATGAGTTGTTGGGAGAGAAACATCTTTAAATATTTCTCCTGAGCAAAGGATTGTAAGTGGATGTTAATTCTACACTACTCATTATTGCTAATTTGATATGTAACATTATTATACCTTTTATTTTGTGTACCTCTTTAAGTGACAGTAAAAACTTTTATAATGGCTTGCTGGGCTTGTGGAGTGTGCCTGTAATCCCAGCACTTGGGAGGCTGAGGCAGGAGGATCACCTTGAGTTTGAGGCCAGCCTGGGCTACATAGTGAGTTCAAGGCCAGCCTGGGCTACATAGCAAGACCCTGTCTCAAAACAACAACAACAACAACAAAAGAAACCTTTCATAATGGCTGTAAAAAGTTAACAAATTTTATTTTATGCAAATGGAACAGAGGGTGGTAAGGGGATTTGTAAGGAGATAAGTTGAGAATCATTGAAGGACTAGGTCAAAGAAGGCCTAGTCTACCTAGTAAAGACTCTTAATTTATTTTAGGTATGTTGGAAAACAGGTAATATAATCTGACTTTTAATTTTGAAGTCTCATGTTGCTGTGCAAGAAATAAACTGTAATGGAATTAAGTCAAAATTATATTTACTGGTTTTTTTTAACAATCACATAAGCATTTATTTGGGGTTTAACATGAAATCATACATATAAAATTTGTATAAACACAAATCCACACTGAGTCATAACACATAGCAAAGGACAAAGTAAAAACAAAACATTGGCAGCTATATACAGGTGGACACAGCTGTGTCTTGTACACTAGAAAGTCTTTTACAAAATAATCATTAGAGCAACAGAAGACCAGTCTTCAATGTCATCCTGCAAGATTTCTTTAGCATCTCCTGTTTTGTACAATGTCTTCCTCTTTAGTATGGCTGATAATTATTTTGGTGATTTCCACCCCCTCGAGATGCCTTGCCGTAAGTGCTCTGTTGACCACTGTAGTCTGCATATCCCTGTCCATATCCATAGTTCCCATAGTTATACCCAGTATAATCATATCCGCCATAGCCACTATAGTTTTGATCACCACCATAGGCACTATTGTAATTTCCATATCCTTGATCATGATAGTTATTAAATCCTTGGTTCCAGTTTTGGCCCTGACCTTGGCCTCGACCCCTAGTTACCACCTCACCCACCTGTTGCTGCTGATATACCTCTTTGGGTTGTGCAACTTTGATTTCACACTTTCCAGAATCAATTTGATGGTATCTACTTTCTAACAATTTCTTGACTGGCCCTTCATCTGTGTATGTGATAAAACAAAATCCTCTCCGTTCATTTGTTTTTGTATCCACGGGAAGTTCAATATTTTCAATCTCTCCAAAGCCTCCAAAATATTCTTAAATTTGTTCAGAAGTATCTGGGCTCAGTCCACCCACAAAAACCTTTTTAGGGGGTTCTTTGCCTTTTAAAGCTTTGGTCCTGTTGAGGTCTATCAATTTCCCATCCAGTTTATGTTCTTTTAGCTCCAAAACCTTATCAATGCTAGCAGCATCTTTGAAAAGAACAAATCCAAACCCTCTTGATCTTCCAGTGACTGGGTCTGTTTTAATTGTGCAGTCTACAACTTCCCCAAATCGAGACAAATATTCCGTCAGATCTTTCTTGTTTGCATCCCAGCTCAAGCCTCCAATAACATTTTACCGTCATCCTGTTGGTTCTTGCTCACGTTGATCTTGGACCCCTCGGCGAACTCCTCTGTATTGCTGTACTCATTCATGCCCTCCATGGGGGCGGAGCGGTCAGCAGAGGCAAGTGGGCGCGCTGTCCGGGTTGCGGGGGTGCTGGCAGCTGGGGAGCGTTGTATGGAGCTTGATTTAAAATGGCGGCGGAAGAGGATATATTTACTGTTAATAGTAGAGACCCCAAAATAATGACTTGAACCAAGTAGTTATTTGAGATTCCTGCTATGTAGTAAATTTTAGTTGTTCTTACCATAAAAACAAACAAAAAAATGAGTAATTATGTGAGATAATGGATTTGTTAACTTGCTATTTTACTATCTTTATATCTTACCCAGGTAACAAAAACATAGGAGACAGGCAGTTTAGGGCTCATGTGACAGCTCCATGACATCAGGATTCAAATTCCTTTTGTTTGTTTAGACATCTTTAAGAGAATCTGACCCTTTGTGGTATGAAGTAGCCAATTCTTCTCTAAAATCATATCCAGGAACTGGGCAGAAGAGTGCATGCCAGCTGAATTGGCACTGAAAACACTTTCAAAGAGCTTTTTATCCCCAAGGCCTCCTACCCAGGGACTTCATCCTTATTTTATAGTCTAGTGTCACAGACTCCATCTCGCTGCTAGGAAGGCTGGGAAGCATAGTGTTTTACTAGGTACATTAACTTCCTTAGTAAAATCAGAGTTCTTTTAGTAAGGAAGGACAAAATAGAGCAATTAGGATACGCTTTTTTTTTTTTTTTTTTTTGGTACCGGGGATCAAACTCTGGTCCTTGTGCTTACACAGCAGGCGGCAAAACCACTGAGCTAAATCCTCGGCCCTGGTTAGGATACTTTTGTTGTAAGAAATATGTTAAGTTTAACCAGGGTTTGAGTTTTGCCAGAAGTATGACAGAGAGATGCAGTGGACTTGACATTTTGTATATAAGGAATTTATTATAGTCTTTGCTCATTGATATAGGCTAAGGAGGAAAGTGAGGATATGAGAGACGATGGACAGTGAAAGAATAGAAGGGTCAGTGGACTGGAGGTTCTGACGTTGAGAAAAGAATTATTGAAGTAAGATGACTGGCATACAAGAAAGCTGGAAAGCTAGAAAGCGATGGTCTTAACATGGAGAGGCATGTTAAGGGAAAAGGGAAGTGGTTAAATTGGGTGGTGGTTTAGTTATTGCACATCACAAATTTTAGAGTATGACCATGGCAGCAGATAGACAAAGAAGAATGGAAGAAAAGATTTTTAAAGAAGGGGTAAAGGAACTGAGGGAGCACACTAATATAGAAATCTGTAGCAATGATCACTAGAGTACTATAGCTGGAAAATCTTGGTGCTAAGTTTTTCTCCGAATAAAGGGGAGTAACTAGAAAGAATCATGTGTGATACAGCATGATGGTAAATACTTCAAAGAAGCTAGGATTTTTGGGCCGGGTATTTAGCTCGGTGGTTTCGCCACCTGCTGCACAAGCACAAGGACCTTAGTCTGATCCCCAGTACCAAAAAAAAAAAAAAAAAGAGAAGCTAGAATTTTTGAGAGGTAATATGTTTCCTTCTCCCTATACACACCCAGATCGGCTGCAAGTATAAACAATATGTTCTATTCTGTGATTTTCTTTTTTTACTTTAATATAAAAGTTTTTATCCTGAATTGTTATTTCCTAGTAGGAATGTGGCAGAATTAACTTACCATTCCATTATCATTGGCCATTTTCATTGTTTCCCCAAAGTTTAAAGAGATGCTGCACTGAGTTCTTATGAACATATATGAGCAAATATGTCCTTTAGGTAAAATATGTTCTTTAGATTAAATTTCTAGAAGTGAAAGTGGGAAATGGTATATATACTTTCTGTATTTTGATGGATATTAACAAATTGTCTTTTTAAAAGATTTTCCAAATTATTTTTTTACCAACAGTAAACCTTTATCATTGCTTTTGATATTTTACTAAATTTACTAAATCTCCTGGTTTACTAGAGAGGAGCAATATCTATGTTTGTTGGCCATTTGTATGTTTTCTGTGATGTCTTTTTTCTTTCCTTTTCTGTTCTGTGTGTGTGTGTGTGTGTGTACGTGGGATGGGGGCATGCAATGGGGATTGAATCCAGGATATTTCATCCCCAGCTCTCTATTTTAATTTCAAGACAAACGTTCATTAAGTCATTAAATTGCTCAGGCTGGGCTTAAACTTGTGATCCACCTGCCTTGGCCTTATAGAATGCTGGGGTTACTGGCATGGGCCACTATGCGTGGCTGTATTTATTCTTATATAAAGGTTACAGTAAATGCATGTTGAAATGAAAAAATAAAGAATGACTGTTAGTCATGTTTGTCTTTTGAGATAATTATCTTTAAATTTTATTTATTGGTTGGATTAACCTTATTATTTTATACTATTATTTTTTCTGCTTCTACAGCTTGTTAGATGCTTAGCTTTGACTACATGGTTAGATAATAAACTCTTTATGTTAGAGTATGGAAGCACATAATCAGCATATTCTTGTTTATCTTTTTTCAGTTATAGGGCTTTTGAAAGATGAAAGGTAGTGGGGAAGAATACTACTTATCTCTTTGGTTTCTCTAATGGAAAGATGAACTGCTTTTGATAATTGTGTATATCCCATGAGTGGTTTATGCTCTCTGTAAATTAGCCCATTTATTTTTTAACTTCACCACTAGTTCATTTTTGAGGAGTATTTTCTTCCCATTTATGGCTGCATTATCCAAATAGTAAACATGTCATTCATAGTCCTTAGAGAACAGAGTAACCAGATATGGTCAATGAGTTACTAATGTGAATCATTGCTCTCTAAGGTCATTAACTTTTGTGAAGGGAATTTTTAAAATATGAGTAAATTTAGGATTTATTTTTGAAATAGTATTTTAAAAGTCTTTTATTATCTTTCTGCCTTGAACTATAAAATAAGATATACATTATTAAAACTTTCACTTCAATCTGTTTTGCTATTGTTATGCAAAATGCATCATGACCTGAATGTTGAACAAAACTTTTTTTTTCACAGGGTTTCACTATGTAGTTCAGGCTGGCCTTGAACTCACCTTACTATGTAGCCCAGGCTGGCCTCGAACTCAGTGATCTAATGCTCCAGCCTCCCGAGTGTTGGGATTACAGGTGTGGCTGCCATGCCTGGCTTCAGCCTTTTTTTTTTTTTTAATTTAATTTTTTTCTTTATTGGCTTTACTTTTTTTTTTTGTATTGGGGATCGAACTTGGAACCTTGTGCTTGCTCAGCAGGCAGCGAAACCACTGAGCTAAATCCCTGGCCCTGGCTTCACCTTTTTATAAAAACTTATTTAAAAAAGCTTGCATTACCAAGAAACTTTAAAATATGTTGTCACATTATGGAAGAAGTTGATCACAAGAGAAGTTGGCTTATTTTAAAACGTTATTTTTCCTGTTAGGTTATAAAATCTTTCAACATGATCTATTTGTTTTAGTGTCTTTACCTCTACCATGTCTAACCGAGTATGTTGCATTTGGGTGTTCACAAAATACTTACTGAATTGATCATCTAGTTTTAAAGCTGCTTTTATGAGAAATGATTTATGTAAGGATGTACAGCTTGCTCATAATAAAGTAGATGAATTTTAAGATTTCAGGGGTTCTTTCCAGTACACTACTTGCTATTTTTTTCTTCTTCTAAAATAAGTAATTTTTGAAGAAACACCCACTTTTGCCACGTGCTGGGATGCTTCTTTGTAGAACCAAAAAAGAGTTACAGAATCTCATAGTAGGGTCAGAGATTTAGCTCAGTGGTTTTGCCGCCTGCCTTGAAAGCTCAAGGTCCCGAGTTTGATCCCCGGAACCAAAAAATAAAAAATCTCATAGTGTATCTTTAAAAACAAGTAAAATATACAGTGCCAAAGAGAAAAGAAAACTCTCAGAAGATTAAATTTTAATTTTGACTACATCAGGGAAGGACAGTTAACTATAGGATGCTCAAACTCTAAGAACGTGAGACATGATTGTTGTCTTCCTTTTGGTACTGACAACTGCCCAGATGAAGAGAAACAGCTTTATCAAGTAATGTACTTTTCAGAGAAAATAACAAAAAGAGATCAGGTTATAAAAAAGGTTAAAGAAAGTAGGGAAAAATCCCTAGTATTCTGGCTACCTGATTGCAATATTTAAATGTTTATCATAAATTTAAGCTTAAGGCTTAAAAATATAGATTTAATATCATGTTATGCATGCTATTTTTATAACTCTTTTTAGCACATCATATGAAATTTTCTGTATCAAATAAAGATCCATGTCAGATTTTAATAGATATATAAAACTACAGAAAATAGCATTGTAATTTATCACTACATTAGTATTCTCCATAAAGCCAAGGCCTTTCAGGAGTCACAAAAGATACAAAAATGTATAAAAATATTACATAAACTGATGTTTAATATTCTCTGGCCAAATTTGTATAAAACTTCATAAATCTGCTTTCAATGTTGATTGCTCTGAAATTGGGAACTTGGTTATATTTTTCTGGGTTCAAATTAGAGTTTGAGGTCTTATTTGCTGTTTGTGAGTCAACTTTGTTTATCTCAGATTTTAAAAAAATACAGGCATTTACTAAAACTTGAGAGGCAGTATTGTAGTAATTAAAGGCCAACTGCCTGAGTTCAGATCCTACCTCTGCATTTGCTAGTATGTGAATTTAGGCAAACTACTTAATTTTTCCATGTCTCAGTTTCTTGATCTATAAAATGTACCCTACAATATCTAGCTTATAAGTTTATTATGAGATAATGCTGGCATGTAGAAATTCATATATAAGTATTAATCATTATTATTCTTTAACTAGAATTCTGAAAAATCTAGCACAAAGGAGCCACCTCTATTGCTGCTGTTTGAATAAAAATGGAAGACTGTCAAAAAATCATAGTTGGAAGCTGAAGAGTTAGTGGTATGAAGCACACATAATTCCCAACTTCATGAACTTTGGGTAGTGAAGGTCTGTTTTTGCCGTTCATGATCAGTGACTTAGAACTCTTTTTACTTGTCGTAAGTGAATGTCCTTCTGTTACTGGATGGAGGGTCATGTGGGGCTTTTTTCCAGGTTCTTGGTGTCATAAACAAAGAATTGGACAAGACTCAAAAGGCAGTGAAAGTGTACATTTAGTGAAAGCAGAAAAGAAGTACATTCTGCAGAGTAGGCTGTTGAAAAGACCCACAGCAGCGCAAAGGATAAGGAAGAGGGGTCTTTTATTTCTGATCAAGGGTCCAAGGCTTTCCAAGAAAGCTATTTTTGGCGTTTGACAGCTCATGCTGAGTCATGTTCCATATGTTAACTGCACATGTCTTTTCCTGTAATTTACTCTCTTATAATTGTCTCCATGAGATGCAACCCATATAGATGAGTTTGTCCACCGCCAAAGGTTCACTTTGGACAGTTTGAAGTGTTTCTGTACCTGCCTCTGAGTTGGGAATTTCCCCAAGAGCAGATTTATGGGCCACTACTCCGACTGTGGCTCTTGTTTGGGAGTTAGAGAGGTGGATCCCTGGGCCAGATCAAGATCCTTAAAGAAGACAGAGAAAAACATTTGCAAAGAATACAACTGATAAAGGACTTGTATCAAGAATATATAGAGATCTATCAAAATTCAACAACAAAAAAATTAATAATTCAGTTTTTAAAACAGGCAAAAGATTTGAACATATGTAACACCTAAGAAATTTATGGGAGGCAAACAAACACATGAAAAGATGCTCAATATCATCAGTCATTAGAGAAATGCACATCAAAGCCACAATGAGATGCCATTTCACACCTACTAGGGTAACTCTAATAAAAAATAATTTATACATATTTTTCTTTATTACATTTTATAGCCCAATGACACTTTAAAGACTAGAAGATCATGCATCCATAATTTCTCACTTTCATATCTCAATTAGTAAAATGGTCTATTACTGAATGATTTGTGAGAAATGTAGGTTCATAAAGCCTCATGATGTTTCGTTGATCTTTCCCCTGACAAATTATACCAGATTTCTCTTATAAGGTATTTGAAGATACTTGATGAATTTTAAGTTATGTACATTTTACTTGCTTTTGAGTTATTCTTGGGCTCAAACTGGGATCTAGATAACTAAGAGGCTTCACAAAGATAGTACTGGTAAACTTTACATTAATTTTCAATATATTTTCAGGAAATATAACATCATATGCATAGATAGTACTCCATAAGAACATACCCATTAAGTATCACATCTCAATAATTAGGTTTAATGCATTTTTGTTCACATTTTAAAATATTTTAAATTCATATGGGTGTTATAAAAGGAATATAATACAAACAGATAAAAAGCAGCATAGTCCACTGCTACAGAACCATTATTTCAAAACATAATGAACTTGTTAGTCAAACTAGCTTCAGTACATTGGAATGTACTTTCCTATCTAGAGCAACTACTGCTTTGGTTCTTTTTGGTTCTGAGACTCATTTGGCACTAATGGTTATTTCTATAGGGAATAGTTGATGAATATGGTTGATGCTGTCCACAAAAAGAGTGTATTTTAGGTACATTAGGACTACTCTCAGCTTCCATTTCACAGCATCCTGGAATGATAGCAAATGACCTCTTGCATACAAGGGTAAAGCCATGACTTTTACTTGATCATAGAAATAGTACCAAAGCAGCTAATTTGCTCTTATGATTCTGATAAAATTTTAAAGAAATCATACTTATGATACTATGTTCTTCACTTTAAATTATAGAACATCTTTCAATTTAAATGTTAGATTTAGAATTCAGCTTATCTAAAATATTTAAGCCAAAATAACATTAACTTTTCTCCCTTATGTAATAAATAAGGTATATAAAATTACTTTGATACCGGTTTTTCAGATTACTACATACATTATGTAGGAAAGCATATAAAATTCACTGTAGGCATCCAAGTTTACATGTTAACTGAACCAAGTACTATATAACTCAAATGTTTAGCTGCCAATCTGAAAGACTAAAGAGAAGTACAAGATAAGCCTTCCTGTCAATCATGGGCTAAGGAACACCTACCTCACTGCAATAGAATGTTTTTGAGGAGCAGCGATTAAAGTTAAAAACATCTGCTCTTCCTACCTTGTTAAGATAAGCTTTATAAACCTGTTGCCTGGGAACACAGAAGAATTCATTAAGTAGCAGCTATTGATCTTTCTTTCCCTGCCTCCCTCCTTTCCTCCCTCCTTTCCTGCCTCCCTCCCTCCCTTCCTTTCTTCTGTGTGTGTGTGTGTGTGTGTGTGTTTATGTGTGTCTCTGTGTGTGTGAGATACTGGGATTGAGTCAGGCCTTTGCACTGAGCTACATCTGCAGTTTTGTTTTGTTTTTTTCCAATTTTTAATTTTGAGACAGAGTCTCACATTTGTCCAGGCTGGACCTGAACCTGCAATCCTCCTCCCTCAGCCTCTCAAAGTGCTGGGATTATAAGCCTGTGGCAAAACACCTAGCAACTATTGCTTTTTTAAATTCACATTTATAATGCTACTTTTTGACCCTTGAGTATAAAATCACTCTCCTAGAGACTAATTTTCCAAATTTTTATAAATAATTACTGAAAAGAACCAACCCCCCCCCCCCACCTTCTACAAAACCCAATTCTGAGTATATAGTGGGAAAAAACCTGACCCAGACTTAATTTCTCTCATGGCAGAGGGGCATCACAGAGGACAAACAGAGTAGGCAGGAGGCAGCACAGCAGCAAGCAAGCCTTCCTTTATATTTCATCCAGGCTGCTTGCCCTTCGGCAGTGCCACCCATACCCAGAGTGAGGCACTTTTAATCCCAGCATCAGGCCCCAGGTCCAGCCAGCTTGAAAGGCCCACCTATGAGTGCCTGAGGATTTGGGGGGACATCTAGATACAAGTCATAACACTCATCAAGTTTGATTTGTTTGCTTAAGTGCTTCACAGAACTCAGTGAAACACTTATGTTCCCTAACTTATTATAAAAAATATATCACAAAAGATACAATGAAGAGATCCATAAGTCATAGCAAGTCATATGGGAAGCAGTACAGAGCTTTCATACCTTCTCTAGACACACCACCCTCCAGGAGTTACCATGTGTTCAGCTATCTAGAAGCTATCTCCAAAACCAGTCCTGCTGTATTTTTATGGTACATACTTGAAGCTTGGACAACCTTGTACAAATATGACTGGACAAAAAGGATAATGCTGTTGGACTAAGTCAGGAAACCCAACAGAGGTTGTCTGTTTAAGACTTTCTTGCTTCTCTGTGCAACATTCTTTTCTTCTGGGTGTGATGCAGGACCCCTTCTAAAATTTCTTTATGGTCAGCTCCAAGACAGAAAAGGTGAACAGGGAGATGAGAAGATGTAGGTTATATTTTTAGTTTCTATGCCCTGACTTGCGAAGAGAAATTCTAGTTTCTATGTATGGCCTGCCTTCGAGAAAAAAAGGAGCAGGTAAAAAGGAGGACAAAAAGTCAGAGAGGGAGTTGTGTCTTCGAAGGCCTAAAATGTCCCATTTTATCCTAGTTACTTAGAAAAATAGCAAGAGCTATGGAGGTTATGAGTCAGAAAGCATGGACAAAAACCAAAAAAATATATATCATAATATGACACCTATATAGAGAAAATACTAGCATAACTAAATGGGTATACTAATTTTTCACTTTTGTTAATTGTTCATTTTCTTAAGGTGACTGTCTTTGAGCTGTGATTCACCACTGCAATTAAGAGGCGGTTTTGCTAGCAATCCAAGTCTACTGTCAAAACTTAGCTAGTGGCAATAAAATTATTAGGAGTACCTATATGGCAGGAGGATCACAAGTTTGAAGCCAGCTTGGGCTACACAGCAAGACTGTCAAAAAAGAGAAAAAGGAGACAAAACATTACATTCTAGATTCTAGAACACAGTATGTAAACACTATTAAATACCCAAAAACCCATAAAATTTATTATTGTTTTTTCAAAATAGCATATATATGCTATATATGTAATATATATATATATATACACACACACACACACACATACATACACATGCAAACACATATACATGCATGCCGAGGGACTATCTTATGCATCTTGGATGTTTAACAGCAATCCCTAGCCTCTATGCACTAAATGCTGGTAGCACAAACACCTGACTCCCCCAGTTGGGACAATCAAAATTGTCTTCAGACATTGAAACTGTGCTGTCTTTTTGTTGCTGGCCATGAGACTTAATCCAGTTTCTCTGGTACTTTTGGCCATTTCTACTCTCTCCTGGTCCAGTGCAGTTGCATTTGGCTTGTGGGAATAAGGAGAGTTTTTAGGCTTAGCTGTTTTTGGTCTGTGTTAATAAGCCTTTTTTTTAAAGAATGCAGAGCAGTTAACTTTTAAGCCATGAAATATATGTTTGGTAAGAGCCAACTAAAAGCAGATTCTTAAATTGAATAAGAAAAACAGTCTTAAGACTGCCATGTAATGTTTGTTCTAGACTACAGGGTAAAATAGTTTTTTAAGTTTAGAATTGCTTAACATTCTATTTTCTTTGTGTTATTTATATATTTTAGCTGAGAGAAGAAAAGTTACAAGAGGAGAAAACCTCTGAAGATCTAATCTATAAGTTGTTACCAGAAGATACAGAAACAGGGAAGAAGAAAGTGGATGAACAGAAAAAAAGAGATGAGCCATTAGTTCTAAAATCAAATCTGGAACATGTAAGTAGATAACTTTTTTGATGGACATCTGCCTCAGAAATCAACAATTAGTCCAGGCGATATGGATCTGAGAGTTGGTGAACTATGAGACCAGTAACTATTCAACCTGAGTGGTGAAGAACTTAGCATTCAGATGGGAGCTGGAGAAAGTCATTTTTGAATGAGAGTTTGAGACTTGTGGAAAGATTATGGGAACAGTGGGGGCTAAAGGTAAGGAAGAGGAAAACCTAGTGTGGTATACTATGTGTACTCTATGTATATTGTAATGTTGACTTACATACCAATCTTTGACATTTGACTTATATACATCTTGAATCCTTAACTAGATATCCTTAAAGCTTTTATTTTCCTTGCCTTTATAATGCCCTACACAGAACAGTGCTTAATCTAAAGTTTCATCTAACTTAATCTAATTAGACTACTATTTTAATTCAATCTAATCTTGGCCAAATATTTTCATTACTTATCAAATAAATTATTGGCAAAGGTTGTAATTTGTATATTTAAATTATATAAGAAAGCACCTTTGGAAGATCCACTAATTATCTCAAATGGATGGATAATTACAATTGAGTTTTATTTATTTAGTAAATGATAATGGATTGGACATTTATTGCTTGCTGTATGAACTGACATATCTTCAGAGTCATGTCTTTTAAAATATTTTGATTCAGGGTTGTTATATTTCAGGTTATGGTCTCTTTTATTTGTGCAGGGGGGTGGAGGGTTACTAGGATTAAACCCAGGGCTTTTTTACTGGGCTACATCTTCAGCCTTTTCATTTCATTTTATTTTATTTTAATTTATTTTATTTTATTTATTTATTTTTGGTACCGGGGATCGAACTTGGGTCCTTGTGCTTGCGCAGCAGGTGGCGAAACCACTGAGCTAAATCCCTGGCCCTTTATTTTATTTTTTGAGACAGCCTCACTGAGTTGCTATGTTTCCCAGGCTGGGTTCAAACTTGCAATCCTTCTGCCTTAGTCTCCCAGAGTGGTGAGATTATAGGCATGTGCCTCCATGCCTGGCTTGTTTTTGTACTTTTGAGTACTTTAAATGGTCTTAATTTTGCTTTCAATATGTCTTAAGAGTGTTTTGTTTTGTTTTTTGGTGTTGAGCAAATAATTTCATTTAGTTTAGGCACAGCTGCATTCAGATTGAGACCCCAGTGGCCCCAGTGCAAAGCCAACTGGAAGGGTTCTTTTTTGGATAGGGAGTACCATGATTAGAATTGGGCTAATATTTTGCTCTCCTTCCCTTAACACCGCAGGGATTCCACAGTTCCCTTGGAATCAAATGAGAACTCTTCATTGCAACATTCAGAACCTTCCTCATTCTAGCTTATCTTTCCATCCTTGCTTATATCCCAGAATTCTAGGGAGTAGAGCTGTTTGCTTTCCTAAAATCCCATACTTTGTGTTTTTCCTTTTCAGTGGGCATTTTCAACAGCTTGCCATTGAAAGGTTATTCATCTCTCTGTGTCTAGTTCAAAAGCTGTCCACTTCATACAACCTGTAGGTATTCCTCACTTGTTTCTCTACTCCTGTCATCCACTCTCCCTTCTTCTCCCCCACACTTTGTAACTGTCATGGAACATACTTCATTCTGCTTTACATTATGATTTATTTTGTTTTGAGGGGTTTTTTTTGGTACTGGGGATTGAACTCGGGTCCTTGTGCTTGTGCAGCAGGCGGCGAAACCACTGAGCTAAATCCCTGGCCCTACATTATGATTTATTATTGAGTTTGTGTTTATGAGATTGTAAGTTTGTTGAAATGTATCTTAACCCTTTAAAAATCTACTGTAGTACCTTGCACATCACATTTTTTTGTTTTATTTTGTTTTTTTTGTTTTTTTTTTTTTTTTGGTACCAGGGATCGAACTCGGGTCCTTGCGCTTGCTAGGCAAGCGACGGAACCACTGAGCTAAATCCCCAGCCCACACATCACATTTTTATACCTTCTTGTGAAATTAAACTTTAATGGAGGGAGAAAATTATTCTAGAAGTTTAGTATAATTATTCTAGGAGCAGAGACTGTCATCAGTTCTTTTTTTCAGAATAGAAATAAGATGGGTACAGTATTTATTGCAATTTGTTATTTTGCAGTTAATCCAATAATAGTGTGAGTTGTTGGAAAACAACTCAGTATAGCTATTACAATAATACTAAAGATTGTAATCCAAAAGTGAAAAATTATTTATCCTACAACCTAGAAGTCACCCATATAAACATTTTGGTAAATATCTTTCCAGACCTCTTTTCTAAGTGCATTATATATACACACTCACTATGTGTTGTTTTTCTTTCCAGAAAATACAACGTAGGGTACATCCTTTTTTTTTTTTTTTTTTTTTTTTGGTACTGGGGATCAGAATTGGGACCTTGCGCTTGCGAGGCAGACAGCGGCACCACTGAGCTAAATCCCTGGCCCTATGGTACATACTATTTTATAAGGGCCAGGGATTTAGCTCAGTGGTTCTGGCGCCTGCCTCGAAAGCATAAGGTCCCGAGTGATCCCCGGTACCAAAAAAAAAGAAGTACACAAATACTATTTTATAACCTGTTTTTAATTAACTGTAAGTTGTGGATGTCTTTCCCTGTAAATAAAGAATCCACATCATTATTTATTGGTCCTCTAGCATTCTTGACTATAGAATTTATTTACCTGGGGCCGGGGATTTAGCTCAGTGGTTTCGTCACCTGCTGCTCAAGCTCAAGGACCCGAGTTCAATCCCCGGTACCAAAAAAAAAAAAAAAAGAATTTACTTATCTAATTAATCTGTTGATATTTTTACTATCTTAAACACCTGTGATAAACTATAACTGCCTCCTTAATTCCTTAGGAATAAATTACTAAGTCGAATGACCATGTCAAAGGGATGTCTCCCACCCCCTAGTCCCCCATGCTAGAGATTGAACCTAGGGCCTTTGCACTGAGCTATACCCCCAGAGCCCTTTCCTTTATTTTTAATATTTGATTTTGATCTCATTTATTTTGATCTCACTAAGTTGCCTAGGCTGGGCTCAAACTTTTGATCCTCACTCAGCCTTCCACAGTGCTGGGATTACAGGTATGTGCCATCTACCTGGCTGGAAGTATTCTTTTAAATGTTTTTATTACTCGATTGTCCCCCCAGAAGGTTTGCACGTAATTATATGCTTTCCAGTAGTACATGAGAACATTAAACTAATTTCCTCGCTGATTGCCTACTCTGGGTGTTAGTCCTTAAATTTTTTTTAGGTACAGTAGTTCTTTCAGATGCCACTGCAGGGATCCCATTTACGCATGCTTTGTCCATTTTAAGAATCCATAGTGCTATAGGTTTATTTTTATCCAAGATGAAAGATGGAAGGTAATGTTTCAACAATTAAAAGGAACTTGGTAAAAGTTTGTTTTCTTAATAGAGTAATAGTATTTAAATTAACAAAAGTAAAATCTATCTTTTTTGTTGAGTATTGTTAGCTAAAGTACCTAGGTGCTTTTACTGGCTTATGAGGAACTTTATAGTAGAGTGATCCTTACTTTATGGACGAGGAACCTGAGGCTCAGGAAGATAAAGTGGCTAAACTCCAGTGACACCGATAGTTAAATAAGACAGCTGAGATTTGAATAGTCTTTTGCTTGGTACTGAGTTGATTATAGATAGAGGCCAAAGTAGATAGAAATTGTAAAGAAGATAGAAAAAAATAGCTGTAGGAGAATTTGGAAGCCTTTACAGAGAAAACGACCTTTAAGATGACTGAAAAGCTAATGTGTAGGTTATAGGCAGAGAATGCGGATAGGGAATTTTAGGCAAAGGGAATAGCATGTTCAAAAGAATAGAGGTTTTGAAAGACTATAGTGCATGTAGAGAATAAAAAGTAGTTTGCTTGTACTGGAGCTCAAGTTCTGTGTGTAGGAACTGGTGGGAGAAAAGCCACAAAAGAAGGTTGGGTCTAGTTTGTGAAGGTTATTATATCAGGCTAAGGTGTTCAGGTTTGATCTTGGAGTCACCAACAGTTAAGCATGAGAGCAAGAGGATTCTCTCTCTGTGTTGGGAAAGTCATTCTTGGCAGAAAGAGGATAAAGTATTTGAGGGGAAAAAATTCGGGAGAAAACGAGACCAGTAAATATATTATTGCAGTAGTTGAAAGAGAAAGTAATAAGGATCTCAGGTAAGGCACTGCTAAGGAATAAAAATGAGAAGAGTTAAATCTGAGAGACATTTTAGGAGCGGAGTGGAGTGGAAATAGCATGGAAATAGTTTGAAGATTGATGCTCTGAATTTAAGGACCAGTTTTAGCCACTTATTAACTCTATAGTCCTAGCCAAATAAAGTACTCAGAGTTTGTTTGACAAAAGTGAAAGACATAGTGATAATCTCTGTTTTAATGGGACTGATAAAAAGAGTAAATGAAGTAAATATTTAGAAGTATTAGAATACCCAAAATCTGTATACAAATGTTTTTATGACCTAGAAGCAAGGGAAATAACATTCATAGATGAGATTGAGGTTTCTAGAGGGTTGGTAGTGGAGCTTAGAGAAGAGAAGTAGTGAGTTTGACTTTGGATATTTTGAATCTGAGTTACATTTAATATTGGGATCTGTAGGAGGCATTTGGAAACTTAGATTGGAACTCAAGAAAAGTGACTTAGAGATTTGAACCTATAATAGCTAGGGTAAATTCCATAGGAACCCCAAATAGACAATCTTGTCTCCTTTATTTCCCTCCCAGTGTCTTGCACGTCTCTCAGACTCAGAGAATGAAGAACCTTCTCGAGGCCAGATGATGCAGCCACATCGCTCAGCGTTTGTTTCCAAGAACAACTCCTACTCCATAGCTTTCCTGGCAGGGTAAGAAATTAACACTGAATTCAGTCAGGCTTCTTTCATTTGTTGGTGTGAAACAAAAGGGACTGGAGGATCAAAGGTATTTATTGTAGCTACTTTGAGGGAGGTGGAAGAGGTATAAAGAAGTGGGAAGTAGGTTTTCAAATATGAATTAGATAGAAAAGCTGACCTAAATTTTTAAAAGAAAATCATATTTATCCATTTCTGGCATTGGAAGGGTGAGTAGAATTGTGCTAATTTTTCTTTTCTTTTTTTAAAAATTAATTTTATTGGTATATTTTAGGTATACAATATAATGACACTCATCATTGCGAATCTGCACCTTTACGTAATCTCTCTTGGTTCTTATTTTTTCCCCATTCCCCTGCCCTCCCTTCAACCCCTCCATCCCTCCCTACTTATATAGACTTTGTTTCCATTTTTTTCATTTTCTCATATAAATTCCATTCTCTTCTTTCCTTTCCACAATCCCTCCTATTTCCCTTCCCCTTTGCCCCTTTTCTTCCCATTTCACATTATTATACCTTTGAGTCCTTATTTAAACTTTCAGTTTTTCACACCCGAGAAACTATTCGGTTTTTACACATGTCTGTCCTATTTATGGCACTTGAGAGTATCGCCTCAATGTGCATCCATTTAGCTATAAATGTCTCTAGTTTTCTTGTTCTTTATGGCTGAGTAGTACTCCATTTTATTTTTTAAAAACCCCACATTTTCTTTATCCAGTCTCCAGTTGATGAGCAATTGTGCTGTTTCCAAGTTTTAGCTATTACAAACTACCACTATGAACATGGGTGCACATGTATCACTGTGATATGATTCTTTTAATTCTTTGGGGAAGATACTCAGCAAGGGAATAGCTAGGTCAAATGGGACTTCTAATTCTAGTTCTTTGAGGTATCTCCGTACTGATTTCCACAGTGGTCGCACCAGTCTACATTCCTACCAGCAGTGGAGCAAGGTTCCTCTTTCCCCACAGCCCCACCAGCATTTGTTATTGGTTGATTTCATGATAGCAGCCCTTCTTTCTGGAGTGAGGTGGAATCTCAGCATTGTTTTCATTTGTATCTCTCGAATGACCAGTGATGTTGAACATTTTTTCATATGTTTATTCGCTATTTCTACTTCTTTGAGAAATGTCTGTTCATTTCAGTTACCCATTTTTGGATTGGGTCTTTAAATTTGGGAGGTCTGATTTTTTTGAAGTTCTTTATAGATTCGAGATAGTAGACCTTTGTCTGAGGGACAGCAGGTGAAAATTTTTCCCACATTGTGGGTTGTCACTTCACACTATTGGTGGTTTCTCTTGCAGTGCAGAAGCTTTTTAATAAGAAGAGAACCCACTTGTTGATTGTGCTAGTTCATGGGCAACTGAGGTTTTGTTCATAAAATCTTTTCCTACCCCAATGTCTTCAAGAGTTAAATTTACCTAACTTATCTTCCAGCCAGTTTACTGTTTCTGTTTTAATATTTAGATCTTTAATCCATTTTGATTTCAATTTAGTGCATGGTGAGAGATATAGGTCTAGTTTTAACATTTGGCAAGTTGAAACCCAATTTTTCCAGCACCATTTGTTAAAGAGGCTATCTTTCCTCCAGTGAGGGTGTTTGGCTACTTCGTCGAAGATGAGGTGGCTGAGTGTGTCTGGAGTTGTCGCTTCATCTTCTAATCTGTTCCACTGATCCTCAGCTCTGTTTCTTTTGCCAGTATCATGCTGTTTTTTATCACAGTAGCTTTGTAGTATAGTTTCAAGTTGGGGATTGTGATACCCCCTGCCATGTCTCTGTTGCATAGAATTGCTTTTGCTATTCTAGGTCTCTTCTGGTTCCAAATGAATTTTTGCACTGTTTTCTCAAGGTCTGTGAAGTATGCTGCTGGGATTTCAATTGGGATTGCTTTGAATCTATATAGCATTTTTGGAAGTATGGCCATTTTCACTATGTTGATCCTTCCTACCCAGGAGCAGGGGATGTCTTTCCATTTTCTGATATCATCTTCGATCTCTTTTTTCAGAGTGCTATAGTTTTCAGAGAAGAGGTCTTTGATTTCTTTTGTTAGGTTGATTCCTAGGTATTTCAATTTTTTGGATGCTATTGTGAAAGAAATTGTTTGCCCCATTTCTCTCTCAGTCTGTTGTTCGTGTAGAGGAAAACTATTGATTTTTGTGTGTTGACCTTGTATCCAGCTACTTGACTGAATTTGGTTATTAAGTCTAGAAGACTTTTGGTGAAGTTCTTGGGATCTGCTATATAGAGTATCATGTCGTCTGCAAATAATGACAATTTGACCTCTTCATTTCCTATCTTTATTCTGTTTCTCTTGTCCAATTGCCATGGCTAATGTTTCCGAAACTATATTGAACAGCAGTGGTGATAGTGTACATCCCTGTCTTGTTCCTGATTTTAGTGTGAAGGATTTCAGTTTTTGACTATTTAATATGATGTTGGCTGTTGGTTTTTCATAGATGGCTTTTATCAGATTGAGGTAGAGACCGTCTATTCCAATTTTTGGTGTGGTTTTTCTCATAAATGCGTGTTGGATTTTGTCAAATGCTTTTCCTGCATCTATTGAGATGATCATATGATTTTTCTTCTTGGCTGTATTGATATAGTGTATTACATTTATTGATTTGCGTATGTTGAACCATCTCTGCATCCCTGGGATGAATTCCACTTGGTCAGGGTGTATAATCTACTTGATGATCTTTTGTATTCTATTTGCCAGTATCTTATTAAGGATTTTTGCATCTGTGTTTGTTGGTGAGATTGGCCTATAGTTCTCTCTTTCGGTTGGATCTTTCTCAGCTTAGGGATCAAGGTGATGCTTGCTTCAAGGAATGAATTTGGGAGTATTGCTTCCCTTTCAATTTCATTAAAGAGTTTAAACAGTAGTGGCAGTAGTTCCTCTCTAAATGTCTTGTAGAATTCAGTTGTGAAGTCACCAGGGCCCGGGCTTTTCTGAGTTGGTAAGTTTTTAATTACATTTTCAATATCATTGATTGATATTGGGTTGTTTAGAAATATTACATCTTCTTTGTTCAACTTTGGTAATTCATACTTATCTAGGAATCTGGCCATTTCTTCTGTGTTTTCCATCTTATTGGCATACAGGTTCTCAAAGTAGGTATCGATGATCCTCTGGATTTTGGCTGGGTCCGTTGTAATTTCATCCTTTTCATTCCTAATTGCATGGATTTTGGCCTTTTCTTTCCTTTTTCTGATAAGGTTGACTAAGGGTTCGTCAGTTTTGTTTGTTCTTTTAAAGAACCAACTCTTGGCTTCATTGATTTGTTTTGTATTGTTCTCTTAGTCTCTATTGCATTGATTTCTGCTCTGATCTTTATGATTTCCTCCTTTGTATGAGCTTTGGGTTTGTCCTGCTCTTCTTTTTCTAGAAGCCTACGGTTCAGCCTCAGGCTGCTTAAT
This sequence comes from Heterocephalus glaber, assembly GCF_053883595.1. Taxonomy (NCBI): domain Eukaryota; kingdom Metazoa; phylum Chordata; class Mammalia; order Rodentia; family Bathyergidae; genus Heterocephalus; species Heterocephalus glaber. Next base: position 29,328,663 of record NW_028258293.1, read on the forward strand.
GGAGCTCACTCTGTTTTCCTAATATGAGTATTCACTGCTCTGAATTTCCCTCGTTAGACTGCTTTCATTGTGTCCCATAGATTCTTATATGTTGTATTGACATTGTCATTTAATTATAGAAACTGATTTCTTCTTTAATTTCCTCTGTGACCCATTGATTATTCAGAAGTATGTTGTTCAGTTTCCATGTGTTTATGAAATTCTTGCAGTTTCTATTGCTACTGATCTCCAATTTAATTGCACTGTGGTCTGATAATATACAGGGGACAACTTCTGTTCCTTTTCACTTAGTTAAACATGTTCTATGAGCAAGTATGTGGTCTATTTTGGAGAACGACCCTTGTGCAGCTGTGAAGAATGTGTATTCTGATTTTGTGGGGTGGAACACCCTGTAAACATCTGTTCAGTTCATTTGTTCAAGAGTTTGATTGAGTTCTAGTATTTCATTGCTTATTTTTTGTCTAGTTGATCTATCTATTTGTGACAGTGGGGTATTGAGGTCCCCCAGTACTATTGTGTTAGTGCTTATTTGATTTTCCATACCTGTTAGTATTTGTTTTATATAGTTGAGCACACTAGTGTTTGGTGCATAGATATTTATGATTGTCATCTCTTCCTCTTGGATCATTCCCTTTACAAGCATGTAGTATTCTTCTTCGTCTCTCTTAATTAGTGTTGGTTTGAAGTCTACTTGATGTGCTGAGTTTTCTTCTGTGAAGTGTAGACCTTTTATCCTGGGAGGAAACAACAGAGTCTTCTTGAGTGGGACAGTATCCATGAATTTTCCCTGTGGATTTTAATGCTCTTAGTAGGAAGTGAAGCCAAAGTCAATTTCACTTTCAATGCCTAGATCTGACTGTATCTTCATAGATTTCAGGGAGGCAAACTGAAAAGTTTTAAGATTTTTGATCCTTTGGACTTCTCAGGTCCTGCGGAAGAAAGGAGGAAAGAAATAGATGGATACTGGATAATGCGGGACGTGAGTAGTGAAGGGCCAGATGAAAGGCAGGGAGGATGGATGTACAGAGGGAAGGAGAGAGGAAAAGAAAGAGAAAAAAAAAGGAAAAAAGAAACCGTTGATTCATTCAATAGAAATTTTTGGAACAGTTACTACATGCCATGCTTTGTTTTAATATAGAGTTACAAAGCCACAAAGTTTTTGGTCAAAGCTGCCATTGCTCACCCTCATCCCTAATGTTTATCTTCACCTTCCTGTCAGTACTAGGTAGTGGCTCTCTTTCTGACTGTCTCTGTGGACATGCCTGGGATCTTTCTGCCCTAAAGATTTTGCTGCTAGCCACTTAAAAATAAGACACAAAGAAGCCACCAAAGTTTCAGATTTTTTTTTTTTTTGGTACTGGGGATCGAACTCGGGACCTTGTGCTTGCACGGCAGGTGCCAGAACCACTGAGCTAAATCCTCGGCAAAGTTTCAGAATGTTAAAAATGCTTCCTACTGTAATTCCTGGTCCATTTCTGAATCCTTTTTTGTACATTCTGTTGGAGCAGTTTGATTTTCCTTTGTTGGAGGAAAATTCATGAAATATTTCTTTTCTTTAAATTCCTCCCCTACTCTAAGTAATGGCAGCTACCTCTCTAGGAGGCCCCTCCCAGACTATTTATTCACTCATTTGACATTTTTTAAATGGTTATTGTTATCATAGTTACTTACAATTAATTGATATAATGAAGACCTAGTATGTGGATATTTCTTTGTCATTTATGATGAATATGGGACTGTTGAATTTTGTATATGAGCTTGAAATATAGGTGCCCTCTGTTATGGATTGTGTTTAGATGACCCCCTAAAGGTGGGGTTTTCTTTTTCAGAAGTGGCTGAGTCTGGAGTGTGTGATGCTGGCATTAAGGGTGTGTGATTACGAAACCACTACATATGAGTGATTGGTTTGGCAGCACCCTAATCCTGGTAGTCTGGATAAAAGGGGCAGAAAGACACTGCTAAGGTCCCTTTTTGCTTTTGCTGCTTTGTGTGTACCATGTTGTTTCTCCTCTGCGGTGCCTGTTTGTCATCCCTGCCTTGGAGCAAGCCAATTATAGACTGAAACCTCTACAAACTGTGAGCTAAATAAACATTTCCTCCCTTAATTTTGGGTGTTGGGTATTTTGTCTCTCAGCAACAAGAGAAAAATAAGACACCCTCCAAAAGTGAAACACTAAAGATTGCTTTATTAAGACTTACCACTAGTTTTATACTTTTAGGCTTTCTTATTTAGGTTCATAGATCCCTTCAAGTTATTTTCATGTATGGAAAAAAAGGGTTGAGGTTAATTTTTTATATACGGATACCAGGGGTTCTAGTGCCATTTGCTGAAAACACTATCTCTTCCTCGGCTCTTGAATTGAGTTTATATTCTATAAAATGCTAATGTTAAATAATCTTTCAAAACTAAGTGGACCATATATGTGTGGTTCTATTTCTAGATTCTCTGTTTTATTCAAATGATCTATATGTCTTTCCCTACACCAACACTGCCTTGATTACTGTAGCTTTAGAAGAAGTCTTAAAATTAGGTACTAAATGTCTTCCAACACTGTTTTCGTTTTGGTTTTAACTTTTCTAGGTCCTTTGTATTCCTACATAATTTTTAAATTTCAATATCCAATTCTTCATTTATAGCAAGTATACACAGACCTGAATTTTTATATATACCTTGTGTTTTCTAATCCTGCTAAATTCAAGTACAAGTTCTAGGGGCTTCTAGAGATTTCTTAGTATTTTCTCTGTAGATGATCATTTCATCTACATATAAAGATTTCACTTCTGCCTTGCCAGTCCTGTCCTAATTGTTTTATTTTATTGCCGGATTATTTTGGTTTAAGCCTATGTTTCAAAGTTTAATGGACAGATGAAGAGTAGGCATATCTGCCCTTGTTTCCCACCTTAAGGAGAAAGCATTGTATCTTCTCCATTCATATAAGGTGTTCTCGCTGGAAGTATGGAGTACATGTCTTTAATCTGTTGAGAAGTTTCTGTTCTGCTTCTAGTCTCCTGATAGCTTTTACCATGAACAGCTGTAGAATTTAGTCCAATACTTTTTCTCCAACTAGTGACAGGATCATATGGCTTTTTCCTTTCCTCTGTTAAAATGATGGCTTTTAGGTGTGGATCTTCCAAAGCTGAACCAACACTACCATCCCTATAACAAAACCACTTTCTACATCCTGCCAGATCTGACTTCCAATAGTTTGTTTTGTTAAACGAATTTCTATCTATGTTCATACATTTTTCTTCTATTATCTTTATCCAGTTTTAGGATTAGCACAATGTTGAGTTCCTAAAATGAGGGGAGAAGTGTTCCTTCTTTTTTCTGCTTTAATTGTTTGATATAATTTTATCAGTTAAAATGTTTATGAGCCTGCTGTTGTCATATAGGTAGGTTTTCAAGCTAGGAATATACTTTCTTTAACAGGTGCTATTCAAATTTTATATTTCCTTCAGAGTTAGTTTCATTAATTTGTCTTCCAAGGTACTTCTTAGAAGTTGTCAAATTTATTTCAAAAAAGATTTTTGTAATATGCTTTCTATATCCTTTTAAATTCTGTAAAATCTGTGGTAATGTCTCCTAGATCTTGATATTGTAATTTTAAAAATGTATAACTGATATTGTGTAACAGGAAGAAAAGGTCTAAAAGAGCAGGGGAATTGGGAGGGGTAGGGGAAGGGAAAAAAGGGAAAGGAAAAAATATGAGAAGAGGACAAAAATGGAAACAAAGTCTTTGCAAATAGGGAAGGGTGGAGGGGGTGAAGGGAGGGCAAGGGGAGGGGAAAAAAATAAGAACCAAGAAACTCATGTAAAGGTACAAGATCCCAATGATGAATGTAACTGTATTTTATACCGAAAATGCACCAATAAACTTAATGGGGAAAAAAATAAAGGATAAAATATAAGACTTACCAGTGCCTGATTGTGTATATGTATACCCGCTCTTTTATAGCAGGTATATCTTACTGATTATAAAAGGGATACAGCTGAGAGTGGTGGTGCATACCTGTAATATCAGCTGCTTGGGAGGCTGAGGCAGGAGGATTGCAAGTTCATGTTTACCCTGTACAACACAGCAAGGCACCATCTCAAAAATAAATAAGATAAAAAAGTGAAAGGGAGCTACTAAAAATAAAAATCAAATCAGTCATTTTAATCAAGTCACAATAAATACTCCTTGAAGCTAATAAATACAATTTTCTAAAATCTTATAATGTGAAATAACCTTAAAAAATAAATTTACATTAAAATCCAAATATGTCAAGGGAAAATTGCCCCAATTAGTTGGAGTAGATATTGAGCAGGTGAATTACTTGTCACCAATTCCCTTATCCTTGTACCCTTATAATTCATTCTTTTAAAGAGGGGTAGCAGATTTATATGTCATTACTTAAAATGCCTTGCAAATTCTTCTCTAATGGGAAAAATTGCAAAACCTAGATAGAAGATTGTGCTTTTGATTATGCCTTATTCTTTTGATTTATTATGTCTTTGAAAAAAATGTTGTTATATACTTTTTTTCTTTTGTTAGTCCATCCCTGCCCATACTCTTTCTCACTGAACCACAGTGGGACTAATTAATAGGAAAAAATTAACTTTAGACTTTACTATTGAGAAATGTTTGTGGCTAGGTGCAGGGTTCACACCTCTAATTTCAGCTATTTGGAAGAGTTGAAGCAGGAGGATTGCAAGTTTGAGCCTGGCCTGGGCAACTTGGCAAGACCTTGTCTCAAAGTAAAAACTAAAAAGGGCTAGAGATACAGTTCATTGCTAAAGCACCCCTATCTTTATTCCTCAATGCTACCAAAGGAAAAAAAGGAAAGAAATATTTGTGAATTCTGTATTTTAGGGTTCATTTTCTTCAAATTCTAGTCAAGGTTGGATGAGCTGGATTATTATTAAAATAATTGGGTTCTTTCTGTCCATGGACACCCTAGGAAGGATCTTTAGTCTCTCTCTTCCCAGTGCCATCATGTCTAAGAATCTCATAAAGAACCCAGACAACTGTGAAAGCTCCTCACCAAAGAACTGAGCTTTGAAACAACCAATAAAAGTCTGAGGAGCCATTGTTAGCAAAGGGGAACATTCCTAGACTGTGTGGTAATGAGAGATCCAAACTAGAGTGCTCAGAGGCTTTGTGTTCATCACTTACGCTACTGTGGAGTAGATGGATGTAGCCATGAGTACAAGGCCCATACAGGTGGATGGAAGAGTTTGGAGCCAAAGAGGGCTGTGTTGACACTTCACTGTGTTCCACTTCACTGTGGAAAGGATCTTTGTTGGTGGCCTTAAAAAAGATACTTAAGAATATCACCTAAGAGATGATTTGAACAGTGAGGAAGACATGAATTGACTGAAATCATGACTGACCAAGGCAATGGCAAAAAGAAGGGCTTTGCTTTTGTAACCTTTGACAACCATGACTGAATGTAGTGCAGATATACTCTATTGTGAATGGCCACAGCTATGAAGTGGAGAAAGCCCTACTGAAGCAAGAGATGGTTGGTGATTTGTCTAGGCAGAGAGGTCAAAATGGTTTTAGAAACTTTGATGGTAGTCATGGAGGTGGTTCTAGTGGCAATGACAGCTTTGGTCATGGAAAATATTCAGTGATTGTGGTGGCCTTTGTGGCAGTTGTGTTAGTGGTGGATATGGTGGCAGCAGGGCTGTGGGCTAGGGATAGGGCTAGTGACCATGTTGAAAAAACTTTTATATTGTGAAGTTGCTTATTAGCCTTCTAATACACTAGCAATGTCTTATGCTATAAATTCTATAAAAGAAAAATTTGTGTTCTGCTCAGTAGAAATTAGCCATAGCTATATAATTTTGCTTTCTAATGTCTAGATATTATAAGCTAGAGTGTGTGATTCAGAGTGTGACATATTAAGAGATCCACAATAGCTGTACCTTCTTCAAGTTGTGTGTATAAGGATAGAGATAGAGACTGACTAGCAAAGACTCAGTGATGCTAAATGAATGCCTAGTCAGTGTTTGAGAGAATTACAAATGCACATCCTCTAAGAAGTGTATCCCTATTCCTTAAAATGAACAAATGTAATACAGAAGTTCTCAAGTACCAAAAACCAGGCAGACATACAAGTGGTATTATATTGGAGAACTATCTCTAGAATTGATGAAGGGAAGCAAAGCTAGAGAGGCCGGGCTAGCCTAGGGGAGGATTAGGAGGCTAAAGTAGCAGTGTGACCTGGAGTGATATAGTTGACCTCCTTTTGTCTCATCCGTGTACAATGGAAGTTGTTATGCCTCACCTCATTTCACTTAACTGTGACATTCATCCTGCAAACTTTTAATACTCCTATTTAATAGCCAAGAAAATTATAGTTCTCAAAGAGGTGAAATAACCACTTCAGCTCCAGAGCAACTTGTGGGATAGGTTGAGGCCTCTGACACAAATGTATGTAGTTTAGCTCTCCCTGTACTCTGTCCTGCTTTATATCCTGCATTCTAACCCAGACATGCTGATCCTGAGACCACTCTTCAGCAAACTACATACCTAAACACACACACACACACACACACACAGAGAGAGAGAGAGAGAGAGAGAGAGAGAGAGAGAGAGAGAGAGAGAGAGAGAGTAACTCACCCAAGAACTTCTCAAGTCAGCAGAATGACTTGGGACCCAGCTCTCTGTTGATTCCAAACCTACATGCTCTTCAGGTGTTGTCAGAGTTCTGTGAAAAAGGCCCTGTACTTGAATCTTTGTCTTGAAATGTCTGCTTTTGCAACAGAAGATTGCTTTACTTCTGTTTTTAAAATCATTTATACCCTGTCTTGTTCCAAAAAATAATGAAGTTACTACAGAGGAGGGTAAAAGACCATCTATCCAGTTATACTGATGTTTGAGGAGGCTCAAATCCTTTTATATTATGCTAGGTTTTTTTTTGTTTTTTTTTGCAAAAGAGTTATGAAAACAGGAGTATTCTTATTTATCAGCAAAAGAGTACAGCACTCCCCCTTTTACTATTGGGGTTAAATTCCAGGATTCCCAGTGGACACTTAAACCCATGGATAATGCTGAGGGCTATGTATGCTGTTTTTTCCCTATACATACATATCTGTGATAAAGTTCAATTTATAAATTAGGCACAGAAGAGATTAATAACTAATCATAAAAGAAAAAAGTTATAACAGTTACATTGTTTTAAAAGTTATGTGAATATCATTTTTCTCCTTCCCTCTCTCCCTTACTCTATTTTATTGTACTATGCATTACTCACCCTTCTTGCAATAATGTGAGAGGATAAAGTGCCTACGTGATGAGTTGAAGTGAAGTGAATGACATAATCATCGTGATGTACATTAGGTTACTACATGAGAGTTACCTGAACATAAGCACTACAGTACCCTCAACAGTTAATATGTTAACTGAGACAGGTACAAAATGACTAACAGTTGGGTTGCATATACATTGTGGATATGTTGCACAAAGGCATGGTCTACACCCAGGGTAGTATGAAGCTGGAAGGCATGAGATTTCATAACACTGTTCAGAATGGCATGCATTTTAAAATATAATAATTGTTTATTTCTGGAATTTTCTAATTAATATTTTTGGAGTACAATTGACCACACATAACTGAAACTTTGGAGTGTAAAACCACAAATAAGAGGGTACTACTATACTAGTGCATGTCCAAAATAGACAAATATGTATGACATAAAGTAGGGTAGTTGTTGTTTAGGACTGGAGAAGAATTTTGGGGTAATAACTGATGGGTACAGGCTTCCTTTTTGAGGTTCTAAAGTTCTAACGTTGATTATTGTGATGGTTAAAGAGCTCAGCTCAGCATATATATTAAAATTGTTGGGCCGGGGATTTAGCTCAGTGGTTCCGGTGCCTGTTGCTTAAGTGCAAGGTCCTGAGTTTGATCCCTGGTACCAAAAACAAAACTAAAAAAAAAAATTGTTAATTATACATTTAAAAAATAAAAGAATGTTAGTACAGACAAGGCAGCTATTTCAGTTCATAAAAAAAAAGAAGGATTCTAACAAGATCTCACTCATTTCTGAGTGCATGGCAGCTGCTCCAAGGCCTATGGAAATGTCTTATTTCATTCAGGCGTGTGTGTGTGTGTGTGTGTGTGTGTGTGTGTTTGTGTGTGTATCCATCCTCGGGATATTCTAGACCTCAGGGTATGATTAAGAAATTAGTGTGGTATGGGAATGAAAATAATGAAGAAATTAGTGTGGTATGGGAATGACAAAATCATGAACAAGCAACCAAGAGTGTGAGGTATCTAACATTTAAATCATGCTTTATCATTTGAACCCCTTTAAACAGTGTTTTGTAAGCATTAAGTCTTTTAGCTTTCCAGATGATGTTTATACTGACTGCTTTTCTTTGTAAATCAGACCCATTGTAGTTGTTGGTCTGTTTAGCCTTATTATATATCCCAGAAAACCATTTGGTCTCTTGGTAGTGGAAATTTTAAGCCAGTTGACTTTCAGATAATACTGCTTTCTCCTGTTTATGAGTTCATTATGTGTTATATAGAGCTTTCCTAGGTATCTTGAGTATATGGAAGAATAGAGCAGAATGTTAGTTTAGTATGCTGTAATAGTAAGAACACAGGCTTTGGATCAGAGAGATACTGTGGGTTTAAATATTTGCTTCAGCTATGTAGGAAAGGAAGGATCACATCCTTCATTTCTCTGTCTACAAACTGGGGATGCTGATACTTATTTCAGAGTATACATGTGGGTTAAATGGGATACAACATATTCAAAACACTTAGCACAGTGCCTGACAGATAATGGGGTCCAAGTAAATGTTGAGGGTTTTTCCCCTTTCCATTAAGGAAGGGAGACATTTCTGCTTTCTACATCCTGTATTTTTGTTTGTTTTTAGTAAATTTTATTGAATATATTCACTGTGTACCAAGTACTGTGTTTGCATTTGGGAGTGCAGTAATGGATGTGCACAAATGAGGAAAAAGAAGTTACCTTCTTTTTTAGATGGCAGTATTGTTTGAATTTTTTTTACTCCAAAAATATTTATCAAGTTTGGTATTTTGAATATTCTTCACCTAACCAAATGCTATAATAGCAATAGACACAGTATTACCTATATAATATGTTTGGTTTATAGAATATTTTTACATTCATTATTTTAGTGACACTTAGGTCAGAATTCACACCCCATATCCCTAGAAATACGCTTCAGAGCACTGCCATGGTAATAAAAATCCCCTTCTTGCCTTATATCTTATCTGTATCCAATATATCTCATTTGTATTTTAAAGATACTTTGCCTGATCAGCAAAAATGGCAGCATAGGGAACTCCAGAAGCCCATCCTTTTTGGCAAAAAATAGTCAAAATCAACTTTAATGGAACTCTGGAAACTTGTAATCAAAAGTTTGTTTTGTTTTGCGGTACCAGGAATCGAACTCAGGATCTTGTGAGCTTGTGAGGCAGGCGCGGGCGCCACTGAGCCAAATCCCCGACCCTGTAATCAAAAGTTTGTATCAAGGAGCTGGGAATGTAGCTCAGTGGTGCAGCACCTGCCTGGCAAGTGAGAGACTCTGAATTTTATTCCCAGTACCAAAAAAAAAAAAAAGCTTGTATCAAATAAGTACATGTTTAATCAGGGAAAATTATTTTAAAATAATTCTTCATGGGCTATTTGGAACTTAAGGTTTAGGGGAGACTTAAGTTGAACACTGAGCTTAGTATTTGCCAAGGCAGCTATCAGGGAACTGTTCTGACTATGGAAAGTTATAAAGGTCTTTCTCATGTTGATCAGAAAATCTTTTTCTCTTATTGCCTACTTGCCTCTCCATTGGAATCACACCCAAAAGTTACAGATTTGAAATAATAATGCTGCCTTTCTTGGCTCTTTATCTCTTTCTCCTGACCCAAAATGTACACTGTTAACACCAGCATTTTAATCCACCATCCTGTTTATTTCAGGGTGGCTTACACAACTGACAGTTTGTGTGACTTCTAGGAAGATAATTTCTGTTTGTGCATTTACTTAGACTTATGGAAAATACTTGTTCATCCATCAAATGCGTGTGCTATAGATAGGCTTTCCAACCTTATTCTCATTTCACCTTAGATTTTTCATAATGCTCTCTTTTGTGTCATTTTTGCATCTTCTGTATACTTTTTTTGTGCCCTTTTACTTTTACTGTATTGATTTGACTGCCTCACTGAACTTTGATTCCTTGAAGACCTAGACCAGTGATAGCAAACCTTTTAGAGACTGAGTGCCCAAACTGCAACCCAATCCCACTTATTTATCTCAAAGTACCAACACTGCAATTAAACCTGAATACTGAGGTTTTTAGTTTAGAAAAAAACAATTGTCATCCAGTGCTCAGCTGCTGGGGAAACTTGGCTCATATGCCAACAGAGGGCTTTGCATGCCCATCACATACTAAGTATGTAATAAATGTAAGTAGAGTGGGTGAGAGTTGAGTAGGAAACAAGGATGAAAAAGAGATTAATTATAGTCTTTGGGGCAGATGACAGTTATCTGTATGTGATTGTAACTCGTAAGATTTATATATATATTCAGCTAAATACAAAGTTAGACCCCAACTTTACACCATACATAAAGTTTAACGCAGAGTGAATCAGAGATCTAAATAATGTACAGTAGAAGAAAACATTGGGGGAACTTCGGTACATAATAATTCATCTCTTATAGCATTTATCATTGCTGTCATGTAGTGGACTTCAGCATGCAGTATGGATATTATGGAGTTTGATTTTGGTTGTAGTATCCAATGTAATAAGACAAAAATGTGTCCTTGAAGTCTCTTAAATCACTGGGCTTCGGGCCTTCAGAAACTCAAATGTAATGAATTAAGAGACTACATTTAATTTTGACTCCTATATAAAAATACAGTGCTCTGCTTTGCATTTTTGTAAATACTTCAATATTTGTTTCATGGCCAGTTCAAGTTTCTTGAGAGGTTCAGGCCTAATGAAGAAAATCTTGTTTGTAAAGGAGATTTAATACACTCAATTAAGAAAGGTGAAATATTTCTCTATCTCTTTAGCATGGACAAAACAACTATTGGCCTTGGCTTATTTAGGCAGTATCTACTTTAGAAACAAAAGCTTAAACCAGATGTCCTCCTTTTTTTTTTTAAGGTAGGGTGTGTTCTTAGAATGTGTTTTGTTAATAAATTAACTCATTTTCTGTTGTAGCTTCCCAAGGGAATTGTCTTTCTTGGTGAGTGGCTTGGAATATGCAAAAGAGATTGTCATCTTTTTCCTAAACTAGTATATGGACTAATTTTGACTGTTTGTCTTTTATTCTTTTATAGGAAGCTAAACTCCAGGGTTCAGAGGAGTCAGAGCTGCAGTGACACAGCTCAGGACAGAGTGAAGAGCAGACTGAGAGCGGCTCCAACCAAAAAAGCCAAGGTACATCTCAGCCACAGGCTGGCAGGCTCTCTAGTCCTACTTCCTAGTTTCCTCTGCACATGGCCATGGGAGAAATTGTTCTAGATGAGGAAGTAGAATGGGTCCCAGGCATGCCATTGGTTATGTCAGAGGATTCTACACAAGATGTGAAGGAAGGTTTAAATCAGTAGTCAGATGGGTGATATGAGGGCCATTAGAGAAACCTTTTTAACAGCTCTAGCCAGGTGTGGTGGTAGATGCCTTTAATCTCCGCACTCTGGAATGCTGAGGCAGGAGGATTACAAGTTCAAGCCCAGCCCCGGCAATTTAAGAAGACTCTTGTCTCAAAAAGGAGGTGGGGTTCTGAGGATGTGGCTCTGTGCAAAGACCCTGGGTTCAATCCCTAGTACCATAAAAAGAAAAAAACCTGACACCTCTAGCTGAGTTTGTTTTTCCTTCAGATTTTTTGTGTGTGTGTGTGTTTTTTTGTTTTGTTTTGTTTTGTTTGGTACTGGGAATAGAACTCAGGTCCTTGCGCTTGCGAGGCAGGCAGCACAACCACTGAGCTAAATCCCCGGCCCCTTCCTTCAGATTTTTAATGCTGTTGTTTCAAGTGTGTAGGAGTTTCTGGTAAATGAATGGTATGCTTTAATTTAGGGTTTTTTCCCATTTCTTAGGCTCACATTACCCTTTATCCCTTTTCTTGTTCTTCCCTTTTTCATCCCTCTACCATCTAAAGGAATTATGTAGAAAAAAATACATGTATGTATGTATGTATGTATGTATGTATGTATGTATAATGTTTTTAATCTCTTTCAGGTCACAACTATGAATCCAGCCTCCAACCCCATCATTGGTGTCCTTTTGTCCACTCAGAACAACCGCTGTCTCTCAGCACCTGACTTAACCATTGAAAAGCGTCTGCCCTTCAGCTCCTTTTCATCTTTGGCTTCCCTGCATAAGCCAGAGCGCTCCATTAGTCCTGAGAGCAATGACAGCATCTCCGAAGAACTAAACCATTTCAAGCCCATTGTCTGCTCACCATGTACTCCTCCCAAGAGACTCCCTGATGGCCGTGTACTAAGTCCCCTCATCATCAAGTCAACACCTCGAAACTTAAACAGAAGCCTGCAGAAACAGACTTCTTATGAGGCCAGTCCACGGATCCTCAAAAAGTGGGAGCAGATCTTTCAGGAGCGACAGATCAAAAAGACCCTTTCAAAAGCCACTCTCACTTCCCTGGTCTCTGAAACAGGGGAAGACTTACTAAGTTCTGAAGTTACCCACCCTAGCAAGGAGAAGCCACTTCTGGCTTTAAATACAAGACTGTCCAGTGGGCAGATACTTTCTGAGTATACTGGACCCACCTCCACTGACCCTGAGTATTTCCCCTCTGTTAGCCAAACACAGGCAGAACAGGGCAGTGATAGTAAAAGAAGCACTGAGATCCCATTGGAAACCTGTTCCTTAGAACTCAAAGAGGGAATCAGAGGGACTTCTTTGAAGGGGGAGCAACTTGAGGGGTCAGGGTCAACCCCAGATGCTAAGTTAGACAAAACCTGTATAAGTACAGCCATGAAAATATCAGCAGTTAATTCAGTGGCACCAAAAAGCAATGTTTTGGGTGGGGTCCTCAAAACAAAAAAACAGCTGAAGACATTAAATCATTTTGATCTGGCTAATGGTGTTCTGGAAGACAGCCTAGGAGAGGAACCACTTCCTTCTTTGCGTCGGGGACAGAAAAGACGTTGTAAGACCAAGCACCTGGAACAAAACGGCTCTCTCAAGAAACTGCGACAAACCAGCAGTGAGGTTGGTCTGGCCCCAGCAGACCCAGTACTGCGAGAGATGGAGCAGAAATTGCAGCAAGAGGAAGAGGACCGGCAGTTGGCCCTGCAGTTGCAGCGCATGTTTGACAATGAGAGGCGGACTGTGAGTCGCCGAAAAGGAAGCGTGGATCAGTATCTCTTACGGTCCAGCAGCATGGCTGGGGCCAAGTAGCACTTAATGAACAGTGTTACCTATTTTTAAGAGGTCTTTGGTCTTGATCATTTATCTGAAGAGTTGAGTGTTCTCACTTTGGGTTTCATTTAATGCAAAATACTGTCTAATATGGTTTTGAGAGGTACCGGGGCCTTGTTAGTCAAAATCCAAGGCAACTGCCTCTCTGTTCTTTGTGACCCAAACCAGAAGCACTCCTCACCCCCTAATTGACTACCCCCTTCTGAATGCTTCTGGGCCACATCTGGCAGTACCCACTTGGAATGAGATTTGGAATGGCCTCATTCAGAAGCATAATGATCAGAGTTAGAAATGGTAAAGGAAAGAGGGGATACCTTCTCAAACTGATGACCTCCTGACTTCTTTCAACAGGGTGTTGTTTTAAATCAACCTTGCAGATAAAAATTAATTACATCTTTTTCAAAGAAGTGGAGCAGTCTAGTACTTTGGAAGATCCAAAATGACAGATTATGTTCCTCTTTTTTCTTCCCCTTACCACAAATAACAATACCTACTTAAATTGATTAAGCATATGCTTCTATGAAAGTTAATTTACATTCTCTGCTTAAAAAAATAACATATGATTAATACTGTATGGTTTCCAGGGCACATTCATAGACATTGTTTAATTTGGTCTCCCTAAGAGACCTAACTTGTAAGTGGTATTAGCCCCATTTTTAGATGATGAAACTGCAGTGCAGATGTTCAGGTTCTCTCTACTAAGTGACATAGCCCAGACTGACTACTGGGTCTCCTGACAACAAATCCCATGGATTTTCTACACTAACAGGTTACCCAAATGGACTGCAACCCAAGAGCATGACAGGGGTACCTAGGGAGAGCTGGCCGGGCTTAAACACCGATAGTATAAAGTCTATATGAAAGAAGTTAAGATTGATAGATAAACAAACATATACTGTGCAATTCTGCCCTCTCCCCCCAGTTTACAGTCTTCTGTTTTCCTAGGGGTTCCAGCCTATGAGACAAACCACAATGGGGCTTCATTATTACTTTCCATATGGGTAATAATTATCTGCAATGTTGATCTAAAATCCTAAAAAATTGCCCCAAAGTCAGGCAAAGAGCAGTGCTGAAACTCCATAGTATGGAAACAAGGTATCTAGCTGGATGCAGCTGGTAAATTCAGTCCCATGGACCTTTGGGGTTTATTTTTCTTAGCAGCTGACACCATGTGTCTTTTGCATCCCTGGTGGTGCTTGGTGCTTCTGCCCATCTGGGCTCATTGAGAATAAGGATTAAGATAGGAGTTGAGGGAATCTCAGATGGGCTGGCATTCCCTGTGTATGTATGAGTTGTTGCTATACCTATGTGACTGGCATTTTAACAAACCTTCCAGAATTTATATATCCCAATGTATGCTGTCCTAGAGTAGCCCCAGCAGAATACTGCATAGTTTTTCTAAGGATGTTGCCTTTGGTGAAAACATTTCTGAAACTGTCTTCAAAGTGTAAAGACATTTAAAGACATAGACTCTCTTATAAAGTGTTAGAACTGGAAAGGACCTTAATGGTTGTCTGTTCTAACCTCTTCCTTTTACTAAGGCAGAGGCTGAAGTCCAGAACAGACTCACTGCTCAAGGGAGTATCTATAGCACCTTCTTCTCAGAGCAGATCTTCAATTTTTTGGAGTTATAAGAGAGAGAAATTTAAGTTTGAAAATAGTGAGAAGCTGTTTGAAGCCTCTGGGAAAGAAGGTGTGTTTATTAAGAGGGTTTGGAGTCATAAATGATTGCCACTGTGAAGCATTTAGAGCCATTTTCTTGTGCAGCTCATAGTTCCCAAACAGCTCCCAAAGAGAAATTCCAGAGATACCTGAAGCATTGTGGTCATCACTGAAATATGTGGGTCTTTCCAGTGACTACTTTGGTGGGGAACATCACTCACCTGAATGTATGTATTGTGTGTGTGTGTGTGTGAACACATGTATGTACATATGTATGTTTATAAAGGCATACATCAATCTCATTACTTTATATTCACACCACTTAATTTTTAGGTCCTACACAACTTATGACCTCCAAGAGCTGCTATAGGGCATGTTAATGCTCAAAATAGAAGAGCTGGCACTGATCTGCAAAGGACAGGAAGGGTGACCTTAATAAATGCCCATAGAGGAAACTTAACTATTACTGCTATTTCAGGTATTTCTTTTTTGATCCTAGTAAATATTATTGGAAGATATTAATCTTGTTGGTGGTAGCAAAGACACTCAATTTTACCTCTTGCCATCTTTTTCTGTTGCTCCAATAATTTGAAAAACACTTTTCAGTTGGAACTGATTCTTTGCTTTGGTAAAAAGAAATATTTTAATAGATGAAGGATGTATTTCAAATATTTTTCCATTAATACTTTCACTTTAAGAACCTGCATTAGCAACAAGTTTAGACTTCATATGCAGAGTAAAAAGCTATTACTTTTATTTTTCTTTGGTTCCAGGGATTGAACTCAGAACCTTGTGCTTTCGAGGCAGGTGCAGTGCCACTGAGCTAAATCCCTAGCCCATAAAGCTAATTCTTGTTAAGTGAATGTTATAAACATTAGGTTCAACTTACTGTCTTTCCTCTACATACCTACTGTAATGCTGAAGATGGTAGAGATGTTATTTTCCACACTTCCTGCTGAGCAGTAGTCCTTTAAATATAGGCAGAGCTATTTAGTTTAAGGAGGAGAGAGACTTAATCTATATCTGCTCAGCTTTGGAGGAAGCGGGGAACAAACCACTAAGGTATTGTCTGTATTTTAAGATGCTTTGCATACTTAAAAATGCTTTTTCTTTCTGAAGAATTAACATTTCTTGTTTCATTGTCAAGTTGGTCACAAGAGTTGTTGACATGAGTTCTTTGGTGGGGTGGGGAAGAAAAATACAAGGAAGGAAAACCAAATGATGGGGAACAATGGTATGCTAGAATAAGAGATACAGTATTTCACCTATCAAGCATTTAAAAATCATTGAAATTCAAGTCATTCTACAATCTTCCCTTGTCTTACTAACTGTTCTTGTGTATAGGGATTCTTTTCTTATTAAAGGGGAAGTCATGAGAGATGGGAGGATAGGGGCCATACTGGTGGGAAATCCCAAGAAATGTGGCACCCTCAGAAGGGGTGTTCTTAGCCCTTTTCCACAGAGAAGGAAAGACATTTTGGGAACATGTTCCATGACGCATTGATTGTATCTGTTAGAAGACATATGGGCCTGTTGGGTTGGCATCAACTCAGAGAGGGTTAGGCACCCAGTCCCCTGGCCCCTTTAATTACCTCTTTAAAATATGATTAAGCCTTTTTGGCTGAGGCTTGCCAGGGAAAGGTTTTCTAAGTGGCTTCATTTATTTTTTTAATTTTTAAATTTTTCCTTGGAAGAAGTACTAGTCATAAAGTGTTTTCTTTTGTTTTTGTTCATTTTTCCATATAAAAATGCCCCTAAGAGATTAAAGCACTTAAGTAATTGCTGTCTGCTTACAAACTAGCAAACCAACTAAAACAGGAGACTGCTACTGTTGTCTGGTTGCTTTTCATCCTTTCAGTTCCTTTGACAGATTACTTCTTAGGCTCTTAAGTTTGTGCCAACCCTGTGCTGGATTGTGGAGATTCAAAGATGGAAAGATAGTCCTTGATCTTCAGGAACTCAGTGTCCAGTGGAATATATTTGAATGTATGTGTAGTTGGAGATTGTGTTAATGGTCTTAAAAAAGGCCATTTCTTTTATAACAGTGTTCTTCAATGGTCTTGTTTAGGATGCCCTATACCTAGCAGGCTGCCTTGAACTTTTTATAGAGACCCACCAGTATTTATGAAATTGATCATAACATTGCTTTCTATTCCCTAAGTAATTTTACCAGGGGAGAATGAATCTTCTCCTGTAGTAATTATGGAACAATATAACTTCTCTTCAGGAGCAGCTTTTAGTTCAAGCACCAAGAAATGAGGCAGGTTTAGATTGCTGACATGGTCACAGGTGGTCCACCCCTTATTTTAGTAACCACCTAATCTCTTCCCCATCCTGACCTCTCATTAGAGCTGGTAGCAACTTGGGATTTCTTTCCTTTTTACTGTTGGCTCTTCATTGCAGTGGAAGGCCAGCAGGAAGCAGGAGGAAGAAAAATAAAGGCTACATTATAATCATGGTATATTCCAGCTAGAATAGCATGGAAACTATCAAACTTCCTCTATCCCTCTTTTTTTTTCTTTCTTTTTTTTTTTAAACAAATGATGATCTGGTGCCCTGTGTACTATTTTATGTGTAGTGTTTTGGGGCCTGAATAAATAAAGTTATGCATGCAACACGATTTGCAAATGAAGGGGACACCCAAATTAAAAGGAACTTTTAAAAGTAGCTCACTCTTCTGATTTTCTTCAGTTAAAATGCACCCATATTCCCTGAATATATATGCTCAGGTAGAGAAAAGCCCCACAGTGTAATACAAAGGTATAATCCTGAGAAGGGACATATTTTGGTTACGATTGCCATTTTAATTACCAATGGTTAAAAGCTAGCGAGCCATTGATTTTTTTTTTTTTTTTTTCAAAATTGGAAACTTGTTTGGGTCTTAAATCTTTTGTTAGCCTTTCCCCTGTCAGCCCATACATGGTTTTTTGGCCTGGTCAGTAGGTTGAACGTGGCTCATTATGTATTTTGGGGACCCAAGAGAAAGCAGGTCTATGGGGAGGTGGGAGCAGATTCTAGGGAATGAGGCTGCTGATTAGAATTAAGGTGGCCCAGAAATGCATCTTTACACATGTGCATCATCCACTATAGCTTTCTGAATATTTGTTCTGTACAGACTTAGAGATATGCAGAGCTCACCAGTTTAGAGATTAATCAAATTAGATGAAGGAAAAAGTGCCAAAACCTAATATGCAGATTGTTCTATGTATTATCAGTATTTTTTCTAAGAAAAGTACTCTCTTCTTTGTGAGTACATGCTTCCTTAATATCTTGCCAAGAAGGTGGCAACTTTTAATTATGTGAGAGGCAACCTCAAACTCTGAGCAGACTCCCTCCCTATCTTTTTTCTGGCTTAAGAAAGACATGGACATAGCCAAGGCTAGGCAAGGCTTGTTCCTCTTTCTTTCATTTTATTTAATATGAGGTACAGACAATGCACTCTTCAAATATAAAGCCCTTAACAGCTCAAGAGTAGCTTTTGGCCCTGGTTCCAGATTAATGTGGCAGCATTTGGCTTCTCCCTGGTTGACGCTGCCTCCCCTCCAAGCTGTGCACCAGTGTGAGTGGGGCTCTCACTCTCAGTCAGGTTTGTATCAGACATGATAATCACTAACCTTGAGCCTCCCAGCAGAGCACTTAAGTCCTAGTAAGAGAATAGGTACTATGCAAGGGGAAAAATGATTATTTTAAATGCCAACTAATAGATTTTTTTCTTTTTATGCCTGATGTGCTGTTTACTCAGTTCTTTGTATAATACAGTTGTCCAAAGGGCCTTTGCCCCTTCTGCCTAGAAATAGAAAATGGTTGTCTATTGGCTTTATTTAACCTGCTGTGGCTCCCTGGTGATCTAGTGGTTACAATGTATACAACCTGCTGTCTACAATAGAATTGGAGAAGAGGCCTGGATCCTTGGGGACTACCACTTCAGGCTGCCACTTCTCCAACTCATTATAAAGATAATTTTGACAAAGATTTGGAAAAGGCCATGCCCTATCAGGATGCTTCTGCCACAATGAAATGGTGTGGAATCAAGTGGGATGATGTGTTGTTTATTTACAGTACCAAAGTGCATTCTTCAATGTGTATTTGCCTGCTTGAGGCAAGGCCCAAGTTGAGAATACAGTAAAGCAAATTCATGAAAGAAAATGTTGTTTCTAAACAAATTCTTGTCTCTAAAGAACAGTCTCAGACAAACATGGGATAAGCTTAGACTGTGTGTTGTTTGACTTTTAGTGCTATCTTTATGCTGGGGAATACCTTCGAATGACCTTCTTTGGCCTTCAGAATGGTGGGAGATATTAGGAAGTGGGATAGAATTTATATACACAGTGTACAATTACATCTTTTAATGTAAGTTATCTACAGTTTACTGTCATCCTTATATTCATATTCCTAATAGAGGCACCAAGAAAATTTGAGTAAAGAATGAATATGGATGACACTGTCCCTTGCACATTAGGGCTGTACTTAGAAATCTGATTTTTGTAAATGTCCTTTTTTGGGAACAATTGTTTAGGAATTCAAAATACTCAGCATGTATCTTTTTTCTATCTAAACTTGGGAAATTAATTTGGAAGATTGTTAGGAGTAAATGTCATACATGGTAAACTAGCACTTGAGAGACCTTTGAAATAATCTGGCCCAAGACCTTCAAAAGAAGGCTGGCTAAAATGAACAGTGCAACTAGTTGGAAATGAGAGAACGGTACTTGGTTGTCTCTCAGTCCCTAAACTAACTACTCTGTGTGCCACTCATTAAATCCCTCATAGCTAGGTATGATGGGTGGTGTGGTCCTCATTTACAGATGGACCAGACAGTTTTTCATAGTCTAGAAGCTTCTGATTCCAAAGCTGCTAATTGCTTTTTCTGCTACCTTGGCCTAAACCAACCTTAGGGTGATCCCACTCTACAACTAGCCTTCCAATTGTCTTCTGGGATAGACACCCATACACCCCACCCTGCTGTCGGCTGGGACTGGCAGGGATAGAGACCACAGTTTTCCCTCTGTACCCACTTGTAGGGGAGGGAGGCATCCTAAGGCAGCAGGGATGTGAGGCACAATTTGCATCACATCACCTTTCTTCTGGCCACATCTGACTCCTAAGGTGCTCACTGGTGTCTTGGATCCATGACTAGGAAAACGGTTCAGTTTGGAAAGACTAAAGGACACCTGAACTGCAGCTGAAAGGTGAGTAAGAAACAGCACCATGTGGTCTTGTCAGATCTTCCTAGAGAAGGGGCAGTCACTGGGTACTGGCTTCCTTCTTGGCAGTCCTTTACTGATAGCATTTGGTTATGGGTGAGGGAAAAGGAGCACAAAATCTACCATTCTCTATAGCTCCATGATAAGAAAGCTTAGATCAGAAATTTAGAATGAGCAGCGGAATCTCCGCAAGTCTAGGAGAAGCAACCAATTTATTTATCCTTAACTAAGAAAGTAGTGTTTGGCCCAAGTGTCCCCCTTCAGGATACTCTGA
Organism: Heterocephalus glaber; assembly: GCF_053883595.1. Classification (NCBI taxonomy): domain Eukaryota; kingdom Metazoa; phylum Chordata; class Mammalia; order Rodentia; family Bathyergidae; genus Heterocephalus; species Heterocephalus glaber. The sequence goes on from NW_028258293.1 coordinate 29,349,206, forward strand.
CATTAATGAAGGGTTGACTTGGGTGGGCAGACAGCAGATATACTTTTGGCTGAAAAAGCATAACTGGGACCACTGAGGCACATAGGCAGAACAACTCAATGGCTTGAACTGTCCAACAGCTTTTCCAACAAAGGAAAGGACAGCCTTTGGAGGGAACAAGCTCCCAGTCACTAGATGTGCACACAGTATCTCAACTACTAGGGAGGTGGCAAGAAGCTGCCTTCCTTGAGATTGGGATGGACATGCCCAGGAGCCTTGGAGATCTGGGAGCCTATGGTTTGATAGAATTTATGGCTGAAAGCACAATCCAGGTAGCTGTCAGAACTGGAACCTGGTGAGCGTGACAGTGGGGAGGGTAGTTTAGGGGCCCAGGAAATTCAAGTTGGTGAGCAACATTCCTGTGCATATGACTGCTGTTGTGGGTTACAATATATTACCTACATCTGTTCAGGTGCCTGTATCAACAGAGTCATACCTTTTGTCACTCGGTGTGACCTGTATAGCATGCTGTGATGATGAATATGTGTGTGTGTATACATGTGTGGGGGGTGCCCAAGCTGAGTATAAAAATTTAACTGGCCACTTGTGAAACTGCAGTTGAGTACAATAGTATGCAAATATTTAGTTACAGTTTAGGTTGTGGGGATGTACCTTGCTGAGGATCCTTAATTCTTGAGCTACTACTTCCTAGACCCTGGGAACTGCAGGCCTGCTACCAAGGTCTGAATTACAGGCATCCTCAGGAGAGGAGAAAGGGTTGCTCACACGACTAGGTCATACCCAGCATCATCCCTGGAATCCATATGTGCTGCTGCCTACTAATCATACATCAAGCATGGGGCAACCCTACAGCCTACTGTCAGAACTATTTACTTTCTGGAAGCCCCTGTGACTTTGCACAGCCGCAAGGTGTGTTTTGGAGCCATGGCCTTCTGTGTTTGCTTCTGTATCTTTAGCTTGTGTCTTGGATCACAGAAGGACCCTGGGAAACTCCATATAAACCCTCCCTACTTGCCCCACCTTTGTGACTGTGGCTGTCTGATAAGGGAACACTCAATCTCCTCTTCCTCATTACGATGGAAAAAGCTGCCCAACAGAAAAAGCACATTTCAGGGGATTATTGGCCTTGGTTTTGCCCTCCCTGTGTTGTACTGCCCATGGGCAAAATCATTAGCTTCTGCACCTTAGATTCTGTGCTGCTACTGTTCCCCCCCCACCCCCCATTTTCTGACCTAACACTTACCACAGCTGTTTATGCATGACTCCAGTGAGTTTCCCACAGGACCTTTGAGGTGAATACACCAGCAAGGACTTCTCCCCAGTGTGACAATGTTGCTGTGCTCCTGGCCTGGCGTTCAAGGAAGAATGTCTGGCGCCCACTCAGCGGCTCTGTGTACCCACTCTTTATTGCTGCTGGGCCAGTGTGAGGTCCTGACGAGCTCCTCACTCTGTGACCAGCAAGCAAGGTCAAGGCAAGCTCGGAGGCCCAAGTTAGGCCCCAGCCGGGCAGAGGCACGTTCAGGGGTGCAGAGGCCTCAGGGAGGACGGGGCCGCTGGCCAGGCAGCACACATGACCCACGCACAGCCCTAGGTTTTTGAGTCACTGGATGTGGGCTCCTGGCAGAACTCGTCCATGAGCTCGAGGAAGCGGCCAAACTTGGGTGGGCTCTCGCTGGGCGCCGGCAGAGCTGGAGGCGCTGGGGTGGCCCCGAACACAGTCCGCAGAGAGCCGCGCACCAGCCGCCGGTAGCGCTCCTGGAACTCCTTGAGCAGCCGCTTGGCCTCCAGGTACTGCTTACGGTTCATTAACCGCGGCTCTGCCTGCTGGCGCAGCACGGAACCTACCGGGAGAGAAGCCGGGGTGCAGCTAAACTCGCCAGTCCCTGCCCAACCTGAAGAGGTGAAAGTGGGGTGGAGTGGGAGGAGGAGGTGACAGGGACTAAAAATGGCCTTTTTAGCTTGGGGCAGTGGGAAGTCAGTAGATTCCCCTCCAGACTCTTTATCTCCAGTCTCGGTGTAGGTCCCTAACATCCTGTGTGACTTTAGGCAACTCCCTCCCTCAAGCCCAGTCTGTTTCTCCATCTGCACCCAGACCGGTGTGGGGGTGGGGGTGGGGTTCCCTCGAAAGGCCCTTCCTGCTCCCACAAGCCCTTTCTCTGCCTCACACTAGCAGCCTGGCTCCTCGATGAAGGCAGAGACATACCTAATGGAGCCTCTGTAATGTGGGGATCCCGCATGCGAATGAGGGTGTCATCCAGCAGCTGGGCTCGGGTCTTTGGTGGGGGTGGAACAAGAATCCTCGGGACCTGGCAGAAGGTAAGGAAGGAGGGTGGTATCCCAGGTTGGTATGTAGCCTTTCCTATCCACCTCATATAGTCAGGGCAACAGGCAGGGGCCACTTGGGAGCACTGAGAAACATGGACCTCAGAAGGTCTCAAGTGACAGTCACATCTCTGCCCGTGAGGGTCCTCCGGGATCATTCTCAGTCAGCAGGCTGGATACTCACCTTCTTCTCCTTGGGGACATAGTGTTTCTGAAAAGAGTCCAGCTTGGGCTTGGAGGAGTGGTAGATGAGGGGGTGCTTGAGCATCTGCTGCAGGGCTTGTGCATTCTTCTGGATGCCTGGGGCAGGAAGCTAAAATGAAAACCGCTCCCCCAACTTCTGCAGCCTCACAGTAGCCCTGGGTAAGAGGATTTGAGTCCTCAAGAAGAAAATACTGCTCCCAGATCCCTCAGTACCCCAAATTCCATCATTTGTCATGTGAATACATCCCCTAGGAGCACAGATCCAATGGCAACAACATTGGTGAGCACTGACCTAAAGTGATCCCATTAACCTCGGGGCGGTGGGGTGGGTTATACTACAGGGACTGATACCTAGGAGAGACCAGCTGATGGCCAGTGCCTTTGGGAGCATAGATGCTCTTAACACATTAGATTGAATAAGGGGCTTATGGAGGGAGCCACTTCCCTTGCCTCAAACCAAACGGGATTTGGGATGTTCAATTTGGAGCTTAACAGGGCTAGGAAGAGCTCCGGAATCTGCCCAGTCTGAGCTTGTTCATCAAACTTTTCCTGGGGAGAGGCTGTTCCAACCACAGTAGCTGGGCCAGACCAGCTGGAATCTCTGAACAAGCTGGTAAAAGCCCAGGGAAGAACAGGGATCCTGCCATGGATGAATTCAAGTCAGGACACCCTAAGAGGTCCTCTGACATTTGGAAAAGCAGGCTCAGTAACAGCAGGCTTGGCTGTGACCTGCTTGGGGCTTCACAGATGGCCTCACATACCTTTTGGCTCAACAAAGGCTGGATCGGGTCTGGTTGTCAGCAGCTCCTCATATCCATGGTACTTGGTGGGGATGGAGGAAGATGGGAGCTTCCTCTTAGTCTTCTTCACCTTGGAAGGTGCTGTCACTAGTCTCCTTTGGTCTTTCTCCTTTACCTCTAAATCACCCACACAGGTGATGGAGGAAGGCAGCTCACTCACCTATGTCAGGAAGGAAACACTCATGCCTGCACCCATCTTAACAATGGGTCTCTGCTAGTCTCCATGTGGGGCACCTGTTTAGGGCAAGATTAAGACTGGGACTGAGGAGGCCAACAGGGAGACAGATATGAACCAAACACCTGGTTGAATGCTGTTAAGAGAAGGAAGCATTGTAACTCCAGGTGATCCCAGAGGAAGCCCCAACCCAGCCAGCAAGCTCCCTGAAAGGAGTGATTCCTTAGCCTGAGCTCAGTCTTGAAGAACCAGGAGAACTGTCCCCAGTGGTGGATGGGAAGAGGGGTAGATTGCAAGAGATGAAAAAGATGGCCGTGGTGGGCAAGGAGGAACACTCACAAAAGTGCCATCAAGGTATGTTTGGGAGACTAAAGACTGGTACAGCTAGAGAGCAATGTGAAGTGACAGACAAGAATGATGTGCAAGGCACAGGCCCATTAGAACCTTTAAAGCCAAACTGAGGGTGTTTTGTATTTTCTTTATCCTCATTCTTGTGGCAAGCTAGGGAGGATTTTAGCCTACCCAAATGGTTTTATAAGAAACACGAACTGGCCAGGCATGGTGGTGAATGACTATAATCCTAGCACTCTGGGAGGCTAAAGCAGGAGGATCACTAGTTCAAGCAAAGCCCAAGCAACTCAGCAACTTAGCAAGACTCTGTCAAAAAATAAAAAGTCATGGATGTAGCTCAGTGATAAAGGCTTGGGTTTGGTGCCAGCAAAAAAAAAAAAAAGAAAATTTTATAGTGTATGAATTTATATATCCCATGTGGATTAAAGAAAGAGATGGATAGAGAATTAGATATGAATAGGTGGATGGATAGATAGATATACATATTAAAAAGATCTGGCTATGGGCAGATTGCTGAGGCAAGATTAGAAGTAGATGAATGATATAACAATAAAGTTTAAGGGGACCCTGCCAACTCTTCCAGCTTTCCACTGGTTGAGGATCCCTTATCTGAAATGTCTGCAGCCAGAAGTGTTTCAGATTTTGGAACATTTGCATATACATAATGAGATATGTTGAGGATGAGACCCAAGTCTAAACACAAAATTCATTTATATTTTATAGATACATTATGCACATAGCCTGCAGGTGATTTTATACAACATTTGGAGGGATTTTATGGATGAAACAAAGTTTCATGGTGTGGAATTTCCCACTTGTGGTCATGTTGGCACTCCAAAAGTTTTGGATTTGAGATTTCAGGTATTCAGATTAGGGATGCTTAAGCTGTATTTCCCCTCCCCTGCACACCACCCTTCTGTTGGAGTGATGTTTAATATTCCCAGTTCCTGCACCTCTCATTTTAATTTCCTTCCTCTGCACCCTGTTTCATGCTGTCCCTTCTGCCTATATCTTTCCCTTGCTAACTTTTATTCAGCCCAAAAAGTTCAGTTCATGTGACCCTTTTGGAGCCCTCTGGGTCTGGGGCAGAGGCATCCCTCCTTCCTCCAGGCCCCAGACCCTGACTGGATGCTTGTTCCTGGCCATCTTTCTCATTAGACTTTGAGCACTTCAGGGGAGAGCCTGCATCTGAGTCATCTGAATTCTCAGGATCCAGAGGCAGCATCAGAAGTGGGGTGATGTTAAGTGGGAGGCAGAGGCAGCAACAGACTCCTCTGAGAAACTGATCAGCACCACACCCCAATCAGACCCCAGATGCTGCCCGTGCCTCAGGACCATGACTCGTCCCCACGGATGTCCCCATCAGTAGCCTCAGATCAGTGGCTCTCCCAAAGGGTCTTTCAAGCTTTGCCAAGGCTGCTGCCTCCCGTTTCCAGCCTGCACTGCATGTGGCCTCAGCTCCCCACAGCAGTCCCTTTAACTAAGGGCTTGGCAGGAACCTGTGGACACTGTAAATAGTGGGCAGGGAAGTATTCACATGCACCTGGGTCAAGAAGATATACTCTGTGCTCTTGGTGTCCTCATCTGATCGGGGCCCTGGGCTGAGGCAGCCAGCTGTGTTGCCCGGGTGGGACGTGGTCTCTTCACTATGCACAGTGGAGTCAGAGCTGATAGCAGGCAGTGGCACAAAGCTCTTACTGGACAGGTTAAGGCCTTCTGGGCCCTTGATGTGTGGATGTGTCTCCAAAGAAGTGCTTCTGACAGGGGGCAGCTCTTCAGCCAGGCCTGCCTCTGCTTCTAACAGATCCCAGGAGGGAGACCGGATTGTGGTCAAAGGTGGGTGATGGAGCAACAGAGGCTGCTTCGGCACCTTGGGGCCTTGTGTTTTCACCTGCCACGGGAGAAAGACTGGACTGGATTTGCTCTCTAGTCAGCAGTTTCTCCCCTTGAGTTTCTCATGTAGAGTGCTCAGAGCACCAGATAAGGACTCGGAGGAGGTAGGGAGGGAAGTCACACTCACTGGGCATCTATCATGTGCCCTGTGCACAGCATAATTCTTTTATTTATTTATATTTCAAAACTACCCAGAAAATAAATATCCTTATTTATAGATGAGGTAACTGGGGTTCAGAGAAGTAAAATGACTTGTCCAAGGTCAGAGAGTGGCTCAGTGGCAAAGCTTGGATACTCTGACTCTAGCCCTAGGCTCTAGGACTCATAACTCTGCCTTCAGTGGCCTCACTTTTCAAATCAAGGTTTACCACAGCAGCCCCAACTTTCCTGAGGAACTCCTAAGAGGGGAGGGTTTGGAGATGGTTCCGAATTTTCTGGAACATGGCAGCACTGGCTGCTTTCAGGATGCTAGTCTGTGTACCTTACATAAAGATCTAAAAGACAAATCTCTTAAGCCTCAGGACCAAGGAAACAATTTTCCTTCAGTTGAACTGCTCAGTTGCCTTAACTAGCAAAAGACTGTCAGCATTCTCTCTCCTCCTTTGCCTCTGCTGCCAGAAGGCCACCTGTACTCAGTTTACCCCAGCTGGGTATAGTTCCTCCCCTCCCTGGTTACATAGTGAGTTGTTTTTATTCTTTGTGGAAGGTATTAGTGCACTTATATGTGAATTCTTGCTGACCAAGTAGTGTAGTGGAAAGATCCCAAACCCTGTGGGCTGGAATATGGTTCTATCCTTTGAGCTTCCATTTCTTCCTTGTGAAACAGGAGAAAAGCTCCCATGCTATGTGCAAATGTACCTAAAAGGCTGGGAGTGTGAAGGATGACTGTTTTATAAATAAGTTCCTTTTAAAGAAAATAATCCCTTCTTGAAAATATGTAAAACTTCAGTGTTCTGACTTAAAGCCTAAGGAACCTAGAGTCTTTTTTCAAAACCCATGCCACAGGGGAACGAGCAGCACCATGCCTTGGCTTTGGAAACGCCAAGAGCCAACAGGTGGTGCTGAGTGGGGAAGGAGCAACATGTATCCCTGACTCTCTCAGCTGTCTGAGGAGCCCTGGAGGGGTGCTCTTTCTCTCTCCCACCCCTGCCTGCCCAGCGTCTTCCCAAGGGAAGAAATGATCAGAGGCTGACAGTCCCTGGCTGGGCCTGCTTCACTGGTGGGCTCAATACTATGTGTAACCAAGAGGTGCCAGGTTTTGTGAGGGAGAGCAGCTGGACAGAGGGGTTAGTCTGCATACATAAAACAGGCGCCACTTCCTCTGGGGCCAGGGCTCCTGCTTTGGAAAACTTACCTTCTGTGATTCCTTCTGAGGTATCAAAATACGATGCTTAGCCTTTACTACTTTCCTTCGAATTAAGTGGATCCCCAGTCGCTCCTGGAGGAAGCTTTTTAGCAGTGGAGCAACCCCTGGTGCCATGATGGGAAAATAAGATGATTATTAGCTACCATGTACTTTAAAATACTATATTCCAAGTACTCTTTAAATTGCTTTACATGTATCAATGTAATTTACCCAATTTTCTTACCCTGCCCTAGCAAGTAGGTACCATATTACTCCCATTCAACAGGCAAGGAAACCAAGGCAGAGAGGTTAAGGAATGCATCCAAGGAGTGTGGAGCAGGGATTAGAGTTCCACCATCACTGGATGCCCTGGACTCTAAAATGCCTCCAGCTGCTGCATGGTGGTCAGCAGGATCCACTGTGGATGCTGCACCAGTGCATCCACATGCTCAGAGAGAAGGGGCACTGCAGCTGGGCCTGCATCCACCCTACATGGGAGGCAGGAAAGGAGACCACAACAGACTTGCTTCACAACACTGAAAAGACCTCTGTGTGACCCTGGGCAGATCATGAACCTCCTTGAGCTCCAGTTTCCCCCAAATCCATGGGGACAATAGTGCCCACCTCCCATGGTACTGTCAGGATGCGCTAGGATGGAGCAGGTACTCAGCAGTGTCTGCCGTGTTCTCCATTTCCAGAGTACCATGAACCTTGCCCACCCCAATACAGCAGACCCCAAGGCCTGGCATCCATAAGATGTGGACAAGGGTGCCAGCACTGTTTTGTGGACACTGGGGTGGAGGAGGGCTTTGGGTCCTTACCTCGTGTATGAGTCACCAGAGGATTGTTATGAAAGACGAGCTCACAGAGGGATGGAAAGAGAGCTACTGGCAGGAGAGCATCCTCCTTTGCAATCTGGAACAAATGCAAGGGAACCTTTAGGTCCATAAGGTTCATAATAGCCCTTACCTCCCCCAGGTAGGTTGGGCCTGCAGGGCAGGATGCATGTGAGGACAAGGATGGAGGGGCGGTGATGCTGTGGGAGGGACTTACCATGGGCAATGCCTCATCCCTGCAATGTCACCTGCTCATGCCCAGAATGCCTTGCCCTCCTGTCTTAACATTCCACCATCTCTCTAACTTTCCTTCCCCACATTGGTTATGTAGCCCACATCAAACATCAGGCATATTTGTGGCAAAATAAGAACAAACATAGCGCACTTGTCTTGCAAAGAGTCTGGAAGGTTGGCAAGGCAACCTTATTTTCTGACATCTCACCTTCCTCAACACAAACCTCTACATACCCACTGGTCTTCCAGTAGCACTCCTGTGGGCTTCTTTCCTGGCACCAGTTCTGGGCACTGAGCTGGGGAGGGGAGAAGCAGGAGGGCAGGATACCCGCCCACATAAGGGATAAGCAGAGCCCTTGAAAGGGACACCTCAAGGCTGTCTGGGCCTGTGAAGTTGGCCTATAAGTGACCTGTTGGCCATGCTAGCCTCTGACAGGCAAAAATTACACTGTCCTTTTTGAACAGTGGCTGGAATACATGGGGATTATCTTGGGGAGGGGATCTGTTAGCAGTGGAACACCATCAGGGCAGCAAATCAGAGGGCCCAGGAATGAGGCAATGGGTCTCAACCCCTGGACACACTGAAAGGTGCAGATTGAATGCAGGGCCCACCAAGGGTGCTAAGATCCAGAGCTGTAAGGGTAGGGAAGGGCACTTCAGTTTGGCTTCCTCTGTAGCCTCACTGGGTAGCACCAGATCTCCACTGGGCAATGAAGTTACTCATTATTGTTCATTCTTAGTCATTCAGCCAACAAATATCTAATGAATACTGTACCATAGCACTGTGTTGGGAATAAGCAAAGCTGATATGATGACTGCCCTCAAGGACACTGGCTACTGAGAAACAAGTCGTAAGGAAGCAATAACATAAAGGAGTGTAGATTTACAACTGTAGTAAGTGCCACAAAAGAGAGGTGCAAGAGGCACTAGGGTCTTTGACCAAGTATGAAAGGAACAATAAGGTGTCCCTGAAACAGGGGTATGGGGATATCAGTGAATACAGTGTGGGATGGAGGCTATGACAGAGACACTTCTGTATTAACCAAAACCATTTTCCCTGCCTCTATCCCACAACTAGACTCTTGCCTAGGCAGTGAGGTGTGGCCATGTGACTTAATTCTAGCCAATTCTGGGCACAAATGATAAATGCTACTGCACTCACAGCCTACATAGAACCTCTTACACATCTTCTACTTCTTTCATCACACTCCCCACCACTCAACCATCTTCCCCCCAGATATACAGGAATCTAACAGGTTTTTAAAACCTTACAAATGAAAGAAGCACAGCCACATGGCATCTCTGTCTCTGGATGATTATGTGGAAGGCTACCTGCCAACCAGGAATATCCACAATGGACTTTGCAAAAGCAAGAAATAAACATTTATTGTATTAAGTGATTGAGATGTTCAAGTGTGTTGCAGCAGCTAGTATTAGTCTAATGTAGACAGGAAGGGTTCCATGCAAAGAGAACAGTGTGTGAAAAGGACTCAGAGCCTGTTAGGGGAATTTAAAGAAGAGCACTGTGACTAAAGCAGAGAGAAAATAGGTCATTGGTGTGAAATGAGGCTGGAGGGGCCAGACTAATACTAGATTTTTGTTCTTGTGGAAGCCAGTGGATGGATTTAAGATATACAAAGACCTACATTGACTTGGTGATGAATTAGATATAGGCAGATGGGGGAAGAGGACATAAATGGGAGAGAAATGTTAAGTTTTGGTGTAACTGGATGGATGGTGGAGCTATTCATTAAGATAGGGACCAATGAAAGAACATAAAAACTGAGGGAAAATCATTAATTCACTTTGGATATATACACTTTGGAGGTCCATGTGAGGCCTCCAAGTAGTGATATCAAATCAACAATTGGATATGCAGTTTTGGAATACAGAGCTAGGTATCACTGGACTTAGAAATTTGTGAGTTACTGTTAATGGGCCAATGAGCATCTGAAGTCATGCCTAGGAATAGAGTACAGAGTAGGAGGAGAAAGGGACTAGCAGAGGGCCTTGAGGAAGTGTAGCTTTTGATCTTCTAGACCAAGGGTCAGTAAACCTTTCCTATCAAGGACCAGATAGTAAATGTTGTGAGATTTGCAGGCCATAGAGTCTGTTATAACTACTCAAATCTACTGTTATAGTCCCAAAGCAACTCCAGACAATACATAAAGTTATAGTGTTTCTTTTCCAATAAAAATTTATTTATGGACTCCAACATTTGAATTTCATATACTTTTAGTGTGCCATGAAATATTAATCTTTAAATATTTTGAACCATTTAAAATGTAAAAATTACTCTTGGTGCACAGGCTGTACCAAGACCAGGCTTGGCCAATACATCTATCTGTTTAATGGATTTCATTAGAACATGGTCCTCCCTCCCTTTACACATTGCCTCCTATGCTACAAGGTAAAGATGAGCAGTCACAACAGAATAAAATATTATCTAGCCTTTATAAAATGTTTTTGTTGACTTATGTTCTAGACTCCAGAGGAGAATGAGATGAACTATAATGATGCCTACTGTGTGCATAGTGGTGGCTAAAGAGGATGCAGAGCCTCTTCTGTTCAAACGTGGCAGTCACTTATTACAAAGAGAGGATGGAGAATTGAATTTAATTTTGTCAGGATGTAAAATCCTGCCCATCCAAATGAGGTGAGTAAAACGCTGAAAAAAGTTATAATTAAAATTGATAGAAATCTGAATAGTACCCAGACCATGTGTGTCATGCTTTCTGTGAAGTTAAGCTCCAACAGAAAGACAAGGATTTAGGATGCTGGTTGATGTGGTAAACAAAATCTGCCCATCAGACCTATTCCCTATAGGGGTAGTTGAAAGCTCCTGGAAATATATTTAGGTTCCATAATAACTTTACATTTCTTCCCAATTTCATTGAGTTAAAGAGAATATAGCATTCTGTAAAATCTATAAGTAAATATGGGTTAAATTGAGTAAAAGTGACTATTTCTCCTTTGACACAATATTTCTAGATTTCTGAGTGAATATTCTACATGTATAAATTGTGCATGAAGGCAGAATTCATTTTAAAATTTGTAACTTTAATAAGTTGAGTATTAGTTTTAATACAAGTAGCTGTATTTCTTTACATGATCAAAACGTCTTTCATCTAACAAGCTATCATGTTCCAGGTAATGTGCTATGCACCAAGGGTATAGATGTAAACAAAACAATATCTAGCAAGCAAAAAAAATATTGTGTTAGTAGGCCTGATTATAGACAAAAACATAGATAACATGTTAGGTGATATGACAGTTAAACTGGATTGTCAACTTGATTGGCTTGAGCCACCTAGAAGATTAGTACAGCACACCTCTGGGTATGTCTGGGTGGGTCAGGAAGGCATGACCTTGGGTATTATATCGGATCCATGACCCCTTCCTCTCTGCTACTGTTCCTGTGCTCTGCTTCCAGCCACCATGAACTAAGCAGCTTTGTTCTGCTATGAGCTTCTGTGTGGTGTTTCTGCCTTGGATCCAGCCAACTATGAATTGTCACCTCTGAAACTGTGAGCCAAATAAACCTCTCTTCCTTTAAGTTGAAGGTATTAGGTATTTTGTACAATAACAGGAAAGTTGACCAATACCAAAAATTGGTACCAGAGAAGTGGTGTTGGTGCTGAGACTATACCTGACTATGTGGTTCAGAAGTCTGTGGAACTGGTTTCTGGGAGGAGTTTGGAAAGGTTTGGAGATGTGGGTGAGAGAAGCTCTTGAATATTGTAAGCAGAGCCTAAAGGGGTGATTCTGGTCAGAGCTCAGAAGACCAGAATGCTGATAGGAAAGCAGATAGTAAAGGCCTGGCTCATGAGGTTTCAGTTGGGAATGGGGACTCTATTGGGGATTAGGCTGGAGATCATGCATGCTACACTCTGGCAAAAAGTGTGTCTAAATTTTTATCCATGTTCTAGAACTTTGTGTGAGGTTGAATTTAAAGGTGGCAGACTAACTGTTCTGGTAGAGGACATTTCAAAGCAGCCCAATGCTCAGGCTGTGGCATGGTTACTATTTGTTGCTTTTAGTCACATACACAATGAGAACTGAAACAAAAAAGCAGAGCAAAAGTATTTGAAAAACTTAAAGTTTGGCACAAAAAGAATTGTGTGAAAAGTTTGGGTCACAGGAGGTGTTTTTACTGAAGAGATTAATGCCATTAGAAAGACACCAAATTCTTTGAACTGGGACAAGAAAGAAAATGCCTTGAGGGCATCTCAGAAATCGTCAAGACTCCACCTATCATAGGCTCAAGGGTGCAACAGTGTAAATATTTCATTTGAGAGGACAGCCCCTAGGCCCTTGCTTGAGAAGGGTTGTCTAGGGAATTAGCTCCCTGGGATTCATTTCCCTATGCTTAGACATCCAGGCACTCAGAAGCTACTGCAGTCATGGTCCAAGGGGACCTGGTTACTGAGTGAGCTGGCAGCAGACTTTGGCATTATACATGTGATACTACTTTTTCAGGAATGCAGAATGCAACAGTTGTGGGGTCAGGAAGGCTTCCACCCAGATTTCAAAGGAAGGCCTGGGAAGCCAGGCAAAGACCTCCAGTAAGTCCCTGACTTATAAATAAGTTCCATTCAGGGGGAATTGCTTGTAAGTTGGATTCATTTGTAAGCCAGCAAAGTGAGTCAACAAAGTGAAAGTTCAAATGTTTGTAACTTGAGGACTTACAGTACATGAAACTGAAGATGCACTAGAGACCCCAGGAAGTCAGAGATGTGAAGAATGTGGAATATCTGCTGAGGAAAGCCACAGGCTGTGAATGAACCCAGCCCAAGAGAGAGGTCATGTGGTATGCAACCAGCAAGGCTATGCGGGTAGGATCACCCCTGCCCTCTGGAACTCACATCTCACTATTTGCCCCAACACTGGACATGGAGTTACAGGACTTATGTTTGCCATGTTGGGTTTCAGTCTTACTTTGGTCTTATTCTTTTATGTCCCCCTATTCCTCCCTTATCACTGTATAGTGGAAATATGAAACTTGCTTTTTCAATTTTTTCAGGTGCTCACAGCTAAGAGTTTGCCTTGAATCCCATAGAAGACTTTGGACTTGGACTTTTGAGCAAAGCTAAAACTGTTGAGACTTAGGTAGGGAAGGGCATTAGTGCACATTTGGTTGTACACAGGACAGTTATGTTACACAGAATTATGTCTTTGGAGATTAAGAATGGTTTAAGGAGATATGTTTGGGTTTCAAGTTGACAGGGGTGGAATATTTAACTGGATTATCAACTGGGTTGCCTTGAGAGCCACCTAGAAGACTAGTAAAGCATACTTCTGGATGTATATGGTTGGGTCAGGGAGGTATGACCTTGAGTATTACATCTGATCCCTGGTCCCTTCCTCTCTGGCACTGTTCCTGTGCTTTGCTTCACCACCACCATGAACCAAGCAGCTTTACTCTACCATGCCCTTCTGTGTGATATTTCTGGCTTGGAGCCAGCCAATGATGGACTGAAACTTCTGAGACTGTGAGCCAAATAAACCTCTCCTCCTTTAAGTCACTGAGGTCAGTTATTTTGTCCACCAATGGAAAAGATGATCAATACAGGTGGTAACTTTTTTTTTTTTTTTTTGGTACCTGGGATCGAACTCAGGTCTTGCACTTGCGTGGTAGGCAGCGAAACCACTGAGCTAAATCCCGGGCCCTAGGTGGTAACTGTTATAAAGAAAAATACTACTTAAAAACTCAGGTGAAAATATAGAAAAGCAAAGAGTGCTGCCCTTACAATAACAAGAAGAAAAAAACTTAATAAACTTCATAAAATCATATCTCATACATCATATCATATAATCATATATCATATCATAAAATCATAACTTTTTTGGTTTTTTTTCAAAATCACAACTTTTCTTGAGGGCAACAGAAAGCTACAGTCTCAGAGAACTCCTTTGGCCTTAAATCTAAGGAAAGTTCCGGATCTGTAAGGAGAGATGAAACACAGACCTTGGCTCACCTGTAGTGGAACACCAGCATTGAAGAAGAAATTGGCTAAAATTTTTAATAATTGTGGAAGACCAAGTATGGCCTACAGTGAGAAAGTGGAGGCTCTGAGAGCCATGGACAACAGGGGCTTCACACCTACTCATGTGAAAAGATGACTGCAAAAAGTTTCCATGGGCCTGGAAGAGAGCAGCTGCCATGGTAGGAGAGGCCTCACCCTCAGCCCTTCTCCCTAGGGAACAAAAGTCTTTAGTTGTTGAGGAAGAACAGCAAACCTTGCAGCCCAGGGCATGGCATATGGGGAGGGGAAAATAAAACCCCACTACTCCTGAGGCAGGAGCAGAAAACTAACCTTCGTCCTGAAGAGTAGAGGTCTCTTACTGCCAGGAGTTGGACCACAAGTTCTGTGGAGACACAGAACCCCAAGGCTGCCAAAGACTGGGGCCACAGCCAGTCTCGTAAGCAAGCACTGGCAAGCACTAAGTAACAAGCAATAGCAGTCCTCTGTGGGAGAGCAGGGGAGGGACCTGAGTGGATAAACCCCTCCGCGGTACAGGCACACAGGGGAGGCTGAATGCCGAAGACAGAGCAGGGACACTGGGACGACAGCATGGCAGCCAGGCAAGGACCAGCTAACTCCCTGCTGTGTAAATAGATGCACTCACATGAAGATATAAGTAGACTACAAGTACAAGGGTAGCAAGATACCATGCGAACCATAAGGATGGAAAACTGTGCAACTAACTGTATTAAAATCAGACAAAGTAGACATGAAGAGAGGGAGTATTATTAAAAACAGAGGGAGATAATTATAATTTAAAAGGATCCATATGTAGATATAACAATTCTAAGCATATATTCACCTGATAACAGACTAAAAATACCTGGACAATGGGGCATGGTGGCACACTTCTGTAATCCCCACAGTTTGGAGGCTGAAGCAGGAGGATTGCTGTGAGTTCGAGGCCAACCTGGACTACATAGTGCATTCAAGGCCAGCCTGAGCTACACAGAAAGACACTGTCTCAAAACAAAACAAATAAAAAAAAATACCTGGAATACTGATAGAACTAAAGAGATGAAAAAACTCTACAACCACGACTGGAGATTTTAACACCCTGTTCTCAGTACCTGAGAGACAAATAGACAAAACAAGAGTACAAAGATGATCTAAGTGACACTTCTAACCTCTTTAAGTGACATTTATCAACACTATCCCACCCAAACTGCGGAATACACATTTTTTTTCTAAGTACATATGAACATTCACCACAATAGCACATAGATTGGACCATAAAACAAGTTGAAGTAGATATCAGAAGAACTCTTACAGATTATGTTATCTGACCACAAGAGAAGTGAATCAGTTTTAGTTTTGTTTTGTTTTTAAGTCCTGGGGATTGAACTCAGGGGGTTGTGCATGCTAGGCAAGCATTCTACCATTAAGCTACATCTCCCAGCCCAATAATTAAATTATAAATCAATAAATCCAAGATGCTGAGAAGAGCCCCATAAATTTGGAAATTAAACAACTAATGTCTCAACAAATTGGGTTAAAATGCAAAATTACAAGAAAAATTAAACATTTTAACTGAATGAAAATAAAAACAGGGACTGGGTAGCTCAGTGGTAGAGCACATGGTTAGTATGCATAGGGTCTTGGGTTCAATCCCTGGCACCCACAATAAATATGTAAGAAAATAAATAGGTGAATAAATAAATAAGTGAATGAATGAATGAGTTTTTATGGAAAATCAGACAGGACCTGGCATTGGAAAAATACAAGAAAAATGTGAAATCTATCCTATAGATTTTATATCTTCAGTTCCCTCCCTCTTCCCTCGACTATTCAAATCTTAGCTTAAACATTACTTTTTCTTGAGAATTTTCCCTGATCCCAAATATTAGGTTAGATACCCACCTCCATCATGTACTTCCTTCACAGCTCTGTGCATTTCTTCCTAATGCTAAGCATACTTATATTGTGATTGTCTGTCCAGAATGTCTTCCCTACATCTGACAAGCTCCACAAGTCTTTCATTTCATGGCTGTATACCTAATGACTAGCACAGAGCCTAGCACATGGCAAGTGCTAAATAAATATCTGAGACTCCATGGAGACACTTCTGCCTTGGTCTGGGTACCATATACTTTCCCCACCCCAAGAATTTCTGGGCCCACATACCTGTGGTGCAGAGAATTAAAGGGCTGGCCTTTAGGTCAGAACAGCTCCCAACCCACCTCCCATTTGTGCCCCTGAGGAAACAGGTCAAGAAGCAGGGAGTCACCTTGTTGTAGGCCAGGCTGAGGTACCTCAGCTCTGGGAAAGGAGGGGCCAATGTCTGGTTCCTGGCCTTCAGTGACTTCACAGGAAGAATCTCAAATATAGGAGGAAGTGAACATACCTTGGTTGTCTTGGAAAAAAGAAAAGTCAGAGTCAATGTTGAGGCTGATAAAGAAGATGAAGCTACCAGTGGCCAAAGACCTTTCCTTTGGAGTGTGGTGAAAAGAATGAGTTTTATAGAGACTTGGTCAAAGAGACACCTAGGGTCATAAGGGCAGATGTCACTATTGGCCAAAATTTGGCTCCAAGTACTATGAGGTCACATGGTGAGCTAATTCTTCAGCACCCAAAGTTCCAGTTTCAAGTACTGAGTCCACAGGACACGATAGCCCTGCTGCAACCATCAGAGGTACTTGGTTTACCTCCCACCTTCCACCCTACAGCAGCTGAACCTGAATTAGCCCTTCTAAAAGGAAGAGCTAAAATTTCTCCCGAAGGCAAAGGGCAAGAAATTACATCATTCAGGGAAATATTTTTTAGCAGGGAGAGGGAGAGCAGGAGTGACTTGAGCCTTGGACACCTGTCTTGATGGGTATGTTGCCCCATCCCACTGGATAAAATAACAAAATCTTGAAGACAAGCCAGGCTTGGGGATCTGAACATGGCACGATGCACCTGGGTCACTTGCAAGGTCATGGTCTTTCTGTACAATCCAGACTGCCTCAGGGCAAACATGTTTGATCAATCAGAAAAAGGAAGCTGCTGAATTAACCATGTCTAACTCAGTTTACTCACTGATTTCTTGAATTTTGTGGGACCAAAGTATATTATTGCATGGGTAGATGCTGGACTAATGGTTAGGTTAGGAGGAACTAAATGTTCCAATCTCAATTAATCACTATCTCCTGTTAAGGAAATCATTCAATTTTCACTTGTTCACTTAATGAACAGTTGTTCATTGACCCACATACTGTGGGTCAAGTATTTGTGTCATCCTAGGCCAACTTATAAAGCCACACAAATCACATAGGGCAGTCATGGATGAGAATAGAACAAAAACTATTGATACTGTTTGGAGATGTGTGACTCCCTTCTTCAGGCAACCCAACACAGTCTCTGAGAGGGCAGAGTGGAATGGGACAGTGGTGTTCAGGTAAGATAGGGAGAAAAATAGTAGAAAGGAGACAAGAAAATTACAATTTAAAAATCATACTTTTAAGAAAATCACAGCTTCAGGACAGATTTGCCAAGGACTGCAATGGCTTTTCTTCCCTTTTCAGGAAACTCATCTGTAAATAGAGCCTGCCATTTCCTCCAATACTATAGATTCACTCTGCAGACTTCCACCCTCAAAGAAACAGCACTATTAATTGGGTACCATATTTCTAAACTTCAAACACATGCAAATGTTTTGCATTCTAACTTAGTGCACTAATGGATAACCTGGTAGACACTAGGAAAACATATCCTAGATCAGTGGCGGCAAACCTTTTAGAGTTTGCAATGATAGCAAACAGCCTGCTTCAGCACACCTGCCATAGGTTCGCCACCACTGTCCTAGATCATCCATTTTGAGGACACACCCAAGACCACACAAAAACTCATAACCTCAGACTAGAATGAGGGTCTTCCTTGAGCGCCTACACTCTGTTTCCTCTGAGTGTGTACTTCCTTAACTCTGTGCAGTAAACCTGTCTATGCCCATTACTGAATCCTGAAACACTTTTCTGCAATGTAGACTGGCAAACCTGCAACCAACTGTGTGCGTGGGGGCAAGTTGAGGTGTCCATCTCCCCTCTGGGAGATTTTCTCAGCCTTGTCCGGTGATAGTCTGGCAAGGCAGTCTTCTCCACCGAGCAACTTCCAACTTGGAGCAGGACCGCGTGAGCAGCAGGGGGCAAGTCGAATGACCTGAGGGGATGGCCTACCCTGCTGGGGACAGAGAGCCCTGTGCTAGAGGGAGATGTAGCTGGCTTTTCGTATGTTTTTTTGTTTTTGTTTTTTGGGTTTTTTTGTTGTTTTTTTTTGAGACAGAGTCTCACTGTGTAGTTCAGGCTGGCCTTGAGCTCACCATGTAGCCCAGGCTGGCCTCAAGCTCTCAGTGATCCTCTGCTTCAGCCTCCCGAGGGCTGGGATTTCAGGTGTGTGCCACCACACCTAGTGCATCTGGCTTTTAGTCTCAACCATCCCAAATTAGTCAGTAGTTGATCATAAGTATGGATAGCCTCGGGGGGAGGTGCAAACATGGGGCTTGCATCTAAACTGCGGAACTGTGCCCTTAAACTTGGGTCTGCACGAACTGGGCTGGTTAGCATCAGAATTATCAGAATTGCACACCTTCTGACTTGCTTTGACCAAAAGAGTGTAGCAAAAGTTATGCTGTTAGAATGCCAGAGTCTTGCAGCTTTCCAGAGAGAGAGAGAGAGAGAGAGAGGGAGGGAGGGAGGGCCATGCCTACTGTCCACCTGAGTACAGCTCTCAGCTAACCTGCAGCTGAATGCCGCTGCCTGGGTGAGCTCTGGTGAAATGAAGAGAACCACCTGGCTCACTCAAATAACTGTGAGAAATAATCGCTTGCTATAGTTTGAAGTTGATAACTGTTGGGTTTGTTACACAGCAATAGCTAACTGGTATAATTTCCTCATACAGATGTAGAGTTGTGTTTCTTATAAATAAACAAATCAATATGTAGCTTTGTACATCAGTCTCCATGAGCTTGTCAGTGAGAATTAGCCCTGAGAGAAAACTCAGTTTTCTGTACTCAAACCAAGTGTCTCAGTATTTGACACGAGGGTTCAATCCTGGGTAGCAGTGCATCTGATAAAGAACTTTTCCAGCTCTGGGGGACTCTTAGCTTCTGGGCTTCATCCTGGTGGCAGCCCTACCCAGTTGTACCACTCAAAGCAGCCACTGTTAACATTCTCTGCCAGACAGCATCTGAGGACAGAACAAGCTGACAAGGGTTGGGGTCTGTCTGATTAGCTCCCGCCTGCATCTTCAGGACTACCAGTGTCTGGTACCTGGTGGGTACTTACCAAATATCTGTTCAACGAATGGGCTTTCTCAGTGAGATCTATATAAATGCCTCTTGTGGTCCTATTATGGGTTTTTGTCTGTTAAAATTAATGTTCTTGGGCTTGGGATATAGCTCAATTGTACAACACTTGCCCAGCATATGTGAGACCCTAGGTTTAATCCCCAGGACCACAAATGAATAAAATAAAGCTGATCTTCTAATTCAAGTACACAAATATAAAGTAGGCAGTCCCTACCTCTGAGGTTGAAAATCCTGGGTAAGACAAGAACACAACCTCTGAAACAAAAGAAACAGAATGAAAGTTGGTGAAAGCACTGATTGACCCCCAGAAATGTCAGGGTCTGGTCCTAGACCCTCTGCCTCCTAGACTAGTTCCAATGTGAAATGAAAAAAGGAACACAGTGGTGTCACCTTCCAGAAAGTAAGGATAAAATCCCAACCCCTTAGCCAGGCCTCTGAGGCCCCACACTCCCAGGTCCCCTTTACTTCTCCAATCGTGTCCCATGCTACTTTCCCCTCACCCACTGGATCTCAGCCACAGGCACCTGCCTCTTGACTTCACAACATGCAAACTCTCTCTAGCCTTAGAGATCCTAAGAGGCCATACTGAGCAGAAAACTTTCCAGCTTAGAGAGAAAAAAATATAAAAGACATTCTGGAAAACATTCTTTGCCATCTTACTAGAAATAGAAAGTCAGTAAATTCAGGAGAGATTGCAATAAGAGTCAGCACATGGTCATAAGGAGGAGGCTACAGAATAACTTAATTCTTGGGACCATCAGACTGAGGCTATACACAGGCTATAAACAGCTGAGTTCAACCTAACTAACAAAGCAGAGCATCTGCTGGGACAGGATGCTGTGCAGGGGTCACTTGCCTTTACCCTGGTGAACCCCACCTCTTTCCCATATTGATAATGAGAAAGGTCACACGAAAATAAACAGTAAGAGGAGGTGGAACAATACCTGCCATAAATAATTCTCATAGGTGAGGGTCTGCAAGGGATTTGAAAAAGCTTTAGGCAATGAACAAAGTAGGAGTTTGTTAGGGGACAGGATGCAGTTGCAAGTGTGTGTGTGACCAGTAATCTGGGGAAACAGAGAAGGATGGATTGCAGTGCATTCTGCCTGCATAAAACACCTGCTCTCCTCACAATCAGGCAAGCAACTCTAGGCATCAGAACCTGCATTCTAATCTGATTGGAGGCTGCTGCAAGAAAAAAGGAACAATAAAGAATCCCCTAACATTTGAGGAAAATTAACAGTATGAAAAGTCATGAAATGTAAAAAAAAAAAAACCACCAAAAAACCAAACAGAACTATCACCTTAAAAAAGTGTATTTAACAAAAAATAAAAACTTTAAAATAGAGTAAGAATTTCAAAAGGTTATTTCATTCCTAAAACAAAAGCAAGTTTTTGTGAAAATGAAGCTATTAACAATTTTATAAACTTCAAATATGATAACCAACCATGATACTCAAATATGCTCTATACAAAAAGGGCCAGCTTAAAACCTAATTCATAAAATGGAAGATAGAGTTGAGTATAATATTTTAGAAAACAAAGAAATATAAAGTATGGTAGAAAAGAGGAATAGATACAAAACTTTCAGCAACTGAGGAAATTCCAGAGGAAGACTATGCAGAGAACGTAAAGAGGGAAATAAAAAATGCTCTCAGCCATGTATGGTGGTGCATGCCTGTAATCCTAATGGCCTGGGAGGCTGTGGGAGGAGGATGGTAAATTTTAGTAACTTAAGAGACTTAGCGAGACCCCATCTCAAAAGAAAAAATAAAAAATCTGGTGATGTAGCTTAGTGGAAGAGCGCCCTTGGGTTCAATCCCCAGTGGGGCTGGGTGTCTCCAAGATGAAGGGGTCCACACATCTTTCAAAGAACTCTTGAGGTACCTAAAAGGATGAATGAAAAGTGTTGCACACATAGATGCTTCTTGGTAAAATTTCCAAAGGATAAAAGGGAAATAAAAATGAATTTCCAAAAAGCAAAAATAGATTTCCTGTAAAGAAATGAGAATCAGATTGGAATTAGATTTTTCACTGGCAAAAATGAACTAAGAAGACAGTGAAGTAATATCTTCAGTTTTAAAAGAAAACTATTTTAAGGCTAGAATTCTCTACTGAAGCAAACTAGCAGTCAAGTATGATAAAAAATAAAGATAATTTTATAGGGACTCAGAAAATCTACACAATCTACATACAAACTATATTTAAAAGAATCAAATAGCAAAATGAAAAGCAACATAGAATAGGAAACTTTTCTTAAATAAGAATACAAACAGACTAATCAGAAGGTAAAATTCTATAGATTTGGTGTTTTGGTCTGAGTTATGTTGCCTTCAAATTTATATGGTGAAGTCCTAATCCTCAGTACATCTGACTGTGACTAGATGGACAGACAGCAATGAGGTAAGACCTTAAAAACAATGCTGAGGGCCAGGGATGTAGCTCAGTGGCACAGCACCTGCCTTGCAAGCATGAGGCCCTGAGTTTGATTCCTGGTACCAAACAAAAACAACAGCAACAAACAATGCTCAATGAAAACAATGAACAAAATGAGCTCAACAATATATAACTATGATGTAAACCAAAAACACAATTACATACAAGGTATCTATTTACAAAGAGTCATACATATATGCAGGAAAATATACTCAAGACAAAAGCAGAAATTTATATGAAAAGGAAAATAAGAGCAAGGATTAAAGATGAAGGAGGAAAAAAAAGAAAAAGAAAAAAAAGATGAAGGAGAAAAAAATGATGTTAAGAGCTTTGTACAAATTACTAATTATACTATGCTATAACCTGATTTGTTTTTTGTTTTTTTTTTAGAGTAGAAAATTATTTATTGGGCCAGGGATTTAGCTCAGTGGTTCCAGCACCTGCCTTGCAAGCACAAGGTCCTGAGTTTGATCCCTGGTACCAAAAAAAAAAAAAAAAAAAAATAATATATATATATATATATATATATATATATATATATATATATATATATATATATATTTTGAAGGGATAACTCCTGAGAGGCCAGAGGGGACCTAAATGGGCTAAATGGGTAGCTGGGGACCCCACTTTACAGGGAAGTTTTATAGAGCAAAACCCATATGGGTACAACATGGGTTATGGCTATGATCAACCAATAAGGTTACAAGCATAGTTTCTTAGAGAGGAGGTGAACCTTCTGGGCCACTCTACCACTGCCCCCAGTGCTGAGGAGGTGAGCCACGTGGTCACCAGCAGCACAATCCTCTCCCCTCAACTGAAATGAGAAGACACTTAAACAAGTCTCAGAACCAGACTCCCAGATCACCTAAAGCAACCCCAAAGGTAAACGAGATGGAACACAATCTGATACTCAACCATCTGGACTCCCTGAACTGGCAACAAAAGAAGATCTGGAAAAAATGAAATCAGAAATAATTTCTCAGATAATAGCAGAGATTGTGCCCATAGTGCAAGACATGATTAAAAAGTTTAGAGAGGACACAGATAAAAAAATAGAGGAGCTGAGGAACGTGATGGAATCCCAACATAGGAAACAAATGGAATCCATAAAACAGATCCAAACAGATTTCCAGGCAATTAAAAACTCCATTGAAAGTTTGTGCAGCACAATGAGCCAATGTGAGGACAGAATTTCAGATACAGAAGATAAGATTGCAATTAGTAACCAGGAAAAGAAAAATTTCTTAAAAATAGTAAGGGACCAGTAGAAATCAATCCAGTAGCTGCTAAACAATGCAAAGAAGAATAACATTATACTGATGAGAGTCGATGAAGAAACGGGAGACAGTGGAGATGGCATAAAAAAAACTGTTCACAGAAGTGACGGCAGAAAACTTCCCAAGCAGAAGAAAAGAACTCGACATACAAATAAGTGAGGCATGTAGGACTCCAACTAGGCTTGATAAAAAAAATCCACATATAGGCATATAATAGTTAAGATTCCAGAAATCCAACAGAAGAACAAAAGCTACAAGCAGTGAGAGAAAAGAAACAAATCACATACAAAGGAAAGCTCCTCAGAATCACAGTAGATTCTCAACACAAACCCTTAAGGCAAGAAGAGCTTGGAGCGATGCATTTCAAGCCCTAAAGGAAAATAGCCTCCAACCCAGATTGATGTAACATGCAAAACTCTTTCTAAATTGATGGAGAAATAAGATGCTTTCATGACAAAGAGCATCTTAGGAACTTCATGAATACCAAACCAGCACTCCAAAAAATTTTAGACAATATCCTAGGAAAAGACAATGAGAATCACAACCCCAGGAAACCCAGCAGAATGAATCCATTGGGCATGACAAGAAATTAAATGCCAAGGGGGAGAATCTAACCAAAAGAAAAGTCATGATAAGGATAAGTCAATACATATCAGTTATACCATCAATGTTAATGGTCTCAATTCACCAATCAAAAGAAATAGACTGGCAGAATGGGTCAAGAAGCAAAATCCAACAATATGCTGCATACAAGAAACACACTTAATTCAAAAGGAAACTCATAGACTGAAAGTTAAAGGATATGAAGCAATACTTCATGTGACAAGAACCCCCCAAAAAGAAGGAGTAGCTATCCTCTTTGCGGATCAAGTGGATTTCAAACCATCACTGATTAAGAGAGAAAAAGAAGGACACTACATCCTTGTAAAGGGAACAATACAAGAGGAAGAGATGACAATCATAAATATCTATGCACCAAATACTAGTGCACCCAGCTATATAAAACAAATACTAACGGACATGAAAAATCAAATAAGCACTAATACAATAGTAGTGGGGGACCTCAATACCCCACTGTCACAAATAGATAGATCAACTAGACAAAAAATAAGCAGTGAAATACTAGAACTCAATCAAACACTTGAGCAAATGAACCTAACAGATGTTTATGGAGTGTTCCACCCTACAAAGTCAGAAGACACATTCTTTTCAGCTGTACAGGGGGTCATTCTCCAAAATAGACCACATACTCCTCACTCATAGAATATATTTAAGTAAGTAAAAAGGAATTGAAGTTATCCCTTGTACATTATCAGACCATGGTGCAATGAAATTGGAGATCAATAGCAAAAGAAACCACAAGAATTTCATAAGCACATGGAAATTGAACAACACACTTCTGAATAGGCACAGAGGAAAGTAAAGAAGAAATCAGACAGTTCCTACAATTAAATGACAATGACAATACAACATATTGGCATCTATGGGACACAATAAAAGCAGTCTAACGAGGGAAATTCATAGCAGTGAATACTCATATTAGGAAAACAGAGTGAGCCCAATTAAACAACTTGATGCTGAACCTCAAGCTTCTAGAAAAAGAAGAACAGGGCAACTCCAGAGCTCATACAAGGGAGGAAATTATAAAGATCAGAGCAGAAATCAATCCAATGGATTCTAAGAGAATGATACCAAAAATCAATGAAGCCAAGAGTCGGTTCTTCAAAAGAATAAAAAAAAATTGACAAACCCTTAGCCAACCTTATCAGAAAAAGGAAAGAAAAAGCCCAAATCCATGCAATTAGGAATGAAAAGGATGAAATTACAATGGACCCAACAGAAATCCAGAGGATCATTGATACCTACTTTGAGAATCTATATGCAAATAAGATGGGAAACACAGACGAAATGGACAGATTCCTATATATGTATGAATTACCAAAGTTGAATGAAGAATACCTAAAAATTCTAAACAATCCAATATCAATCAATGAAATTGAAAACGTAATTAAAAACTTACCAACTAAGAAAAGCCCTGGTTCTGAGGGCTTCACTGCTGAATTCTACAAGACATTTAGAGAGGAACTACTGCCACTACTGTTTAAACTCTTCAATGAAATTGAAAGGGAAGCAATACTCTCAAATTCATTCCTGGAAGCAAGCATCACCTTGATCCCCAAAGCAGAGAAAGACCCAACCGAAAAAGAGAACTATAGGCCAATCTCACTAATGAATCATAGATGTAAAAATCCTTAAGAAGGTACTGGTAAATGGAATGCAGAAGATTATCAAGAAGATCATACACCCTGACCAAGTGGGATTTATCCCAGGGATGCAGGGATGGTTCGGCATATGCAAATCAATCAATGTAATACACTATATCAATAGGGCCAAGAAGAAAAACCATATGATCATCTCAGTAGATGCAGAAAACGCATTTGACAAAATCCAACATGGATTTATCATAAAAACCCTACAAAAAATTGGAATAGATGGTCTCTACCTCAGTCTGATAAAAGCCATCTATGAAAAACCAACTGCCAATATCTTATTAAATGGTCAAAAACTGAAATCCTTCACACTAAAATCAGGAACAAGGCAAGGAAGTCCTCTATCACCACTCCTGTTCAATATAGTCTTGGAAATATTAGCCACAGCAATTAGACAAGAGAAAGAAATAAAAGGAATAAAGATAGGAAATGAAGAAATCAAACTGTCATTCTTACAGATGACATGATACTCTATATAGCGGACCCCAAGAACTCCACCAAAAGTCTTCTAGACTTAATAACCAAATTCAGTAGAGTAGCAGGATACAAGGTCAACACACAAAAATCAATAGCTTTTCACTGCCTGCTGCTCAAGCACAAGGACCCAAGTTCAATCCCTGGTACCAAAAAAAAAAAAAAAAATCAATAGCTTTCCTCTACACAAACAACAGACTCACTGAGAGAAAAATAGGGCAAACAATTTCTTTCACAATAGCATCCAAAAAATTTGAAATACCTAGGAATCAACCTAACAAAAGAAATCAAAGACCTCTTCTCTGAAAACTATAGTGCTCTGAAAAGAGAGATTGAAGATGATATCAGAAAATGGAAAGACATCTCTTGCTCCTGGGTAGGAATAATCAACATCCAAAACTGCTATATAGATTCAAAGCAATCCCAATTGAAACCCCAGCAACATACTTCACAGACCTTGAGGAAGCAATCCAAAAATTCATTTGAAACAAGAAGAGACCTAGACTAGCAAAAGCAATCCTAGGCAACAGAGACATGGCAGGGGCTATCACAATCCCCAACTTGAAACTAACTACAAAGCTACTATGATAAAAACAGCATGGTACTGGCAAAGAAACAGACCAGAGGACCAGTGGAACAGATTAGAACATGCAGAAACAACTCCTGACACACTCAGCCACCTCACCCTCAACAAAGAGGCCAGGGTCGTGATGCTCACTGGAGGAAAGATAGCCTCTTTAATAAATGGTGCTGCAAAAATTGGGTTTCAATTTGCCAAAGATTAAAACTAGACCTATATCTCTCACTATGCACTAAACTAAAATAGAAATGTATTAAAGATCTAAATATTTGGTCGGGGATTTAGCTCAGTGGTTTCACCACCTGCTGCACAAGTGCAAGGACCTGAGTTCGATCCCCGGTACCAAAAAAAAAAAAAAAAGATCTAAATTTTGAAACAGAAACTCTGAACTGGCTGAAACATAGGTTAGGTAGAACTCTTGAAGATATTGATGTAGGAAAAGATTTTATGAACAAAACCTCAGTTGCACGTGAACTAGCACAATCAACAAGTGGGATCTCTTCTTATTAAAAAGCTTCTGCACAGCAAGAGAAACCACCAACAGTGTGAAGAGACAACCCAAAATGTGGGGAAAAAATTTTCACCTGCTGTTCCTCAAACAAAGGTCTACTATCTTGATAAAGAACTTCAAAAGGAGGACACCCTGGCCTGGTAAGCCCAGCAGCCTCCAGCTTAGCCATGAGCGCAGGCAGAGCAGGCCCTGGCTGAGTGCGCCCTCTTCAGTTGGCCTGCTCTGCCCACTTGGGACCTGGAGACCGAATCAGTGAGGACCCCCTGGGCATGCCCACCAGCCTCCCGCTTAGCCGGGCGGGTGCCTGCAACAACAGCCCCCACACCCCTTGGCTGTACAGCTACTTGGATCTACACTACAGAGGCACAGGGAGCCATAAAGGCCATTGTCCCGAGCTGCAGAAGTGAACAACAGAGAGAGAGCCTCTCTCAGGCTCACTGATGAAAACTAAAGCCCACTGGAAAAGTGAAGAGAATCTCTGCAACAAAGGCACATGAGACCACCATGCTTGGTAAGTTGGAGGGATCATTTACCTCCCATCAGAACCTGGACTATCTTTAGGGGAAAGGTAACTGGAACCGGCAGTAGAACTTGGCAGAGTTCAACCTTGCAGGAGGTTAGGGAGCTCAACTTGGGACTTATAGCCAGAAATCTGCCTGAATCTCATGAGTCTGTGACTGGCTTACTGAAACTCATTGACTTATAACTGCACACTGCTGCTCTCATTGTCTATTGTGACAGCAGAGACATACCCTGAAGGAGGCCCTTCATTTTTATCTTTTATTTGTTATTTTCAAAATTACCACTATTTTTTTCCTCTTATTTTTAATTTTTATCTAATTCGCTACTCTTTTAAATTTTTTATTTTTCTCTTTTTTCTTTCTTTTCTCTTTTCTTTCTCCCTCTCTCTGACTCACTCCCTTGCTGTCCCACATTGTTCTTCATCTCCCTTTGTGTTCCTGTTCTGCCTCTAATTCATATTTTTCTCCTCTATCTTTCTTTTCTTCTCTTTCCTTCTCTTGTCTGTGCCTTCTGGCCTCACTGATAACCTTCCCCTATCCTTCTGCTTACCTATTCCTCCCTCCCCAATGTCTTCTAACTCCCCATCCCGAAGGGTAAAGTTGCTATATTGAAGAGTTTATTCGCTATAAACATATGTTGGGTTGGTCCTTGATTTTTATTTAATTTACACAGTTAAAGGTGCTAGATTAATAACTACCACAAATTGTCATTTTCTAAGAAGTACTTGATGTTATGGTGTTGCTGATTGTATCACTTGGGCTAAGGTGTTGTGATTGATCTAATCAGTTGTCCTTCCTGGTATAATGAAAATGAGACAGCCTCAGAGCCATTAGAGACTCAAAACCTAAAGACCAGCTATATCTGGAAGATACCTCTGAGAAGCAACTATTCCATAAGTGTTCTAAATACATCAACAAAGATACTTACAATAAACAACTTCAAAGTATCAACCTAGGAAATAAAAAAAGGCCAGTATCAAAAACAAAAATGAGAAGACATTTAAGTAAGGGACAAACTCAGACTTCCACCCCACAAAAGCCAAATTCTGGGGGAAACAAGGTGGAAAAGTCTGATAATCAACCACCTGGACACCCTAAACTGATAGGACAGGAGGTAACAAAACAGGTGAATGAGGCTCTAGAAAAATTCAAAACAGAAATAATTTCCCAGACAACTACAGAGATGGTGAGCAGAGTGAAAGACATGATTAGAGGCTGTAGAACAGAAACAGATAAAAAAAATAGATGAGCTCAGAAAAATGCTGGAAGCCATGAATGCTCAGCATGAGAAAGAAATGGAAATCATGATCTCCCAACATAAGAAAGAAATGGAATCCATGAAACAGATTCAAACAGATATACAGGAGATTAAAAACTCCATTGAAAGCATGCAGAGCAGATTAAGGGAATCTGAAGATAGAATACCAGATATAGAAGACAGGATTGCAGTTAAGGATCATGAAAACAGAGATCTCTTCAAAATAGAAAGAGACCATGAGAAATCAATCCAGCAGCTGCTAGATGATGCAAAGAAGAATAACATAAGACTGATAGTCCACAAAAAAACAGGAGAAAGTACAATTGACATAAAAAAAACTTGTTCACAGAAGTAATAGTAGAAAACTTCCCAGAGAGAGGTGGAGAATTGGACATACAGATAAGTGAGGCATATAGAACTCCAACTAGCCATGATCAAAAAAATATACACATAGACATATAATAGTCAAGATCCCAGAAACCCAACAGAAGAACAAAATCCTACAGGCATTTAGAGAAAAGAAACAAATCACCTACAAAGGAAAGCCCATCAGAATCATGGCAGACTTCTCAACACCAACCCTCAAATCAGGGAGAGACTGGAGTAAGGTATTTCAAGCCCTAAAAGAAAATAACTTCCAACCTAGACTGTTGTATCCTGCAAAATTATCTTGCAAAATCGATGGGGAAATTAGATACTTCCACAACAAAGAACACTTGAGAAATTTCATGAACACCAAACCAGCACTCCAAACAATTCTAAGCCATATCCTAGAAAAAGACAATGAAGGTCACAACTCCACGAGGCCCAACAGAGGGAAGCCACCAGGCAAAGTAAGAAACGAAAGGGAAAGGGGGAAAAAATAAGAAATAAAAGAGCCAACAACAGCAAAACATCATGACAAGGATGAGTCAATATCTATCAATTATAACTCTCAATATTAATGGCCTCAATTCACCAATCAAAAGAAATAGATTGACAGAATGGATTAAGAAGCAAAATCCAGCAATATGCTGTATACAAGAAACACACCTAACTCAAAAAGAAATTCATAGACTGAAAGTTAAAGGATGGAAAATAGTTCCCCACATGACAGGAACCTGGAAAAAAGCAGGGGTAGCAATCTTATTTGCAGACAAAGTAGATTTCAAACCAAAACTAATTAAGAGAGACAAAGATGGTCACTACATCCTTGTAAAAGGACCAATCCAAGAGGAAGAGATGACAATCCTAAATATATATGCACCAAATATGAATGCCTCCAACTATACAAAACAAATATTAATGGACATAAAAAATCAAATAAGCACTAATAAAATTGTAGTGGGGGACTTCAATACCCCACTATCACAAATAGACAGATCATCTAGACAAAAAATTAATATTGAAATTCTAGAACTGAACCAAGCTATTGAACAGATGGACTTAATAGATGTTTACAGAGTGTTCCACCCCACAAAATCAGAATACACATTCTTTTCAGCTGCACATGGGTCTTTCTCCAAAATAGACCACATGCTAGCTCATAGGACATATCTAAGTAAATGTAAAAGAATTGAAGTTGCCCCTGTATATTATCAGATAATAGTGCAATAAAATTAGAGGTCAATAACATAAGAAACTGCAAAACACACACAAACACATGGAAATTGAATAACACCCTCCTGAACAACCAATAGGTCAGAGAGGAAAGTAAAGAAGAAATTAGACAGAAATTGTACAAGTAAATGACAATGTCAGTACAACATACAGGAATCTATGGAACACAATGAAAGCAGTTCTACCTGGGAAATTCATAGCAGTGAATGCCCATATTAGGAAAACAGAGAGAACTCAGATAAATAACCTAATGCAGAACCTCAAGCTCCTAGAAAAAGAAGAGCTTAACAAAACCCAAAGCTCATACAAGAGAGGAAATTATAAACATCAGAGAAGAAATCACTGCAATGGAGATTAAGAGAACAATACAAAAAAATCAATGAATCAAAGAGTTGGTTTTTTGAAAGAATAAATTGATAAACCTTTAGCCAACCTTATCAAAAAAAGGAAAGAAAAGGCTCAAATCCATGCAATCAAGGATGAAAAAGGTGAAGTCACAACAGACCAGCAGAAATCCAGAGGATCACCAATACCTACTTTGAGAACCTGTACTCTAATAAAATGGAAAACACAGAAGCAATGGACAGATTCCTAGATACATATGATTTGCCAAAGTTAAATGAAGAAGATATAGAAATTCTAAACACCCCAATTACAATGAGTAAAATTAAAATCGTAATTAAAAATTTACCAACAAAGAAAAGCCCAGGTCCTGATGGCTTCACTCCTGAATTCTACAAGACATTTAAAGAAGAACTATTGCCATTACTCTTTAAACTCATCAAGGAAATTGAAAGGGAAGCAAGGCTTCCAAATTCATTCCTGGAAGCAAGTGTTACTTTGATTCCAAAACCAGGGAAAGACTCAACCAAAAAAGAAAACTACATAGATGCAAAAATCCTCAACAAGATACTGGCAAACAGAATACAGAGGGTCATCAAGAAGATCATACATGCTGACCAAGTCAGATTTATCTCAGGGATGCAAGGATGGTTCAACATTCATAAATCAATAAATGTAATACACTATATTAACAGAGCCAAGGCCAAAAACCATACGATCATCTCAATAGATGCACAAAAAGCATTCAAAAATCCAAACACCCATTCATGATAAAAACGCTACAGAAAATTGGAATAGAAGGTCTTTATCTCAACTTGATAAAGCCCATCTATGAAAAACCAACAGCCAACATCATACTAAATGGTCAAAAACTGAAAACTTTCACTCTAAAATCAGGAACAAGACAAGGATGCCCACTATCACCACTCCTGTTCAATATAGTTCTGGACACATTAGCCACATCAATTAGAAAACAGAAAGAAATAAAAGGAATAAAGATAGGAAAGGAAGAAGTTAAACTCTCATTATTTGCTGATGATATGATACTTTACATAGAAGACCCAAAAAACTTGGCCAAAAGACTTCTAGACCTAATTGACAGATTCAGTAGAGTAGCTGGATATAAGGTCAACACTCAAAAAACAATAGCCTTCTTATACGCAAATAGCAGACTCACTGAGAGAGAAATTTGGGGAACAATTCCTTTTAAAATAGCGTCCAAAAAAATGAAATATCTAGGAATTAACCTCACAAAGGAAATAAAAGACCTCTACACAGAAAACTACAGCACCCTGAAAAAGGAGATTGAAGAGGATATAAGAAAATGGAAAGACATCCCTTGTTCCTGGGTAAGAAGAACCGTATAGTGAAAAGGGCCATACTTTCAAAAGTACTATATAGATTTAATGCAAGGCCAATTGAAATCCCAACAATATATTTCACAGAACTAGACAAAACAATCCAAAAATTAATTTGGAACCAGAAGAGACCTAGAATACGAAAGCAATTCTATGCAACAGAGACATGGCAGCGGGTATCACAATCCCCAACTTGAAACTATACTACAAAGCTACTGTGATAAAAACAGCACAGTACTGGCAGAGGAACAGATCCAAGAATCAGTGGAATAGAATAGAAGCTGCAGAAACAACTTCAGACATATTCAGCTACCTCATCTTTGACAAAGGAGCCAATCACCCTCACTGGAAGATAGATAGCCTATTTAATAAATGGTGTTGGAAAAACTGGATTTCAACCTGCCAAAGATTAAAACTAGACCCATACCTATCACCATGTACTATACTAAGCTCAAAGTGGATTAAAGATCTAAATATTAAGACAGAAACACTAAACTTGCTGGAAGATAAGTTAGGTAGAACTCTTGAAGACATTGGCATAGGAAAAGAATTTATGAACAAAACCTCAGTAGCACGGGAGCTAGCACAAAGAATCAACAACTGGGATCTCATCTTATTAAAAAGCTTCTGCACTGCAAGAGAAACCACCAACAGAGCTAAGAGACAACCTACAATGTGGGAAAAAATTTTTAGCAGCTGTACCTCAAACAAAGGTCTACTATCTAGAATATATAAAGAATTGAAAAAAATCTGACCCTCCAAATTCAAAGACCCAATTCAAAAATGAGCATCTGAAATGAACAGACATTTCTCAGACAAAGAAGTAAAAGCAGCAAATAAATATATGAAAAAATGTTTAACATCACTGGTCATTCAAGAGATGCAGATGAAAACAACACTGAGATTCCACCTCACCCCAGAAAGGATGGAAGTTATCAAGAAATCAACCAATAACAAATGCTGGCAGGGATGTGGAGAGAAAGGAACGCTTCTCCATTGTTGGTGGAGTGCAGACTGGTGCAACCACTGCGGAAATCAGTATGGAGATACCTCACAACACTAGGTTTAGAGATCCCATTTGACCCAGCTATTCCCCTGCTGGGTATCTTCCCCAAAGAATTAAAAGAATCATACCACAGCGATATATGTGCACCCATGTTTATAGCAGCACAGTTTGTAATAGCTAAAGCTTGGAAACAGCCCAAGTGCCCATCAACTGGAAACTGGATAAAGAAGATGTGTTTTTTTATAAAATGGAGTACTACTCAGCCATAAAGAACGAGAAACTAGAGACATTTATAGTTAAAGGATGTATATTGAGGACATACTCTTAAGTGAAATAAATAGGACACGCATTTGTAAATACTGAATAGTTTCTCTAGTGTGAGAAACTGAAAGTATAAATGAGGATTAAAATGATTAAAACAAACAATTGATCATTTGAAATATGAGAAGGTCCAAAGTATAGGGGTGGTGGGAGGGGAAGGGGAAATGAAAGAAGGGAAAGGAAAAATTATGAGAAAAGAAAAAAAAGGAAACGAAATCTATGTAAATAGGGAAGGGTGGAGGGGGTGAAGGGCGTACAGGTAATGGGGAAAAAAATAAGGACTAAGATACATCATGTACAGGTACAAGCACCCAATGATAAATGTAAAAGTATTGTATACCTAAAATGTACCAATAAAAGAATTTAAAAGAAAAAAACAAAAAAAGAACTTCAAAAAAATCAGACCTCCCAAATTTATTTTATTTTTTTCCCCATTAAGTTTACTAGTACAATTGAGGTATAAAATACATTTACTTACATCACTGGGATCTTGTACCATTACATGAGTATCTTGGTTCTTATTTTTTTCCCCTTCCCCTCCCCTCTCTTCACCCCCTCCACCCTTCCCTATTTGCAAAGATTTTGTTTGCATTTTTTTCCTTTTCTCATATTTTTCCCCTTCTTTCCTTTCCCCTACCTTTCCCACTTCCCATGCTCCTTTAGACCTTTACATCCCATTACACAATATCAATTATACATTTTTAGGATTAAAATATCAAGACCTAGGAGACATTACCACAGATTTTACAGAATTTAAAAGGATATAGAAAGCATATTACAAAAATCTTTTTTGAAATAAATTTGACAACTTCTAAGAAGTACCTTGGAAGAGAAATTAATGAAACTAACTCTGGAAAAAATATAAAATTTGAACAGCCCCTATTAAAGAAAGTATATTCCTAGATTGAAAACCTATCTATATGACAACAACAGGCTTGTATACATTTTAACTGATAAATTATATCAAACATTTAAAGCAGAAAAAAAAGGAACACTTCTCCTCTCATTTTAGGAAATCAACATTGTGCTAATCCTAAAACTGGATAAATAGAAGAAAGAAGTATGAACATAGATAGAAATTTGTTTGACAAAACAAACTATTAGAAGTCAGTTCTGGCAGTATGTAGAAAGTGGTTTTGTTATAGGGATGGCAGTGTTGGTTCAGCATTGGAAGATCCACCCCCAAAAGTCATCATTTTAACAGAGGAAAGGAAAAAGCCATATGAGCCTGTCACTAGTTGGAGAAAAAGTATTGGACTAAATTCTACAGCTGTTCATGGTAAAAGCTATCAGGAGTACTGGAAGTAGAACAGAACCTTTTCAACAGATCAAAGACATGTACTCCATACTTCCAACAAAAACTACTTCTATGAATGGAGAAGATACAATGCTTTCTCCTTAAGGTGGGGAACAAGGGCAGATATGCTTACTCTTTATCTGTGCATTAAACTTTGAAACCCAGGCCCAACCAAAACAGTCTGGCAATAAAATGCCACAATTAGGATAGGATTGGCAATGTAGAAGCAAAATCTTTATAGGTAGATGAAATGATCATCTACAGAGAAAATACTAAGAAATCTCTAGGAGCCCCTAGAACTTGTATTTGAATTTAGCCGGATTAGAAAACACAGAGACCTCCCAAATTTAAAGACTCAATCCAAAAATGGGCAGCTGAAATGAGCAGACATGTCTCAGACAAAGAAGTAGAAATAGAAAGTAAACATATAAAAAAATGTTCAACATCACAGGTCATTCGAGAGATGCAAATGAAAATAATGCTGAGATTCCACCTTACCCCAGAAAGAATGGCTGCTACCACGAAATCAACCAATAACAAATGCTGGTGGGGCTGTGGGGAAAGAGGAACAATGCTCTACTGCTGGAGGGAGTGTAGACTGGTGCAACCACTATGGAAATCAGTATGGAGATACCTCAAAGAACTAGGACTGGAAGTCTCATTCGACCCAGCTTTTCCATTGCTGAGTATCTT
Organism: Heterocephalus glaber; assembly: GCF_053883595.1. NCBI lineage: Eukaryota > Metazoa > Chordata > Mammalia > Rodentia > Bathyergidae > Heterocephalus > Heterocephalus glaber. The sequence goes on from NW_028258293.1 coordinate 29,384,619, forward strand.
CCCCAAACAATTAAAAGAATCATACCACAGTGATATATGTGCACCCATGTTCATAAGCAGCACAATTTGTAATAGCTAAAAGTTGGAAGCTGCCCAATTGCCCATCAACTGGAGACTAGATAAAGAAAATGTGGGGTTTTTCTTTTTATAAAATGGATTGCTACTCAGCCATAAAAAATGAGAAATTAGAGACATTTATAGCTAAATGGATGCACATCGAGGTGATACTGTTAAGTGAAATAAATAAGACATACATGCATAAATACCAAATAGTTTCTCTAGGTGAGAAACTGAAAGTGTAAATAAGGACTAAATGGTATAATAGATAATGTGAAATAGGAAGAAAGGGGGCAAAGGAGAAGGGGAAGTGGGAGGGGTAGGGGAAAGGAAAGAAGGGAATGGAATTAATATGAGAAAATGAAAAAATGGAAACAAAGTCTTTGTAAATAGGCAAGAATGGAGGGGTTGAATGGAGGCCAGGGGAATGGGGAAAAAATAAGATCCAAGAGAGATTATGTAAAGGTGCAAATTTCTAGTGATGAATCTCATTATATTGTATACCTGAAATGTACCAATAAAATTAATTTAAAAAGAAATAAATGTAGCGGTGCCTGGCTAGCCATAGGCTTTCAGGATAAACTCCCAAAAGTTTACTCTCACCATGGGGCTATCTATCTGCAACAAGTGGCATCACTCACCTGTCCGGTCAACATCCTTTTTCATGGGCAGAACAGTATAGTTTGGCTGATCATCTGAGGCCTCACACATCCACAACCTGGGCTGCAGCATGGACTGGGGCTCTTTCCGAGGACTTGCCCTGCCTCTAACCCAGTCCCCCAACCCATCACGAAGCTGAACCTGCTGTAGGTACGGGATCCAGAAAATCCTGTTTTGATCCAGGCTTAACTTCTTCAGTCTTCAATTAAGGAAAGTAAATACAGAATTATAGCAATGATGATATCTCAGGGATATTCACCAAGCAACTTAGGGAAAAAACATGGAATCAGGCTTGAACATTTCTCTTGAGGCAGTAACTTACTCTCTCTGAGCCTCAACATTCCTATCTCTTACTGGAGACAATATTTATTAACCTTTTAAGATTCTTGTAAATTACTTGGCACAAAATAGTATTCCATAAATGGCTACTGAATTCACAAGCAAATTTCTAGGGATCTAAAACTTAACCATTTAAATGCCAGCATTTTCTTTACTTTAACCAAATAGGTAGAACTCAGCAAATAAACATCATTCTGATTCTGATTTTTTAAAAGGCATGTCATTTCTCTCAGAGTCAGGATGCTGTCTTTTTTTTTTGTATATCCTTTTATTGGTACATTTTAGGTGTACAATATAATGACATTCATCATTGGAGATATGCACCTTTACATACTCTCTTGGTTCTTATTTTTTCCCCCTTCCCCTGGCCTCCCTTCAACCCCTCCATCCCTCCCTATTTACAAAGACTTTGTTTCCATTTTTCCATTTTCTCTTATTAATTCCATTCCCTTCTTTCCTTTCCCCTACCCCTCCCACTTCCCCTTCCCCTTTGCCCCTTTTTTTCCTATTTCACATTATCTGTTATACCTTTCCGTCCTTATTTACACTTTCAGTTTCTCACACTAGAGAAACTATTCGGTATTTACACATGTGTAGGATGCTGTCTTGAGTAATATCTCCTACCCTCCTTTCTCTCTGTCAGATCTCATCCAATCACATGATCAGAAATATCCTGAATTGGCCCACTTTCATGAGCTGAGCTCAGAGGGGAGAAATGACTTACCAGAGCCACATAGCAGAGACAAGTAATGGAACTAGGACTTAAGGCCAGACCCTTTGGTGTGCACAGCAGCACTCAAGGTGTGAGTGTGGCTGGGGTTAGAGAGGGACAGCCCTGCAGAGGAAGGCTTGTGGCTTTACCTCCTGAGCCCGGCCAGGCTGGCAAAACAGTTGGGGTTGGAGAGTTTGTTGTCATCCAGCATTAGTGTCTCCAGTGCTGGGAACCTCAGGATATACCTCTTGTTTGTCAGCGATGAGACGGATGCCTCCCTGTGAATGCAAAGATCTTGGGTACTGAGCAAGGGCAGGGGACAAGTTCCATCTCCCCAGGAAGAACTTCTCTAGTGCTCAAGAGAGGTCCCTGTAGATGGACATAAGAAGGTATAATTCCCTCCCTGCTGGCTTCTGTCCCAAACCCCACTCATACAGTTTTCTGTATGGAGAAAGTTTGTACACATCATTGAGATTGCCTGGGGCAGGTGGGCAGGCACTGGTGGTGCTCATGCACAGTACCAGGGTGAATGAGGCATGGCCAAGTTGCGGGGAGGATTCTGAAAGTAGAACACTGCATAATTTTGGCTCAGGACAGACTTCTGGGTATGCTGTTGTCACCCTGAGGACTGGTAACTATGGGGGTGCCAAGAGACAATGTCATAGCCTTGCCCCCAAGTAGGGTAAAATAGGCTTGGAGTAAGGGCACCATCCTTGTCTGCAGGGAGGTTATCCTTTCAAGTGACTCCATAAGATGCACAGGTTGGTAAGCAATGGAGACATTCTCTTTTTAAACTCAAACTGTCTCAAGACTCTTCAAATACCTGAGAGCCTGAGATCTTGAATTGTGCACGTGGGCTGGAACTCGTGGTATTTTTAGACTAATATTAATGTGATCCTGTGTGCTGAGGTAGATGAGGACCAGGTAATGCTATTTATACATACAGGGAGATGACTCAAATCACATTTTCATTTTTCCTTTCATGTTGCATCCCAGACACACACCAAAATAAAAATATCCATAGACATACAGCCACAAATACATTTGCACATATAAGACATAAACACATGAAACGAGAAGGATAAGGAACATTTCCTCAGAGCCTAATGCATTCCTGGCATTGTGTTATATGTTTTATATATATTGTCTCAGAATCTTAGCTGGGACAATGTAGTATTTATCTGCTTTTCAGATCAGGAAACTCAGGCCTACTACAAGTTGTAGAAAGTCTCATAGCTAGAAAGTAATAGAGCTTAAATAAAGAGTTTAGCTCTACCTGACTCCAAAACCCTGGCTCCTTCCATTGCCATTGATCTTCCCTCTCAATCTCATCTTTAAGCCCCAGGTGGAGTAAAAGGTGAGGAAAAGGGTAAGGTGGCTGCTGTCTGGGCTAGAGAGAGCTCCACAAAGGTAGGCAGCATTCAAACCTAGCCCTGGAACATACACATGAAGTCAGGAACATTTCTCAGGTGAGTTTAGAGAGGGTATGTAGTCATCTATTCTTTTACTCACACTCAAGAATCTCTTTAGCATATATTTATGTAGCTGTGTACTGAGAACCCAAAGAAAAGAACACAGCCCTCCCCCACAGGTGCTTACAGTCTCATGGAAGAGCCAGACCCACTACACACAGTAGGACAAACGCTACAACAGAAGCAGATGGGGAGGACTATGAGAAGGCCATGCTTCAGCTAAACCTTTAAGAGTGAGAAGAAATCGGCTATGTTTTTAACCACTGTGAAAGAAGAAAAGAACAGCCTCTTTGTTGCTGAATCAGGAACATAATTAGAAGCTCTGGGCACCCATGTTTCCTCCCATGGGGCCCAAAGAGACACATGCAGCCCAGCTGAGTGGAGAAATGTGCAGTGTGTCTCTAAGTTGTGGCTGTGAAATTTCTAAATGTTCCTAAATGAATCCCCCCTTTTTCTGCTTACTGTAAAACTGACAGAGTTCTGTAGATGACAACTACTAAAAAAGGGGACAAAGCAGATGAAATTGCATAAAAAGCCCTGGCAGCAGGGTGGGGCATATGTGTGACATCCAAAGACCAGAAACACTCCAACAAAGAAGGCAAGAGGCATTCGGTTCATGGTATTTCAAAGTCACAGATGACTTTTATACCCCTACCTAGAAAGACTAACTTATACACACTGAATTTTTAATTTCTACTTTAGAGCAAGAACAAAATGGTACCCTGAAGCTCTGCTGATTTATAAGTAGTTGGCCAATCTCTATTTTACACCAATGAAATATGAAACAGCTCAGAGATAAGCCTGCAAAATGTTCCCCTTAAGCTCCACCACAGAGAAGCTGGCTTTGTCTTGTCTCTGTGACAAGTTATATTACTTTGTCTTTTTAAATTTCAGTCCTAATAATAACATAGGAAAGTTTCATTTTTGTTTGTAAAATAGAAGTCTTAAAAGAGGGACCATGAGAAGCCAGCCACTAGCACCAGAGACTTTCCTGTGAAGCCCTTCCCAGAGCCTCGTGAGAAAAGCTCTTTAAAACAGCAAAATCCATGAGGGGTGGATAACCAAGGTTTCCAGCTGTTCAGAGTGGTACTGTTTTTATTAGCCCTTCTTTCAGCAAATGGAATTAATACCATTTAAAACCTGATAGGTCTAACAATGTTTTTATGAGCTAAAAATATGCCCAGTGTTTGGATTCAGTGCTGGAAATTTTTGTGTTATATAAGCATGGGACTGGCAAGCAGGAGTCCTGAACTCTGGCTCTGGCTCTGGTGCGGCTGGTACTTTGCTTGCTGTGTGACTTCTAGTTACCATTGACCATCTCTGAGACCAGATCCTCTATCTACACTGTAAAAGGTTTCTTCTACTTTACCTTGTAAGATTTTGGCTTAGGCCAAAAATACTTCATAATAGACTAAACTAACTGTATGTTAGTTCAAATGTCAATCAGCTTCTGTATTAAGATACAGAAAACTGGAGAACCTGAATGCATCATGTTATAGAGAGCATGGGGGCTGCGGTGGCTCGAGCGATTAGGAATTCAACTTAGAGAACCGAACAGAACGGGAAATCAGCAAGACGAAGCCGTCTGCGGCCCCGAGGCACCCGTCCACCCGGCAGCGTCCTGCGAGAGCAGATGAGCGACCGTCTGGAAATTAAGAGAGAAATTGGTAGGAAAAATGACGAGCTGCTGTCATTACTGAAAGATGTATATGTTGATTCCAAAGATCCTGTATCACCTCTGTGGGTAAAAGATTCTGAAACATGGCAAGAGACAAAGGAATCAAGATTGCCAAAGGGCCATCACTTTGGTATGGATATTAAGAACATTTCCAGGGGCAAGATTTCCATTGTAGAGGCCTTGACACTTCTCAGTAATCATAAACTTCATCCAGAAACATGGACTGCTGAGAAAATAGTACAAGAATACCATTTAAAACTGGAAGATGTAAATTCTCTTCTCAAGTATTTTGTTACTTTTGAAGATCTTTCCTCCTGAAAACAAGAAAGCACTAGAATCAAAATGAAGGAAATCATGAAATTACTTTTCTTATGTGTACTTCTCATCCCCTTGCTTGCTTATGTCCTTAATTTTAGCATATTAAATTATAGAAATTTTTTTAAAAAGATACAGAAAACCCACTAAGCAAACACAGGATGAGGGAGACATGGCTTACCAGACTACTTGTGTAAAACAGTACTTATAACATGGCCGGTAAAAAAGTAGTGCTCTTTTAGGCATTAGTAGGAATACTGAATAGAAGAACAGGGGTAACAATTCCCCTCTGCTCTGTGCTGCTGAGATCTGAGAATGCTGACTTGTGTGGTCCATTGAAAGGGAACAGGACTATGGAAGAGCCAGAGTAGCAGAGGTCAGCTCAAAACAAGTAACAGAACAATCTAGTTCAAATATGATTCCCTTAACTCACTAAGACAGAGACAACAGCCGAGAAATAGAGATGCAAACAGGTCAGAACAGAAGAGGCACATTGTGAGATGGAAAAAATGAAGAGAAAATAAGATGGAAAAGGAGGCAGAGTTGGACCATGAAAAGCCTTGGAAGCAATGTTAATGGAGTTTATTATTAGAGTATTGGGAGGCCGCTGAAGGAGTTTAGGTAGGGCAGTGTTAGTCATGTGTTCTGTTAGTCATGTGTTAGAAAGTCATGTGTTCTGTTAGTGTTAGCCATGTGTTAGAAAGATTACTCTGGGTGGGGTAAGGAGAAAGGGTTGGGAAGCAAAAAACTAGAAACTCAGACCAAACAAGAGAATGACAGAAATGAATAGGCTCAAGAAACATTTCAGAAGTACAGTTCACAGCATCTGGTGACAGAATGCATGTGTGGAGTGAGAGAGGTAGAGTTTATGTGGATCTCTAGCTTCAACAGTTATTTAGCAGGTGGAGAGTGGGGCCAGTTGCCAAGGCCAGGGAAGGAAAAAAAGAGAAAGAAGATTTTGACACAGGGATATGTGTGATAAATTTGGTATGTTGAGGGAATATGGGCTGAGAGCTCAGAAGATAGAGGTAGAAAAGTAACCCAAACTTAGGAAAGGATGAGACCACCAAGAAAAAGTATTTTTTAAAAGTCCATTGGTAGACAACTGAGGAGCACTAACATTTAAAGACTGGTAGAAGAACAGGAATCCACGGAACATATTGAATGTAGACAGATGGCTGGGGGGTGGAAAATTAATGACAGTGGTACTTGTCTGGAGCCCTACAGCTTTCAAAACACAATGATTCAATTCATACGCTGGTATAGGCAGGAGTACATTTATTCTCCCCTCTGGTATAAAAGGAAATGCAAGTGCAGAGTGGGGAAGACTCACCTTACTTTATGTAATAAGGCTTTCCACTGAAAACAACTAAAATAATGAATAAAATATCAAAAGAAAAAAGATTCATGATTTAAAAATGATGTGAAGAGCTGTGAAGAAAGTAAGGATGCACTATGCCAAATCTAAAAACTCAGAGAGAGAAACTGAGTAGAGGAAGCCAGTTTAGCCCTGAGGGCATTTGCTGAATTTGTTGAAATTGAACTGTGGTTTAAAAGACTCATGGAGCTAAAGAATCAAAGCCTAAAGCACAATGAGGTAGGGCATCTAATCAGAGATCCTCTACACAAATCTGGGACCCTAAGGGACACATCTTCAGGACAGCACATACCAGAACTAAACCCATTCCTCTTATCCCAGAGCCGGGGAAAGCTGTCTTAGAGTGAACAGAAAAGATGAGTTGGGGGAAAACTGGTCTTCTTGCAAAACTGTAGCCCAAATGTGTATCGTCAGAGTGGTCCAGAAAATAGCCAGTCAGGGATTTAGTTTATACTGATTCCATACTGAGTGCCTTTAGGTACTGGGCCAAAATACATGGAAAGGTTTATGGTATTGCAGACTAAGTAATGTGGGCCAACTCTTCCCTGAGTAAAAACTGGAAAACCCAGGCAAAATATATATTTTAAGACAATCTTCTTTAAGGTATCTTGGAACTAGCAAGCTGTGAAGAATTATGGGGCCAAGATTTGAAAGAAGCAGAAAATCCAAAGAAGTTCATATAACATGGGGCCACTTTTCCCCTATAGCTGTCTGCTGATTCCAGAAGTGGAAGAGAGACTGATAGGCTGAGCAGAAATTCTGATAACCTTGCTCATCTAGGGGCCCAAAACTGGAATCCAAGGTGTGCCACAGAAAGGCAATCTGATAAAATGCCCATGCTTTAAGATAGGGCATCAAAGAACTAAACCCTAGGAAGATGTGTGTCACTAGAAATGGTGCAGCCCGTGAAGTGACAAGATGAGCTTCAAATTTCAATTTCTATAACTGAATTAGGATTTGGAATTATTATTGTAGATAACTAAAAAACTCAGTCTGGTAGGAAAAAAGCAATTTGAGTTGCTCAAAGGGACAGTCATAACCTCTCATTCAGGTCCCTATTAACATTTAAATTGGAACCAATTGAGCTCAAGTAAAATTGTAATAACAGTTTTTCTCTTATACTAGCCACATTTCAAGCTCTCAATATGGCCAAGAGCTATCATATTGAACAGTGTTCACGTGCCAGTTAATCTTGTCAACTTGACTGAATTAAGAGACTCTTGAAGAAGTGAGTACTACTGAGCTACAGTTTTAAATTGTTGCTTTGTGACTATGATCTAGAACAAGGCTCTTTGACTTCATTGTTACATTCTGAGTAGTGCAGAAGCTTTTTAATAAGATGAGATTCCAGGCCCCCAGCGACCAGCTGGTCGACGGTGAGGACCTTGGCAATGTGGAGCCCTGCTCCATCGTGCCTGCACCTGTAGCATCATGACAAGGATGAGTCAATATTTATCAATTATAACCCTCAATGTTAATGGCCTCAATTCACCAATCTAAAGAAATAGACTGGCAGAATGGATTAAGAAGCAAAATCCAACAATATGCTGTATACAAGAAACACACCTAACTCAAAAAGAAATCCATAGACTGAAAGTAAAAGGACGGAAAACAGTTCTCCACGTGACAGGAACCCAGAAAAAAGCAGGGGTAGCAATCTTATTTGCAGACAAAGTAGATTTCAAACCAAAACTAATTAAGAGAGACAAAGATGGTCACTACATCCTTGTGAAGGGAACAATCCAAGAGGAAGAGATGACAATCCTAAATATACATGCACCAAATATGAATGCCTCCAACTATACAAAACAAATATTAATGGACATGAAAAACCAAATAAGCACTAATACAGTTGTAGTGGGGGACCTCAATACCCCACTATCACAAACAGATAGATCATCTAGACAGAAAATCAACAACGAAATTCTAGAACTGAGACAAGCGATTGAACAAATGGACTTAATAGATATTTACAGAGTGTTCTACCCCACAAAATCAGAGTACACCTTCTTTTCAGCTTCACATGGGTCATTCTCCAAATAAGACCACATCCTAGCTCATAGGACATGTTTAAGTAAATGTAAAAGAATTGAAGTTAGCCCCTGTGTATTATCAGACCATAGTGCAATAAAATTGGAGATCAATAGCATAAGAACCTGCAAAACCCTCACAAACACCTGGAAATTGTATAACACTCTCCTAAACAACCAATGGGTCACAGAGGAAATTAAAGAAAAAATTAGACAGTTTCTACAAGTAAATGAAAATGACAGTACAACATATAGGAATCTATGGGACACAATGAAAGCAGCTCTACGTGGGAAAGTCAAAGCAGTGAATTTCCATATTAGGAAAAAAGAGAGAGCTCAAATAAACAACATGATACCGAACCTCAAGCTCCTAGAAAAAAAGAACATGACAAACCCAAAGCCCATACAAGAGAGGAGATTATAAAGATCAGAGCAGAAATCAATGCAATGGAGAATAAGAGAATCACACACACACACACACACACACACACACACACAAAGAGAATGACACAAAAAAATCAATGAATCAAAGAGTTGGTTTTTCAAAAGAATAAATAAAATCAATAAACCATTAGCCAAGCTTATCAAAAAAAGGAAAGAAAAGGCTCAAATCCATGCAATTAAGAATGAAAAAGGTGAAGTCAAAACAGATCCAGCAGAAATCCAGAGGATCATCAATACCTTCAAGAACCTGTACTCTAATAAAATGGAAAACATAGAAGAAATGGACAGATTCCTAGATACATATGAATTGCCAAGGTTAAATGAAGAAGATACAGAAATTCCAAACACCCCAATTACAATGAGTGAAATTAAAAATGTAATTAAAAATTTACCAACAAAGAAAAGCCCAGGTCCTGATGGCTTCACTCCTGAATTCTACAAGACATTTAAAGAAGAACTATCACCATTGCTCTTTAAACTCATCAATGAAATTGAAAGGGAAGCAAGGCTTCCAAATTCATTCCTGGAAGCAAGTGTTACTTTGATTCCAAAACCAGGGAAAGACCCAACCAAAAAAGAGAACTACAGGCCAATCTCCCTAATGAACATAGATGCAAAAATCCTCAACAAGATATTGGCAAACAGAATACAGAGGGTCATCAAGAAGATCATACACCCTGACCAAGTTGGATTTATCCCAGGGATGCAAGGATGGTTCAACATTCATAAATCAATAAATGTAATACACTAAATTAACAGAGCCAAGGCCAAAAACCATATGATCATCTCAATAGATGCACAAAAAGCATTTGACAAAATCCAACACCCATTCATGATAAAAATGCTACAGAAAATTGGAATAGAAGGTCTTTATCTCAACTTGATAAAGGCTCTCTATGAAAAACCAACAGCCAACATCATACTAAATGGTCAAAAACTGAAAACTTTCACGCTAAAATCAGGAACAAGACAAGGATGCCCACTATCACCACTCCTGTTCAATATAGTTCTGGAAACATTAGCCATATCAATTAGAAAACAGAAAGAAATAAAAGGAATAAAGATAGGAAAGGAAGAAGTTAAACTGTCACTATTTGCTGATGATATAATACTTTACATAGAAGACCCAAAAAATTCAGCCAAAAGATTTCTAGACTTAATTGACAGATTCAGTTGAGTAGGTGGGAACAAGGTCAACACTCAGAACACAATAGCCTTTTTATATACAAATAATAGGCTCACTGAGAGAGAAATTAGGGAAACAATTCCTTTTACAATAACATCCCAAAAATGAAATATCTAGGAATCAATCTAACAAAGGAAGAAAAAGACCTCTACACAGAAAACTACAGCACTCTGAAAAAAGAGATCAAAGAGGATATAAGAAAATGGAAAGACATCCCTTGTTCCTGGGTAGGAAGAACCAATATAGTGAAAATGGCCATACTTCCAAAACTGCTACATAGATGTAATACAATGCCGATTGAAATTCCAACAATATATTTCACAGAACTAGAGAAAACAATACAAAAATTCATTTGGAACCATAAGAGACCTAGAATAGCAAAAGCAATTCTACGCAACAGAGACATGGCAGGGGGTATCACAATCCCCAACTTGAAACTACACTACAAAGCTACTGTGATAAAAACAGCATGGTACTGCCAAAGAAACAGACCCAAGGATCAGTGGAATAGATTAGAAAATGCAGAAACAACTCCAGACATACTCACCTACCTCATCTTTGACAAAGGAGCCAACCACCTTCACTGGAGGAAAGATAGCCTATTTAATAAATGGTGTTGGAAAAACTGGATTTCAAGCTGCCAAAGATTAAAACTAGACCTATATCTATCGCTATGCACTAAACTAAGATCGAAGTGGATTAAAGATCTAAATATTAAAACAGAAACACTAAACTTGCTGGAAGATAGGTAGAACTCTTGAAGACATTGGCATAGGAAAAGACTTTATGAACAAAACCTCAGTAGCATGGGAACTAGCACAAAGAATCAACAACTGGAATCTCATTGTATTAAAAAGCTTCTGCACTACAAGAGAAACCACCAACAGAACTAAGAGACAATCTATAATGTGGGAAAAAATTTTTAGCAGCTATACCTCAGACAAAGGGCTACTACCTAGAATATATAAAGAACTGAAAAAAATCTGACCCCCCAAATTTAAAGACCCAATTCAAAACTGGGCATCTGAAATGAACAGACATTTCTCAGACAAAGAAGTAAAGGAGACAATAAACATATGAAAAAATGTTCAACATCACTGGTCATTCAAGAGATGCAGATGAAAACAACATTGAGATTCCACCTCGCCCCACAAAGAATGGCTGCTATCAAGAAATCAACCAAGAACAAATCCTGGTGGGGATGTGGGGAGAAGGAACCCTTCTCCATTGCTGGTGGGAGTACAGGCTGGTGCAACCACTGTGGAAATCAGTATGGAGATACCTCAAAGAACTAGGACTAGAGGTCCTATTTGACCCAGCTATTCCCCTGCTGGGTATCTTCTACAAAGAATTAAAAGAATCATACCACAGCAATATATGTGCACCCATGTTTATAGCAGCATAGTTTGTAATAGCTAAAGCTTGGAAACAGCCCAAGTGCCCATCAACTGGAAACTGGATAAAGAAGATGTGTGTGTTTTTTTGTTATAAAATGGAGTAATACTCGGCATAAAGAATGAGAAACTAGAGACATTTATAGTTAAATGATGCATATGGAGGCCATATTCTTTTCCTTTTTTTTTGGTATCAGGGATCGAACTTGGGTCTGTGCACTTGCAAGGCAGGCAGCGGAACCACTGAGCTAAATCCCTGGCCCTAGGCCATAATCTTAAGTGAAATAAATAGGACACACATGCGTAAATATGGAATAATTTCTCTGATGTGAGAAACTGAAAGTGTAAATAAGGATTAAAATAATTAAAACAAAAAATTGATAACTTGAAACAGTAAGAGAAGGTTCAAAGGGGTAGGGGAAGTGGGAGGAAAAGGGGAAAGGAAAGAAGGGAAAGGAAAAATTATGAGAAAAGGAAAAAATGGAAACAAAGTCTTTGTAAATAGGGAAGGGTGGAGGGGGTGAAGGGAGGACAGGGGATGGGGAAAAATAAGAACCAAGATACATCATGTACAGGTACAAGTACCCAATGATAAATGTAAACATTGTATACCTAAAATGTACCAATAAAACAATTTAAGCAAAAAAAAAAAAAAAGAGAGAGAGAGACTCTTGAAGAGGTGACTGGATTACAGGAATTCTATGCTGATGATCATAGCTGAATGTACTGGTAGACAGTGGGGCCTAGTCAGAAGAAGTGGGTCACTGGGGGTGTGTCTTTGGAGGATATATCTCTCTCTGGTGCTCTGTATCCAGCCACCATGAAATGGATAGCTTTACTCCATAATACCCTTCTGCCATGATGTTTCTGTTTGGGAGCCAGCAGGCCATGGACTGAAACCTCTCAAAATGAGCTAAATTATACCTCTTCTCCTTTAAGTTGTGGCTGTCAGGTATTTTGTCCCAGCAACAAGAAACCTGACTAACACAGTCCATATAGAACAATTCCAACACTGCAGAAAGTTCTGCTTCACAAAAATAAATTGTGCCTTATAAAAACTACTATACAATATCTACAAATTGGTACTGATCTTGGGGATATGAAAGGCATAGTAGCCCATCTCTCAAAGCAGGGGGTCATGAAGGTGAGACAAATGTCAGAGAAAGACCCAGTCAAGTCATAAACCTACACTGTAGTTATCTTCCTAGCACCTCAATACATAGTTAAAATAGATACGCCAAGCAACTGACAGACTATGCGCAGTCCCTTACTGACCAACAAAGTGAGGGCCATTATAGTGGAAAGTGTCAAATTGAAACCCCAGGAAAATTTCTTCCCCAAAAGTAAACAAAAACTAATACTGTATCCCTGAAATAACTGCTAAGATGAATAGCAGTACTAAAGACCAGAAAGATGGAAAGATGATTCCTATAACATTGCTGTTCAACATTCCTTGTTTATTTGACTTGTGCAGAAGACAGGTCTTAAAGAATGCAAATTTCTATAAGCTGAATCATCCAATTTCTGCTTCTGTTCTAGATACAGAATCTTCATACTGTAGCAAATCAGCACAGTTAAGGCACTTGGGATACAGATAAGAACTTGTCAAATGTTTATCAATTAACAAGAACTACTAGAAACAGTCTACATTCACCTAACAGGGACAGTAGTATACCTTTGTCCTCTTCCCTCAAGGCTACATCAGTTCTTCAGCCCTATAATAATTTATTATACAGGAATCTTGATTATTCTGATATATCACAGAACATCATGCTGATTGAACCTCGTGCTCAGGAAAAGTCCCACCTACCCAAATGCTTTAGTAATATACATGTATGCCACAGGATGAAGGTAAGCCCCACAAAAATTCAAAGGACTGCCATCTTGGTTAAATCTCTTGATTTCCAGATATCTGGAGCATGTAGAGATATACCTGTCATGTGAAAGACATAATCCCACACCTTGTATCACTTGTTACTAAGAAAAAAAGCACAAAGCTTATTAGTCTTTTGGATTTCAAAAGCTACACATAAAATATCTGTGCTGTTCTGACCCATTTACTAAGTATCTCATAAGGTTACCACTTTTCAGTGGGGTCAAGAGCAAGACAAGGCTCTATAACAAGTCCAGACTGCAGTGCAAGTTGCTCTCTCATTGGAATTATCACTCAGAAGATTCAACTGGGCTCTAAAGGTCTATGGCAAATGGGTGTGTTATACAAATAGGGTTACTGTATATCCTGCTTCTCAAGGACAGTTTGAGTTTTTACCTGTTATCCCCAAATAATTATTAATTGTGTCTTTTTTCCTTCTTTCAAATATGTCCTCATTTGGATGATAAATGAATACAACCTTTTATAGATACTAATAGAAGAAATCATTTTTAGTAAAGTTATGCTCTATTCTAATTATTTTCCATTTTGAAAAACACTTTCTGGCTCACTACTGCATGCTGGTAGAGACTGAACACCTGACCACAGGACACTAAGTGACAATGTGACCTGAGCCACTCATCAGGAACTGAATGTGCTTAGAACTCCCTTATCAAATGAAAGCAGTATTTTTCATTTGGTCAGTTGATATATAATACTTGTACATACTTATGGGGTACATGTGATATTTTGATATGTGTATGAATTGCATAACATCCAAATCAGAGTAAGCATATCAATCTCCTCAAAAATTTATCATTTCTTTGTGATGAAAACATTCAAAATCCTTTCAAGCTTTCTGAAATATATAGCAAATAATTGTTATCTATATTCATCCCACTGTATAACAAAACATCAAGTTAGTTCTCCTATACACCTACAATTTAGTACCTGTTGATGTACCTTTCCCCAATCCTTCTATCCTCACCTCCCCCACCTGTATTGTATTCTACTATCAACATGAGTGAAAGCAATGTTTTTAGATATCACATATGAGTGAGGTCATGTCTTATTTGTCTTTCTATGTCTAGTGAAGCAGTATTTGAGAGCAGTCTTCAGCAAATCTGGAAAAGTTGCAAGAATATATGGCCCAGATTTCTATGGTGCCTACTCTTGCCACACTGATGCCTCTCCAGCAATCCACAAGGAAGGTCTTATGACCACCTGACACAGGAAGAAAAACCTCCAACTGGATTCAAAAATGATTTTGGATGATATGCTGACATCAACTATTATAGTATTATAAACCCCATATAGGAGAGGCCTGAAAGATAGAGGAAGAGAAATCCTTCTAGGCAGAATTTAGAGCATTATATCAGCTTGTTCATTTGCTTGGTGGAAAGATAGCTATAAGTAAAGATCTATGCTGATTTATGAACAGTGGCTTAATGGTTTTGCTGAGTAGTCAAAGCTTGGAAGAAAAGAATAAAAAACTGCTAACAAAGGAGATCTGGTGAAAAAAATACATGAACGGCTTGAGTATGAAGATTACTTGTGAGTAATCTACTGCAGAGGAGACTCAGTGATCAGGTAGGCAATGTAATCTGTTCCATAAATGTCACTTGGCAGTTTTCCCTGGATATTCTGGTGATTACAAAATGACCATGAGATGAGGATATGCATCTCCCCTCATCAAAGTAAATCTGGTTATCACACCTGCTGAGAACCTAACCTGCCAACAGCAGAGGCCACTGTTGAGCCCTTATAATCTGTCATTTCTGGGAGCTTATGTAGCCAAATATTAGGTAGACTGTAATGGATATCTTCCTTCAAAAAGTAGCAGTGATTTCTTTTTTCTTACTGGAATAACAGTACATTTGTTTTTGGATACAGATTTGCCTCCTCTGCCTACAATATTCTATAAGTGCTATTACATACTGTTGTTAAAATAATATTAGCTTTTGTAATTGTCCATGCATTTACTTTTACTGACATTTATTTCCTTTTGTATCTTGAAGTTACTGTCCAGTGTTTTTTCATTTCAATCTGTAGGACTCCCTTTAGTATTTCCTGCAGGCAGATTTAGTAGTTATGAATTCCTTTAGCTTTTATTTCTCTGGGAATGTCTTAATTTCTCCCTCACTACTGAAGGACAGTTTTGCTGAATACAGGATTCTTGGTTGACACTCCCCACCTCCCACCTTTAACACTTTGAATAGATTAGCCACTGCCTTTTGGCCTCCAAAATTTCTGATGAGAAATCTGTTGATGGGATTCCTTATATATAACAGGTTGCTTCTCTTGCACTGCTTTCAATATTTTCTTTGTCTTTCTACAATTTGATTATAATGTGTTTCCATTTGTGTATCTTTGAGTTTATCCTACTTACAATTCATTGAGCTTCATGGATATTTACATTCACATAAACTTGAGAATTTATGGCCATTATTCTTCAAATAATCTCTCTGCCCTTTCTTCTCTCTCCTCCTCCTCTGGAACTTTCCTAGTAAATTTGCTGATTTGCCCAAAGATGTCCCACATGTCCCTTAGGCTCTGTGCAAGTCATTCATTTTTTTTTCTTTTGGTTCCTCAAACTTGATACATTTAATTGTCTTATATTCAAGTTCACTGATTCTTTGTTCTGCTTGCTCAAATCTGCCTTTGAATCCCTCCGGTGAAGTTTTCATTTTATAATTTTCAGCTTTAGAATTTCTTTTCCATTTCTTTTAAATTTTTTTATTACTTTGCTATAACTTCCACTTTGATTGTATGTCATCTTCTTGATTTTCTATCTTCTGTTGCTTTGTTAGACAGTTGTTTTAAAAATCTTTATGTAGTAGGTCCTCCTTCGGACCTTCCTGAGGAACAGTTTCTGTTGGTTTATTTTTGTCTTTGAAGGGTCTATACTTTCTTATTTTTTTCTATGCCTTATGATTTATTTTTGTTGAAAAGTAGATATTTGTACGGTAACTATTAATACGGTAACTCTGGAAGTTAGATTATCCCCTCTCACCAAGGCTCACTGTGTTTTTCAGTACTGGGGATTACACTCAAGGCATTTTTACTGAGCTACATCCCCAGCTCTTTTTAATTTTTGCAGGGTCTTGCTAAGTTGCCCAGGCTAGGCTTGAACTTGCGATGCTCCTGCCTCAGTCTCCCAGAGTGTTGGGATCACAGGCATGTACCACCACACCTGGCTTTCATTTCTGATATTGTAGGCTGTCTCCATATGAAGAATCATTCTGAAGACTAAGGTCTTCTCAGGGCTTTGCTAAGCCTGTGCCTTTCCTGGTGACTTTTTAATTTCACCCATGTATATGGTTGCTTTTGAATGTCCTAGACGCTAATGTATGGTCCCCAAAACAAGAAAAAAAAAGACAAAGTAATGGGTATAAAGAAAAAGTGTCCATCCTTTAAATTCTCTGGTAGTGTCTTCAGCTGGAAGGGGAGGAGTTTACAAGTGTGTGTGGGGTGTCTGTGTGAAACAATGGTTTCCCACCTGTGTATATCTCGAGATCAGAAAAAGCAATCAGAACATTTGGAGAACAAGGACTTTTCTGCCCACCCTGGCTCCTGTAAGTTGCACCATGAGACTTGGGTGGGGTGGGAAGAAAGGTAGCTACTACTGCTCCTGGGGTAAGAGGTGAAATTCACTGGAATTATCTGCAGTTTGCTGTCCAAGATCTCCATGTTGTCTAGGTGAGAAGACAGATTCTTGGTGCTTCCCATCTCACCATTTTTCCAGAATCCTCTGGTAAAACAGTCTGTGATAACTCATTCATTATCTCAGGTATGTATAGTTGGGGCCCTGACATAACAGCATGTGGTACCACATAAACCAGAAACTAGCACTGATGCTGTTTTTCTTATAACCATGACATAAGGGCCTAGGAATTAATGAATTGAAATGGAAGTAGCTCCTCTTACAATGATATCTACTAATCCACTTGCAAATTTTTTGCTTCTCATTTCTGCAACTTTGAATACTTCTGATTTAGACGTCTTAGTTTCCAAGGGAGGAGTTCCCAGGGGCCACAAAAATAGTTTCACTGAACTAAAAATTGAGATTGCTATTGGATGTCTGGGTTTCTAATTTCACTAAACCAATGGATATGCAAAGAGGGGTTTACTTTATTTGCAGGATAATTGATACTGATTATCACAAGTAAATATAATGATTGCTATACCCTGAGGACAACCAAGAATATCTTTGGAACTCAAGGAATTATTATCTGGTGTTTCTCATAGAAATTCTATGTCCTTTAGCAAAAGTTTCTAGAAAACCTTAACAACTCACATAAAAACAGGGCTTTTGAAAACTCAGACCCTGCAAGAGTGAAGGTTTAGGATACCACACCAGTTAAAGAACCCCAACCAGCTGAGGTGCTTATGAAGGCAAAGGCATGTTAAATGAGTAATGAGTGATGGAAGAAAGAATTGTAAATGTCCAATATGGCTTCCTGATCAAGTAACAAAAGATAGTTTTAGCAACTATGAATATCTTCATGTGCATTTTCTTCCTTATTTGTGTTTGTGTGTGTGCATGAGAATGTGCACTGTGCATGTAAATTGCTAGTGGCAAGTGACTTTACAACTTAGGGTTTTTTTGGTCTTTTTTTTGCAGTGCTGGGGATTGAACCCAGGTCCTTGTACATTCTAGGTAAACATTACCATTGAGCTATATCCCTAGCCCTACAAGTTAGTTTTTAGATTATAAAACATCCATGAATTTATTTAAAAGAGAAAATAATATTATCCCAAGATGGATACAGTAACTAAGAGAATGGTCTCACCCATTTTTAGAGGAAAATGAAAGAGGAGTTCTCTCATGCTAGGTGGAAGCATGTTGTGATTGCTACTGTTGTATAGAAATTGAATACTGAGAAGAGGAGAGATGTTGGGGTCCCTAGGATTAAATGGTGGCAGTCACCTACCTAGTGCTCTCAGCCTTTATTCCTTCCCCTTCTGCTCTGCTATGTATGATGGGGGGCTTAACTATACTTTCCAGACTGACTTTCCAACTGGCTTCCAGTTATGTACTGCCAGTAGAAGGGACTGGTGAGAGACTGGCAGGCAGAGCAGGGGAGAAGCAACTCTCTTGTCTGGCTTCTGATAGCATTTCTGGCAACAGCAGCAATGTTAGTACTGACTGTGATGACGATGGTGACAGAGGTTAAAGCAGCATATCTTCAGCAGATCAATTATAGTGATAATCTCTCTGAAAGCGCAGCAGCAGGTTTAGACTTGGGCTCCAGTCCAGCAGTGCTGGCAGCTTCTGATCTCTGGGTATCAATTCTTCCTTTTCATTCTTCTTCCATTCTCCATTTGCTCTCCCAGTCCTTCTAACACTTAAGTAACCAACTTCCTCTGTTTACTATTGGTGATACTTTAAGTGGAGTGAAGTTTCACTGTATGGGATTTTTAAAAGAGCCTTTTCCTTTTTGAGCCATGCAATGAAATATTTACAGATGAAATTATATGAATCTACTGATTGACTTATGACTGGATTCCATCTGAGATTTTTCTTAAGACTAATCTAGAGTGGGGTGTGATGAGGGCATAGATGAAATAGGATTGGCCATGACTTTGTGATTGGCAGGTGATAATCACTCGGTGATAGGTACATGGGAGTTCATTTTACTATTAACTCTACTTTTATATATATATTTAAATTTCCTTAGTAAAATACCAATTATTATTTCTTTCCACTAAGAATAAGTGAATCCCATTCACTTGCAATACTGTACCTTGAGTATCTTTTGTATTCCTGATTTAAATTCTGACTTATTTGTGTCTTGTCCTGGAGAAAGCCTGCCTAAGAATGAGGCTAACACGAAAGAAAACAAAGATGTCTGCATGTGGGTGAGAGAGCAAGTGGGAGGCATATGCCTATAATCACAATAATCTGGGAAGCTGAGTCAGGAAGACGGCAAGTTTGAGTCCCACTAGCACAACTTAGCTTTTGAGCCTGTCTCAAAATTTTTAAAAAAATTTAAAGGGGCTGGTCATGTAGCTTAGTGAAAAGGCCCTAGGTTCAATCCCCAGTACCTAAAAAAAGAGAAGTTGCACACCTGACCAGAAAGTAGAGATGGACACAGAGCACTGACAATATCCAGTGCACCTGGATCCAGCTAAATGAATCACTTTAGGACTTCTTAGCCACTAGCCAATAAATTCTCTTTTTGTTTAAGCTAGTTTGAACCGGGCTTGTGTTACTTCCAAATAAAAGAATCCTAATAATTAAATTCTGGATATAATAATCATTACACCCTTCAAGCAACTAATGAACCACCATCTTCACTATCATCTCTATCATATTTTCCATCATGGCAACACACATCATTACCATGACTTTCACCATTACCAACTCTAAGTTAGCCAACATTCACTGACTACGTACTGTGTACAAAGCGCTGGATCCTCATCTACCAGTAGGAGCTTCAGGTCAGAGCACTCTGCCTTGAAGGTGCTCATAACCTACTTTGGGGAGCTATATACACCACCCATCCATCTACCCACTATAAAGGTACATGTTTCTGAGGCATAAGACATAACAGAACATGCTAAGTGAGGAAACATTAAATTCATTGATGTTTAGAGAAGAAAGGAAGGGGCCTGAGCTAAAGCAGTTGAAGAAAGCTTCTGGTGGGAAAAGCAGGAAAGAGGCTGAGCTGGACCCTGGAATATTTACATTCCAGAGGAGATGATGCTCAGGAGTGTGGCCTCTGGAGTCAGACAAACTTGATTCAAGTCTTGGCTCTGCCACTGACTAGCTTTGTAACTTTGAGGAAATTATGTAATTGTCTGTGCTTTAATTTCTTTTTGTAAAAAATAGGGATAATAGGACACTAGGATATCTACTTCACAGAGCTTTTGTGAAGATCACATGAGTTAACATACATGAAGTGTTGAGGTAATGTCTGGCACAGGTAAGCGCTGCATATGTGTTATTAAGAGAAGGACCAATGCATGCTAGCCAGAAGGAATGGCCTCAACAAAGGTAAAGAGGAGGAACGTACGAAACTTATTTAGAAACCAGTAAACAGACTTACTGAGCTGGAGCAGAGGGATCATGGAGAGGAATCATCTGGCAAGAGCAATATCTACAATTTACAAATGACCAATCCAAGGCAGGAAAAGCAACTTGCCAAACACCTGGTCCTCTTTTAACAGCACACAGGAAAGCGGGGGAACCTATCTGAGGCCTTTCCAGGGAGCGTCACTAGGTAGCATTCCCTGCTTTGAGCCCTCATTGCCTGAGTGTAGTGACACACCCAAAGCTGCTCTGGATTATGTCCTTGGATACTTGTACTCAAACAAAGGCTCCTGAGGGAACACATAGGACAGACTTGAGGATTTAGAACTTACTGTTCTGTGACAGCCAAATTGGGTGGTAGGAATGTGAGCCCATTGCCTGTGAGGAGCAGGACGCGGAGGTGTGGCAGAATCTCCAGGTCATAGATGGCCTCTGCAGTCAGGCTGTTGAAGGAAAGGTCCAAGAACTACCATGAGAAGAAAAAAGATGGGGTAACAGAAGTACTATGTGTGACTACGTGCTTGCTTCAGCAGCACATACACTATATGTGACTAGGACATTTCTCCATGAAGTAGGGGCTAGCTGCATTTTCCCCTTAACTTTCTAGAAATCTCCATTACCCACAGGATAAAACACTCTCTGGATTAACATTTCAAGGCCTACTAGAGTCAGTTCCCAACCTATTTTCCAGCCTTAGCTGCCACAGCAAATCTGATTATCTTGTGATGCTGGCCAAACTGACTCCTCTCCACTCGTTGCCTCCTCCCACCTCTCATTCCCTGACGTGCTTTATACTCAAACATCCAAATCCCACTTCCCAAAGGACAACTCAAAGCTCCCCAGTACCCATGCTGGGGATTGAATCCAAGGCCTTCACAGTAAGCTACATCCCCAGTGCTTTTTATTTCTTGAGATAGGTTTCACTAAGTTGCCCAGGATGGCCTTGAATTTGTGGCCTCCTTGCCTTAGTTTCCCAAGTAGTTGCAATTATAGGAAAGATGTCATCTTATAAAAACCTTTCTCAATTCTCCAGCCAGATGGAATCCCTTGTTCCCCTGCCTTTGAATGCTTTACCTAAACTGCTCTAAGGGTACTTATCAAACTCTGCCAGGTATCTGAGATAGCTGAATACATGAATGAGGTATAGGGATATTGGTATGTGGATGTGGTTTGTAAAATGTTTGGCATACACTTAGATCATAAACCTTTTGAGGTCAAGGACCATGCCACTGTACCCTATCATTGTAAGCTAGCACAGGGAGGCACAAAGTAGGTACACAAAAAGTGGGCTGAAATAAACTGACTTATAAGGATAATGACCCCAAATGGTCACTCCATCATTAACCACCCTCAACTGGCCACCCAGACTCATAAAAATTGACGAGGGTCAAGAGACCAGATAGAGAACTGAGCTTGTCTCTGCAAAGACAAAGGCAATTGGATAAAATGAATCTGCACAATCTCTGCTCTTGCTCTCCTGAGCCTCTCTAGTCCCTCCCATTGGCTCTTCTATACAACTGGCTTCCTTCCCTACTTCCATTCCTATTTTGTGTGTGCTTTCCCTGCACTCACCTCCAACACAAGCCTATTGATTGAGGTTAGTTTCAGGGTCTTATCCAGCTGGAGTGGGAGTAAGGAGGTCTTTGGGGAACCTCATCAGTGTCACACAGTCACTCAGGCACATACACACTGCAAATCCCTGTCAGAGAAGGACTGGTTTTGGTCTGACTCTGAGTTATTACCGATGGGCTCTAAAGTCCTCAGTTTAAGTCATGGCACTCTGAGTAATTTGAGTAAATTACTTAACCTGGGTTTTCTTATCTATAAAGTGGAAAAAAGTTATTCTTATGTGGAAAAGCCATTAGCCTTTAATCTGGTACATAATAAATGCTTAACTAATATTGGTTCTCACCATCATCATCACTAACCTTATGCTGAAGGCTTACTTTGTTCCAGTCCCTGCCCTCTGGAAGCTCCTAGGCTTTCTTGGAAAGCTAGATACATACATGTCTGTTAAGTAGCAGTCCTGCTGAGATAGGACACAGACCCATAAGACACAAAGGAAGGAATGGTCAGGGGGCCAGGACAGGCTTCACAGAGCAGGTGACATCTGAGCTGTCCTCAGAGACTAGTAGGTATTCACCAAATTGTTAAGGGAGACACTGAGGTGAGCAGGTGGCATGAAGCAGAAGGCAGCTTTGCTTGTTGCAAGAGTTGAAAATAGTCTGGGTATGACTGAAGCCCATTGTATAAGAAGCTTGATAAGACTGGCAAGGCCATGAAGGGTGTGAAGCACCAAAGGAGTGCCAAGTTCATGCTGCCACCAGAAAATTGAGGGTTTGAGGGTTCACACAAGGAGCAATCTGACTTGGCTGGAGCAAAGAAGCGAGGAAGGCCTGGAAGGCTGGCTTGGATACGTACAAGTAAAAGTGGAGACATTTTTCTCCCTCATGCTTGCATGTGAACAGTCATCAAGAGGTGTAGATTTTATCTACTTCCTTAATATCTCTCATATATCTTTTTCTCTCCAATTCTTTCTTCACGGAGCTGCCAGAATGACATTCCTAAAATACAGTCCTAGCCATACCACTTCTTAGTTTAAAACCCTTAAATGGATCCCTTTATGTTATGCATAAAGTGTAAGCTCCTTAGCAGATTTCCAAGGTTCTCCATGATCTCTCTTCTGCCACCTTTCTAAGCTTATATTCTACTACTCTACCGTGTTCACTCTCCATCCCAGCCATCAGCTGCTTCATTGGTGCTCAAGCTCAGTAGGTGACAAACCAAGGTCTGCAAGCCAAATCTAGCCTGTGTCTGTTTGTATAGCCCAAAAGCTAAAAATGGGTTTTGCATTCAAAAATTAGAAAAAGAATGTATGTTACATGTGGAAATTATGTGAAACTCAAATTTGAGCATCATAAAGTTTTACTGAAAGACAGCCATGCTCATTTTGTCTCTATATTATGGATGGCTACTTTCCTTCTACAATAGCAGAGCTATAGTTATAAGACTTGATTTGTTATGACTATATGGACAACAAAATTTAAAATATTTACTATTTGGCCTCCCACAGAAAAAGCTTGCACACCCCTATTCTAGCTGCTTTGGGTATTTAAAGTTGGATGCAAATTTGCTTTCCATGTAATTAAGGGCAGCTCAGGGCTGGGGATTTAGCTCAGTGGTGCCACTGAGTTTGATCCCCAGTACCGAAAAAGAAGAAAAAAATTAAGGGCAGCTAAAAGAAACAAATCATTTTAGATTCACAGACCACAGAATTTTGGAGCTGGTTCAGTATTTAGAAGGGAAGAGTTAAGTCCCAGAGAGAGAAAGTTATTTGTCCCAGGAGGCATGGCAGAGTACTGGCAGAACCAAGACTAGAAACAAAGTCTTCTGACTGCTGGGGCAGGGTTCCAGCTAAACTGTTTTCAAATCTGTAAGTTGAGAGAGAAATCATGCAGAGTTAAGTTTTTCTACATTGATTCCTGAAGAATTCTACTCTGGACTTTTCCCTCTCGGACAGCCTTTCTGACAAACAAGGACAGAAGATTTCTAACCTGGCCACTATACCTGCTGAGTCACATCAAGTTTTATTACACATCGAAGTATTCATTACTGTGAGCTACAAATTCGGGATATTTGACAGTTTTATCCATTTTCATAGGGAGCCCTTGTAAATCATAGGAGAGATGAAAACAAATGACTGGTCTAGAGATGTCCTTTTCTCATTTATATTCTAACTTTGTTATAACTTGATAGCATCCTAACTTTGTTCTGTTCTCTTTTGTAAATAAATTCCCTTGGGTAAGGCTGAGGTTCCTGGATAAATAATCTTCATCAGATGCTAACAAATATAAAGTAGGATATCAAAAGAATTAACCATGATCAACTCTTAGATCTAAGCTGGTTAGCTGTGGGGTCAGAGCCTATGGCCATGCCCCCTCTCTACAGCCAAAGGCACTTGAAATAGGGGTTTGAAATGGTAGGGAGGAGAAGCCAAGATAGTTGGCACAGTGCACAGCCCACCAGTTTCATGGCTACTCTGAAAAAAAAAATTAAAGAACAAAAAAATGGAAGTTCTTAAGAGGCTCTCAAGCCTGACATTCAGGGAAACAGATCCCTGTGTGGCTAAAGCATCTAGGACCATTTCCCACTATCTGCATTAAAATCTACTACAAAATGTTTTTAAACATAGTGCCAAGCCTCATCAGTTGTTGTAAATTTACTTTATCTCAATTTTATCGGACTCTGAAGAGCTTTTGCTTCTGGACATGCCTGTCCCAAATCATAGTAAATCACTGTTTTCTTCATTGTGACTCAAAATCATGGGGACAAATTACCATTATATTCAATATAGTGTGCTTTAAGATACAAAGATAAGCTGGGAATGGTCATGCATGCCTGTAATTCCAGCACTCAGAAGGCTGAGGCAGGAGGATCACCTCGAGTTCGAGGCCAGCCTAGGCTACATAGTGAGTTTAGGGCCAGCCTGAACTACAAAGCAAGGGCCTGTCTCAACAAACAACCCAACAAACAAAAGGAATACAAAGATAAAAATCTATTTTAGGGAGATGACTATTCCAAGAGATTAAAACTTTTTAAAGCTGGCAGATAAAGGCCATCAACTCTATTGAAAAATTCAAGGTTCCTCTTTTTGAAAAGACCAAGTTTAGTGAAGCTTGTGTGAAGAATGAATGACCCTTAATGTTTGCAGATTAAATCATTTAAGTTACCAACTCTTTGAGGTCGACCCATCATGGCACAGACACTGTGCTAAGGTGTGAACTGGAAATGCTTTACTGTAAGGCCAGCATGTGGGGAAGAGTCCATTATTTATGAATGAGAGAGTCTGGCCAGGTGTCTAGCCCCACTCCTGGCTCTACCTGTTGTCCTCTACTCTCCACACGTACAGTGACTCTCAGGTAGTGACACAAGCTTTATTCCTTTGTCAAAAGTGGCCGTCAAATCTTCATGAAAGTTGAAGAGGTAATTAGGTGGAAGTATGAGGATATGCATAGAAAAATATACGACTGCATGAGAATTTAATTAAGAAAACTAAGAATGCCCACAAAATTTTCTGTATTGTAAAGTTTAAGGTTTGGAGAACAGTTGTGGATGTGAATATGTTAGAGTCTGCTGGAGAATACATGGAGGCCCTATTTTGTTTCATCCCCATCTCTGGGGTTATGGACGAGGCCTAGGGTCTGCGCTACCCCAGCTCCCCCAGGACTGATCCAGCTCACTCAGATCAAGCTGGGTCTTTGGCATGAGTTCATAATGTCTGTAGTTCAGCTGGTTCAGTCTGCTACAGCTAGTTCTTAATCTCCGTGGTTCCCCACCCCTACTGGATCCAGATCTCCCCTCAAGCTCTTCCTCCTCTGATACTCTATTTAAACTCACTTTTCTGCATAGACTCCCTTGAACATGAATGATCTGTGGCATTTATTTCCCAGGACTATGTACCATGGCCATAGGTATCATCAATCTGCTACCACAATCACTGTCACTATCACTACCCACCACCGCTACAGTTATCATTGTCACCTCCACCCTCACCATCACCATCACCACCACCACAGCCACTACTCTTCCCAAGGGCCAAACGTGAAGCAATGGCCTGGCTGTAAAGGCTTAGAGAGTCCCTTCCCCAAAATTATACTCAGTAGGAAACCCCAAACTCATTACTTACAGGTGAACAGATGGGAACCCCAAACTCCCTACTTCCAACTTACTTCCAATAACTTAAAGTCTCCGTATTTCACACAGACTGTCTTGATGCCATTAAATGCAAGCCCCAGTTCCTTTAAGGCTGGAAATGTATGAAATGTCTCTACATGGGAAAGAGAAAGAATTAATCAGCAGCTCATAAAGGATTTAAGATATTAATAATGGCCGTTCACTGGGTCCCTACAGGGTCAGGCGAGGCACTGTGGGAAGGTGCTTTACATACATGACGTCTAAATCTCTGAGAACACTCAAAAATAGAATTATCAGAAGTAATGGAGGCTCAGCCAGACTACGTGACTTGCTAGAAATGGAACTGTTGGTAAGTGGAAGAAACAAGAATGAAATCTAAATTGGCCCAACTACAAAGCCCGTTAAAAATATTTTCTTTTTTTTTTTTTGTATTAAATTCTTTTATTGGTACATTGTAGGTATACAACACAATTACATTTCTCATTGGGAATTATACCTTTATATAATGCATCTTGGTTCTTATTTTATCCCCATTCCTAGCCCTCCCTTCACACCCTCCACTCTTCCCTATTTACAAAGACTTTATTTCCATTTTTTCCATTTCTCATCATTTTTTCCTTTCCCTTCTTTCCTTTCCCCTGCCCCTCCCACTACCCCTACCCCTTTGGACCTTTTCTTCCTATTTTACATTATTGATTATTCATTCTAATCATTGGTACATTTTAGGTATACAATATAATGACATTCATCATTGGAAATTTGCACCTTTACATAGTCTCTCTTGGTTCTAGTTTTTCACCCTTGCCCAGCCCTCCCTTCAACCCCTCCAGCCCTATTTACAAAAATGTTGTTCCTATTTTTCCATTTTCTCATATTAATTCCATTCCCTTCTATCCTGTCCCTTAGCCCTCCCACTTCCTTCCCCTTTGCCCCTTTTCTTCCTATTTCACATGACCTATTATACATTTAGTCCTTATTTACACTTTCTCACACCAGAGAAACTATTTGGTATTTACACATGTGTGTCCTATTTATTTCACTTAAGAGTATCACCTCAATGTGCATCCACTTAGCTATAAATGTCTCTAATTTCTCATTTTTTATGGTTGAGTAGTACTCCATTTTATTAAAAAACCACATTTTCTTTATCCAGTCACCAGTTGATGGGCATTTGGGCTGTTTCCAAGTTTTAGCTATTACAAACTGTGCTGCTATGAACATGGGTGCCATATATCACTGTGGTATGATTCTTTTAATTCTTTGGGGAAGATCCCCAGCAGTGGAATAGCGGGGTCAAATGGGACTTCCAGTCCTAGTTCTTTGAGGTATCTCCATACTGATTTCCACAGTGCTTGCACCAGTCTACACTCCCACCAGCAGTGGAGCAGGGTTCCTCTTTCCCCACAGCCCCGACAGCATTTGTTATTGGTTGATTTCATGATAGCAGCCATTCTTTCTGGAGTGAAGTGGAATCTCAGCGTTGTTTTCATTTGCATCTCTCGAATGACCAGTGACGTTGAACATTTTTTCATGTATTTATTTGCTATTTCTACTTCTTTGTCTGAGAAATGTCTGTTCATTTCAGATGCCCATTTTTGGATTGGGTCTTTAAATTTGGGAGGTCTGATCTTTTGAAGTTCTTTATAGATTCGAGATAGTAGACCTTTGTCTGAGGAAGAGCAGGTGAAGATTTTTTCTCACATTGTGGGTTGTCTCTTCACACTTCTGGTGGTTTCTCTTGCTGTGCAGAAGCCTTTTAATAAGAAGAGATCCCACTTGTTGATTGTTTGTGCTAGTTCACGGGCAACTGAGGTTTTGTTCATAAAATCTTTTCCTACACCGATGTCTTCAAGGGTTCTACCTAACCTCTGTTCCAACTGGTTCAGAGTTTCTATTTTAATACTTAGATCTTTAATCCATTTTGATTTTAGTTTAGTGCATGGTGAGAGATACAGGTCTAGTTTTAATCTTTGGCAAGTTGAAGCCCAATTTTTCCAGCACCCTTTATTAAAGAGGCTATCTTTCCTCCAGTGAGGGTGTTTGGCTCCTTTATCGAAGATGAGATGGCTGAGTGTGTCTGGTGTTGTTTCTGCATCTTCTAATCTGTTCCACTGGTCCTCAAGCCTGTTTCTTTGCCAGTGCCATGCTGTTTTTATCACAGTAGCTTTGTAGTAGAGTTGCAGGTTGGGGATTGTGATACCCCCTGCCATGTCTCTGTTACCTAGAATTGCTTTTGCTATTCTGGGTCTCTTCTTGCCCCAAATGAATTTTTGGATTGTTTTCTCGAGGTCTATGAAGTATGCTGCTGGGATCTCAATTGGAATTGCATTAAATCTATATAGCAGTTTTGGAAGTATGGCCATTTTCACTATATTAATCCTTCCTACCCAGGAGCAGGGGATGTCTGTCCATTGTCTGATACCATCTTCAATCTCTCTTTTCAGAGTGCCATAGTTTTCAGAGAAGAGGTCTTTGATTTTTTTCATTAGGATGATTCCTAGGTATTTCAGTTTTTTGGATGCTATTGTGAAATGAATTATTTGCCCTATTTCTCTCTCAGTGAGTCTGTCATTGGTGTAGAGGAAAGCTATTGATTTTTGTGAGTTGACCTTGTAACCAGCTACTTGACTGAATTTGGTTATTAAGTCTAGAAGACTTTTGGTGGAGTTCTTGGGGTCTTCTATATAGAGTATCATGTCATCTGCAAATAATGACAATTTGACTTCTTCATTCCCTATCTTTATTCCTTTTATTTCTCTTGTGTAATTGCCATGGCTAATGTTTCCAGAACTATATTGAACAAGAGTGGTGATAGTGGACATCCTTGTCTTGTTCCTGATTTTAGTGTGAAGGATTTCAGTTTTTGACCATTTAGTATGATATTGGCTGTTGGTTTTTCATAGATGGCTTCTATCAGTTTGAGGTAGAGACCATCTATTCCAATTTTTTGTAGGGTTTTTATCATAAATGCATGTTGGATTTTGTCAAATGCTTTTTCTGTGTCTATGGAGATAATCATATGGTTTTTGTCCTTGGCTCTATTGATACAGTGTGTTACATTAATTGATTTTCATATATTGAACCATCCCTGCATCCCTGGGATGAATCCCACTTGATCAGGGTGTATGATCTTCTTGATGATCTTCTGCATTGTTTGCCAGTATCTTATTAAGGATTTTTGCATCTATGTTCATTAGTGAGATTGGCCTATAGTTCTCTTTTTCAGTTGGGTCTTTCTCTGATTTGGGGATCAAAGTGATGCTTGCTTCCAGGAATGAATTTGGGAGTATTGCTTCCCTTTCAATTTCATTGAAGAGTTTAAACAGTAGCGGCAGCAGTTCCTCTCTAAATGTCTTGTAGAATTCAGCAGTGAGGCCATCAGGGCCCGGGCTTTTCTTAGGTGATATGTTTTTAATTACGTTTTCAATTTCACTGGTTGATATTGGGTTGTTCAGAATTTTTAGGTCTTCTTCATTCAAGTTTGGTAATTCATATGTATCTAGGAATCTGTCCATTTCTTCTGTGTTGTCCATCTTATTGGCGTATAGGTTCTGGAAGTAGGTATTGATGATCCTCTGGATTTCTGCTGGGTCTGTTGTAGTTTCACCCTTTTCATTCCTAATTGCATGGATTTGGGCCTTTTCTTTCCTTTTTCTGACAAGGTTGACTAAAGGTTTATCAATTTTGTTGATTCTTTCAAAGAACCAACTCTTGGCTTCATTGATTTTTTCTATCATTCTCTTAGTCTCCACTGCATTGATTTCTCCTCTGATCTTTATAATTTCTTCCCTTGTATGAGCTTTGGGGTTGTCCTGCTCTTCTTTTTCTAGAAGCTTGAAGTTCAGCATCAGGTTGTTTAATTGGGCTCGTTCTGTTTTCCTAATATGCGTATTCACTGCTATGAATTTCCCTCGTAAGACTGCTTTCATTGTGTCCCATAGATTCCGATATGTTGTATTGTCATTGTCATTTAATTGAAGGAACTGTCTGATTTCTTCTTTAATTTCCTCTGTGACCCATTGGTTATTCAGAAGTGTGTTGTTCAATTTCCACATGTTTATGAAAGTTTTTGAGTTTCTTTTGCTATGGATCTCCAATTTCATCACACTATGGTCTGATATTATACAGTGGATAACTTCAATTCCTTTGCACTTCCTTAAACATGTTCTATGTGTGAATATGTGGTCTATTTTGGAGAATGACCCATGTGCAGCTGAGAAGAATGTGTATTCTGACTTTGTGGGGTGGAAGACTCTGTAAACATCTGTTAAGTTCATTTGTTCAAGAGTTCGATTGAGTTCTAGTATTTCATTACTTATTTTCAGTCTAGTTGATCTATGTATTTGTGACAGTGGGGTGTTGAGGTCCCCCACTACTATTGTATTAGTGCATATATGGCTTTTCATGTCCGTTAGTATTTGTTTTATATAGTGGGGTGCACTAGTGTTTGGAGAATAGATATTTATGATTGTCATCTCTTCCTCTTGGATTCTTCCCTTTACAAGGATGTAATGTCCTTCTTCGTCTCTCTTAATTAGTGTTGGTTTGAAATCTACTTGATCTGCCAAGAGGATAGCTACTCCTGCTTTTTTTCAGGTTCCTGTCCCATGCAGTGTTGTTTTCCACCCTTTAACTTTCAGTCTATGAGTTTCCTTTTGAATTAAGTGTGTTTCTTGTATGCAGCATATTGTTGGATTTTGCTTCTTGACCCATTCTGCCAGTCTATTTCTTTTGATTGGTGAATTGAGACCATTAACATTGATGGTTATAACTGAAACGCATTGACTTGTCACTGCCATGACTTTTTCTTTTTGTTGGGTTCTCCCCCTTTACATTGAATTTCTTGTTGTGCCAAATGGGTTCATTCTGCTTTGCTTCCTGGGGTTGTGATCCTCAATGTCTGTTCCTAGGATATTGTGTAAAATTCTTTGGAGTGCTGGTTTGGTATTCACGAAGTTCCTAAGGTGCTCTTTGTCATGAAAGTATCTTATTTCTCCATCCATTTTGAAAGATAGTTTTGCAGGGTACATCAATCTGGGTTGGAGGCTGTTTTCTTTTAGGGCTTGGAATATGTCACTCCAAGCTCTTCTTGCCTTGATGGTTTGTGTTGAGAAGTCTGCTGTGATTCTGATGGGCTTTCCTTTGTATGGGATTTGTTTCTTTTCTCTGACTGCTTGGAGAACTTTGTTCTTCTGTTGTGTTTCTGGAATCTTAACAATTATATGCCTATGTGTAGATTTTTTTTGATCAAGGCTATTTGGAGTCCTATATGCCTCACTTATCTGTATGTCAAACTCTTTTCCCCTGCTTGGGAAGTTTTCTGCCATTATTTCTGTGAAGAGATATTTTATGTCATCTGCACTCTCTCCTGTTTCTTCCTTGAGCCCAATCAGTCTTATGTTATTCTTTTTTGCATCATCTAGCAGCTGCTGGATTGATTTCTCATGTTCCCTTATAATTTTGAAGCAATTTTTCTTTTCCTGGTCACTAATTGCAATCTTATCTTCTATATCTGAAATTCTGTCCTCACACTGGCTCATTCTGCTGTGTAGACTTTCAATGGAGTTTTTCATGTCCTGGAAATCTATTTGCATCTGTTTTATGGATTCCATTTGTTTCTTATGTTGGGATTCCATCATGTTCCTCAGCTCCTCTCTAGATTTATTAATCATGTCTTGCACTAGGGGCACAATTTCTCCTGTTATCTGAGAAAGTATTTCTGATTTCATTTTTTCCAGATCCCCTTTTGTTGCCAGTTCAGTGGGTCCAGGTGGCTGAGTATCAGAGTGTTCCATCTCATTTCCCTTTGGGGTTGCTGTAGGTGATCTGGAAATCTGGTTTTGAGACTTATTTACATGTTTTCTCATTTCGACTGGGGCAGGGGGCCTGTTAGCACCTGCACAGATTACCTCCTCTGAGCCGGGTGAGGTGGGACAGGGGCCGGGAGCAGTGGTAGGGATGGTGACCCAAAAGCCCTTTCCTGTGGGCTGGGAGCAGCCGGAGGGATGGTGGCCGGGAAATCCCTTCCTCTGGACCAGGAGCAGTGGGATGGTGGCTCAGAAGCCCCTCCCTCTGGGCCGGGAGCGGTGGGAGGGATGGTGACTGGGAAGCTCCTTTCTCTGGACCAGGAGCAGTGGGACGACGGCTCAGAAGCCCCTACCTCTGGGCCGGGAACAGTGGGACTCAGTACCTTGGTCTGGTGGTCTGGTGTCCTCTGCGCCTTGGTAATGTGGAATCAGGTGGCTGCCTGTCTGCAGTGGGGTGATTCGGTGTCTTCCGCGTGACCCAGGACCTCGGTAGGGCGTGCACAGACCTGCCTGTCTGCAGCGGGGTGATTCGGCGTGTTCCGCGGGACTGGGGACCTCGGTAGGGTGTGGGCAGACCTGCCTCAAAAATATTTTCTCTGTTATTAGCTCTTCCTTCTCCCTCTCTCTCTATCTTTCCCTCTTTTCTCCACTCTATGCTAGAGATCCAGAGATTAAATCCAAGGCCTTAAGCATGCTAGGTAAGTGCTCTACCACTGAGCTATACAGCCCATCTGTATTATTATTGATTGCAAAAGCTAAACATGCTCACCAAAAATAGTCAAACATTAATCCCAACACCCAAAGATAACTATGAAACATTTAACACATAACACTCCATACATTTTCCCATATGTATAATGAAATAGACACACTTCTTTTTTAAAGGATGGGATCAGACAGGCATGGTGCTGCATTCCTGTAATCCCAGTACTCTAGGAGGCTGAGGCAGGAATATTATAAGTTTGAGCTTAGCTAGGGCAATTTAGTAAGACCCTGCCTCAAAAAAAAAAAAAAAAATAGGAAAGGGCTGGGGATACAGCTCAGTGTGAGGGCCCTCAGTTCAATCCAGTACCACCTATATACATTGTATTGTGATTCTCCCCCTAATACTATGGCACGAAGATTATTCCAAGTTAAAATACATAGATCTAACATCTTAGTTATGTTCTATAGTATAGACATACTCTATCCATTTCCCTATTGATAGCTCATAGACTATTTGGATAAAAGGTAATCAAATTTTCTTCCTCTGCATGAGAACTAGACTTTGGGTTATCTTTCTAGACCTATTTCCCTGGTAGCCAGAAACAAATGCTATGGCAACTGTATTACTCAACAATATTGCTTGTAATAAAAAATAAACTAGATTAATAAGTTGCATCTCAGACAGGAAAACTATACATAAATTATAAACCCCTAAAGGGGGTGTTTCTTGGCATGCAGTGACTCCTTTAATCAAACACACCCTTCAAGGGAACTCTAAGAGCTATGCCTATAGGGTATTACAAAGGTTACTGGCTCCTGTGGGCAATGAGGTTTCTAAGCTAGGGTGGCTCCTTCAGCCATCCAATTAGGAGTACTATTGTCTTGTGTCTGAGGTGACACATGGGGAGGGGCTCAAGAGAATGGCTCGTGGATTGCTATATAGATAGCTGTGAGGACTCCACCAAAGAGATGCAAATCTACTGGGACCCTGTGTGGAATTACTTCGAGCCTTCTAAGTGAACCTGGTATCCAGTGTGGCTTGTGAATCAGAATGCTCAACAGAGTCTAATAAAAGACTGAATAGTAGGTATTTCAGGATGTTCCCAATGAACTTCCTTGCACAAGAGTGTTTCTACAGAATAAGTTCCTAGAAGTGGAACTACCAGATTAAAGCAATGACTATTTTATGTTTTAAGGGACACTACCAAAATTACTTCCAAGATGTCATATACCAATTTATCATATTTCTGCCAGTTGAGCACAAGAGTGTCCATTTCCATACCAGTGCTGTATATCATTGCTCCTTTTCATTTTTGTCACTATTTGGTAGGCACAAAATAGTATCTTGGAGTATCTTTTCATACACCTATTGGCCTTTGTATGTCAATACTGAAAGACCACAGGAGAGGCATATCATCAGAAGCTTCTTCCAAACCCATCAAACTCAATTCAACAAAACTCATCCAATTTCCCACCTGACCTGCCTCCTCTTGAGTGTGCTATTTTAGCTCATTTTTCTTTGATTCTTCCCTCTCCCAGTAGTGTCACAGGTTGCCAAGTCCTGCGATTTCTACCTCCTGCCGAATCTCTTAATCCCCTTCACTCTTTGCCACAGCCCTGCTCAGGCCTCATCTCCTCTCCCTAGAAGACTGAAACAAAACCCCAGGTAGTCTGGCTTCCATCTTCTCTTATAATCAACACTTCTAACAGCTACTCCTTTATTTAAAAGCCTTCCATGGCTGTCTTTTGACTGCTAGATTACATACAAGTCCCAAAAGGCCCTTGGGGATTGAGTCCCTGCCACTTCCATTAGTCAGAATTCTCCCCCACCTACATCCCTTGTAAACATACTGAGCCTTTTCCTTCTCCCAGCTACTGCTGTTCTACATCTGTTCAGTTGCCCTGAAATGCCTTACCTTCTACTTCCTAAGTTATTTCTATTATTTTTATTTTTATTTTTTGGAGACAGGGCTTCACTATGTGGTCCAGGATAGCCTGCCTCGGCTTCCTGAACACTAGAATTATAGGCATATGAAACCATGCCCAACCCTATTCGTTTTTTGGTGTTAGCTTAGGTGTTCCTTTTCTCAGAAGTTCCTCCCAACTCTCTGGCTCATGTTGAAGTCCTACTTACATGCTTGTGTAGCTTTTCCTGATTCCCTCTACTATTGGTTACTCTGTCAGAGTCTGTCTCTTCCACCAAACCATAAGCTCACCATAACAGGAACTGGACACACACTTTTCTAAAGACCATGTTGTCATACAGTCAGAACACCAGCAGAGGTCACTGTGCATTTGCTGAAAAATTAAGAAGGCTTCCAGATCCTCTAGGAGTGTTTACACACTTAAGCATCTATCTCATCTGCATTTGCAAAGTAGCCTGCAAGTGGAGGATGAAGGGAATTATACCTATTTACAGAACCAGGAGCTCCCAGAGAAATGTGCTAAGGAGATACAACCACCCCAGGACTGCAGGCCTGAGTGCTCTCCAGCACTCAGCCTGTTACACTCCATAAGACAGATGAGTGGCCAATCATGGATGGGTGAACAGACAAATCTTAACAAAAATGACTGACTGTGCGGGCCAGGAGGCAGAAGATAGTTTTCAAATAAAAAAGCTCACCTAGAGGCAGGAGATTTTCTGAGGCATTGATATAAATCACAGAATGAACGTGCTTGAAGTCTTTTTCCTTTGCCTATAGGAAGGCATTTCAGAAAAAAAGAAAAAAAACACAAGATTAGTTCCTTGCCTGCAAGCCTTGCTGAAACTCCTGAGCTTCTGCCAGAAGGAACAAAGATCTAAAGGTATAAGAGACATCCTTAACACAAGAGCAGCCACGTGTTGAGGGCTTTTCTGCTTTTTTTCTATCATGAAATATGTTACATGTACAGAAAAGCACAGTGAATGAGATTGTAAAGATCTATGTAACCATTATTCAGTTTGTAATATATATGAACATTTTGCTGGGTTTGACTGAAATTTTACCATCCACCTCCAAATCTCCCTCCCCAACCCCATAACGACTATTCTTAACTAGTAGTGATCATCATTACCATTCCTGTTTTGAACTTGTATTATTTATATGCATACACACACATATGCCCCCATCAACCATAAGTAGTGCTATTTATATATTTTGTAACTTTATATTATGGGCACTCATAAGGGGGATATCATTTTGTAATCTGTCTTTTCAGTCAACATTATGCTTTTGAGATTTACTTGAGTTGACATATGTAGCTCTAGTCTATCCATTTGATTTCGACAGTATTCCATTGTTTGATAATATTACAAATTATCCCTTCCCAATTGATGCACAATTAGCTATTTCATTATTACAAACAATGATATACATCCTGTACATACCTCCTGATCATAAGAACTTCTCTAATGATACACCCCTATCAGGTTGTGATAGGGACTCAGTGTTACACAAGGAATTATATTTCACCCAAATTCTATGGCATACTCAAAACCAGAATCATATGGTGAGTTCCTTTATTCATATCAAATGGGACAATGACAATATCAAATTTGTAACAAAAGTTTGTATCTGAATATTGTTTCTACCCAGAGACTCCTTGTCTGACCTTCCCCTCTTTCCTTCCACGTGATAATATTTCTCATCCCCAAGAACTCTGGAGGTACAACAAACACCACAACAGCCAGATCCCTCCTCAAGTCTGGTACCCCAGTCATATCTTTGCTGCTGGTCTCACCTTGGAGAACTTCAGGCCGCTCACATTGATGGTGCATAGGTCTGATGGTTTCCTCACACAGTGGTGCTTTAGCTGGACACAGGGCACAGAGTCAGCTCTCAATGCTCCAACAAAATGTAATCAATTAAGCTATTTTTGTTCAGTGTTATTTTGTTGAGCAATTGCATAATTTGTCATACTTTGTTTGCTTGTTCATTCATTCACTCATTGTTCATCCACTTATTCATGAAATAGTTACTAAGCACTACCTTGGGCCATGTGCAATGCTAAACATATTAACAAAATTTCTTCTAAGTCCTATCTAAAGCTTTGGACATAGGTTAAGAGAGGTAAGTGTGCCTTGCCAAAGGTCCTGCAGCTAGTAAATGAGATTTATGATGTGAATCCAAACCTGTAACCAACTAAACTCTAGGCTTTTTTGCATGCTATATGTCAGCCTACAATACTAAAAATTAGAAGCAAATCTCAGTTTTGGAGCTTCTATTAATGTTTAATGGAACCACATTTCTTTTGGGAAGACAATGGAGAAAGAGCAGAACAGCCTTCACAGAGCTTATAATTATTCTCATGGGATCCCAAGTGGCAAGTAAGTATTTATAAATGTAGTAAATATTTTAAAAGAGAAATTCAAGATGCTATGGGAGACAACAACAAGGGGTCCTAACCTCAGTCTGGAAATAAGGAAATATTTACTTGAGGAAGTAGTTTTTCAGCTGAGATCTAACAGCTGAATAGGAGTTGGTCCCATGAAAGCAGGTGGCAGGGGCTATGAAGGTTACCCAAGGCAAGAAAAAGCAAGGTGCTTTTGAGAGGTTAAAAAACAAGATAAAGTCGGAAAGGCAGTCCTTAGATAATGTGAGTCCATGTTGGCACTGTAAGGAACATGGATTTTATCCTACAATCAACAGAATGCTGTCAGAGATTCTTTTGGCAGGGAATGATAGTAGTTTTATAAAAATTGCAAAGTCTGATACACATAGGAGGGATAAGACAGGAGAGACCAACATACCAGATATTAATTACCTTCTCAATATCCATTTCTCTATTTCTTTCACGTTAAAACACTAACATTGTAAAAAAAACAAAAAACAAAACAAAACAAAAAAAACCACTAACATTGTTCACATTTTTCCACATGGACACATTCTTAAACTCCAGCTTGACCTGTCTGAGCCAATAGTAGAGATCTCATGATTGGCCAATGATGTTTGGACATGTAATATAGGTCTGGCCAGCAAGATATATACTGGCTTTTGAAGGTAGGTGTGGGTGACCAGTTAGGGAAAGTTTTTTCTTCATTCTAAAAATAGACGAGACCATGACAATCCTTTTTCTACCTCCTGATGTTATTCTCTATATGTGATGACCAGCATTGCTACAGCCATCTTGGGATCATGAAATCAGTCAGGCTAAGAAGACTCATCAATATGTTGAGGATGGCAGGACAGAATAATGGAAGAAACCTGAGTCTTGGAAGATGTTATGAAGCCAGTACATTAATCTATCTTTAACAACACTTCTCCCCCTTTTTTGTGTGTGAAATAAAAGCATACTAATTGGCTTAAACTAGTTAGGAAGTTACTGGAATAGTCCAGTAAGAAATGATATGGCTAAGTTAAGGATGGTGGTAAAAGAGATAAGAAGACAAATTTGACAACTATCTAAAAAAAATGTCAAGTTGGGGACAGTGAGGGAGAGGTGGGTATGAAGAATAACCTCAACTTACTGGCTTGGTGACTGGCTAGGTAGATGTGAAAACACAGAACAATAAAACCTGGGAGAAGGACATGTAGTTGGAAGATTGGTACTGGTACAATATGAAGTACCACTGAACTAGTCAAGTGGAACTATGCAACAGGCAGAGTGGATATTCCATTACTCTGAAAAACATCCTTACTGCTTCTACCTAAAGTGTCAATATGTAATAAGCTTTAGGGATTAAACATGGGAATGTATATCAGTACTGCTGGATATTGATTCTATGATCCATTTCAGATGCCAAAATATTCAGAGACTCAAGTCCCTTAGATAAAATGACATGGTATTAATGTAGTAGATTAGGGCAAAGGGAGGCTGGCCAAAAGACAGGATGCAACCTGTCAGGTATGAAGATCTGGAAAGGAGGCTGGGAATAGTATGTACCTATAAAACCTGATCTGAAATGAATGCGACCTGTCAATTATGGCCAGGATGTGTGGGCAGAGCAACTTCCAATGGACCAAATCTAGGAGGACATAAAAAGAAAGTGGCCATTAACTTTGCTGCCACTGCAGTCTTGTTCTGCTCTGCTTGCTTCTGCAGTGGCCTGTCCTGCTTGCAGGACATATCTCTTCTTGCTCTTCCCTTTTCCTTCACTCTTTTCTTCCTTTCTTCTCTTTTCTTTACTTTTTCCCTTTTCTTTTTATTACATTAAATGAAAGTTGTGTTTAACTATTCACCAGACATCCCAGCCAATTCTTTGGGCAGGACAGAAAGAGCCTGGAGTCTCTGGAAACCATGACGTCCAAAAACAGTACTTGTATAAAATCTATGCTCATCTTCCTGTACACTTTAAATTGTCTCTAGATTACTCATAATATGTAAGACAATGTAAATAATATGTAAACAATTGTTATACTTTATTGTTTAGGGAATAATGATAAGAAAAAGAGTCTGCACATTTTCAGTACAACCTTTTAATTTTATATTTTCAACCTGTGGTTATTTGAATTTGTGGATGCAGAACATATGGATATGCAGAGCCAATTGTTTTTGGAAAAAAAGGAGAAAAAAGACCACTGTGGAGAGTGTTTCAGCCTTTTCTCAGTGCTGTTTCAGTTCTTGCTCTCAGTGGTAAGTGGATATAATAATGAAACAAATTCCACAGGTTCTGCAAACAGCTTATACTACCCTCCTGAGGTGAGAGGGAACCAACAAAGTTCTCTTTCAACCTCTGAGCTATGCCATGCACATCCCTTGGGAACCATAAGCTGATACTGGCAACAAAGTAGGTTACCAGAGAATTCTTCTCAAGGAGCTGTAAGAACTGGACTGCCCATTAATATTGATTTACAAAATGTGTCTTTCTTTGCAAAGCCACTCAGGCATTACACAGAGCAGATGTGAAATTACCTGGCTGGTTTCCAACACAGTCACTCCAGCTCTCTTCATAATGCCTGCTCCCAGCCCTGGGTGATATCTGGTCAGCTCCTCTGGCTTTCAGCCAGACACTAAAGCCAAAGGACAAAGGCTATAGGAGAACAGGACGTTCTCAATCCCACCTGGTCCTAGAAACATCACCTCAGAGCAGAGAAGGAATTTCTCTATCCTATTTGGCAATGGAATTAGATTCTCAATTTACTCTTTCCCCTTGAACTACTTCTTTGCTTCTCCAGTTCAAGCAAGAGTTTTTACTTCATGTAATATAAAGGTACAGGCATTAGAGTCAGTAGAGCAGAGATCTCATCCTGACATAGCTATTTGCTGACTGTAGGACTTCAGCCAAGGAATACTACCTCTTGGGCCCTCAGTTTTCCCATCCACCCAATAGCAACAATGTAATAGGAATAATAATATTGTATGGATCATGAGGTGGACATAAGGAAGGCTTTATATGTACAGAAAGTTTTGGGTTCCTTCATCATCCAGGCTGTGCTCAATTTGCTAATCAACATCACTCTTACAGTTTGGAGTGGGTAACTGTATCAAAGCAGGTAACTCCTTGCCTCAGTTGGAACAAAAACAGTAGAAAAAAGGGAAAATCCTTGTCATTCACTCTCTCCACCAGCTGATGCTGCCAGCCACTTCAGGATGCGTTTTCTCTCACCAAAAAAGCACGATCCAGGATGTGTCTAGGAATATCTGCTTGGGTTTTCTGCTAGGACAGTTTCTTCTTCCCAACCTCAAAACAAATCTTCTTCTGGCTTTCTTGACCTTCGGAGGGTGCCACAACCATACCGCGGGGCTTCTTCTTGAGGTTACCTTTCCAAGCCACTAGCCAATGCCCTCTCCCTGTTGGGAAGATCAGAACAATGAGAAGGGGTAATCTCCAAAGCTACAGTAAGAGCAATTACAGAATATTTATCTCTAATACTGAAAGTAAAAATAACTCCTGAGTAGCAAATATGTGATGCTGCTGCTGTTGTGTGTGTGTTCACATATCTATATCATTTAATTAGCCTAAGCCCAATGAAGGACATGTTACTGCCTCCATTTTACAGATGAAAAAGCTCAGACTAAAATAAGTTGAATGACTTTCCCAATTACTTCCTTCACATGTTTACTGTCAAACTATCATTCTTCAAGGTTTTGGGATCAAGTATTTCCTGCTCTGTGAAGTCTTCCATGATTCCCCCTCAGTAGAGCCAATCACCTTTCCAGTGCCAGCTAGTTATCCTAGTTATCAGTTATCCCTCCATGGGTCATCTCTTGAGTAAAGCCAAAGCATGACCTCAACTCAACAGGCTCACTCTTCCCAGACCACCACGATTACTGTAAAGGGAAATGGTTGTGTGAGGAACTCAGAATAAGAAAATGATAAGACACTTGACATTTAAAAAAATAATAAACACAACTGGGCATGGTGGCGCACGCCTGTAATGCCAGAATTCAGGAGGTGGAGGCAGGAGGATCACTATGTGTTTGGGGCCAGCTTGGTATACACAGTGAGGTCAAGGGCACCCTGAACTACATAGCAAGACCCTGTCTCAAAACAACAACAGCAAAAACTCTAGTAATAGATAGTCATTGTAGAAAGAGAAAATTTATGTAAGCAAAGAGAAACTGATGTTTACAAGTAAATCTGCCTAACAAAAATGATACTGGCATTCTGCAATCTGTTTTCTCTTACATTAGCAATTTATTTACTGATGGTATTCACTGTGGTCTGCAGTTATATTTATTTGTTGTCTATCTTCCCCTCTAGAGTGGAAGCTCTATAAGAGTAGGGACTTTGTCTGATTCCTTCATCTCAGTTTTCCCAAGATCTG
The DNA here is from genome assembly GCF_053883595.1 of Heterocephalus glaber. Taxonomy (NCBI): domain Eukaryota; kingdom Metazoa; phylum Chordata; class Mammalia; order Rodentia; family Bathyergidae; genus Heterocephalus; species Heterocephalus glaber. The sequence continues at coordinate 29,426,083 of NW_028258293.1, forward strand.
CAGAATTTTCCACATTGTGCCTGTTGCTGAATGATTTAATGAACTGAGCCACAGCCCTGCCCACACAATCATTTATTCATACCTTTTCTAAGCAACTATTTTGTGCTGGGAGCTAGAACTATGGGAATAAATAGGACAGAAGCTTTGACCCAAAAAAAGTCCAATAATACAGTGGGTGCCGTGGAAGCCCAGAGAAGGGAGCTACCAGCCTACAGCATGAATTGGATACAGTAAGTTGAAAGGAGTTCATTGGGTAGAGATTGAAAACTAGGTAGCCTGAGCCAAAGGCTGAGCATAAGAAATACCCAGAGATAGGAAAGGTTAGGTTCACACAGAAGAACAATACAGCGGCAGGAACCAGCCTGATGCTTCTGTCCACTGGCTCTCTTCTGGAGCAGCCCCTACCTGTGCCTTGGGGGCTTTCCATGTTCATCTGACCACTACTGTCCATCCTGCTTCTTGGATGCAGTTCTTGTCCTATGTCCTATGTGAGACATTTCCTATCCCTACCCCAGGGGATACCTGACAGTGTAGGTACATCATTTCCCAAGGCTGACCCCAACCAGGCATGGAATTTGGTTCTTCTTTATCTTATGTTCATATCCCTGACTCTTGGAGACTCCAGTCTGAGTTGGTGCCAAAACCCTCAACATGATGGCCAGGAGGGAAGGACCAGAGTGTCAGGAGATAACATGAGAAAGAGGTGAGACTGGAGAGGTCAGTAGAGTCAAGCCATGAAAGGTCCTGAAAATCAGACAAAGGTTGTGATGGTGTAGGCATAGGAAGAAGAGAAACCTGGAAGAAGGTTTTCTTGGGGTTTTTTCCTTCATAATTTTCATTTTGAGATAAATTTAGACTTTCAGAGAAGTTGCAAAAAATAGAGTTCCCACACCGCCTTCACCCAGCTTCCCTAATGTTCACGTCTTATATAACACAATTACTGAAACCAAGCAATTAACCTTTGTACAATATGAGTTACTAATCTCAGCCCTTCTTTGAATTTTGCCATTTTCCTCACTAATGTCCTTCTGTTCCAGGACCTTACATTGTATTTAGTTGTCATAGTTCCTCAGACTTTTCTTTTTTTGTGTAGTTTCAACACGTATAAAGAGCACTTGTGTAAACTGTGCTTTGACTTGAACTTGTTTGATGCTTTCTCATGATCAGATTAAGGCTTTGCAGCTGGCAAAGTAACCACAGAAGGGAAGCTGTGCCTTTCCCAGCACATCATTCCAAGCAGTTCGTGAGGTCATTATGCCTTATTTCTGGTAATGTTACTTCGGGTCGCTTGGTTGAAATGGTGTGCATCTGGTTTCTCTACTGAGAAGTTAATATTTTTCCCTGTGTAATTAATAAATATACTTTGAGACTACTCAAATGTCTTTTTTCTCATCAAACTTTTACCCACTTATTCCAGCACCTGTGATGGTTATGTGTCAACTTTGCTAGGCTATTATTCAGTCAAACACTAGTCTATATGTTGCTGTAATGGTATTTTGTAGATTACTAATATCTACAATCAGTTGATGTGAAATAAGAGACTATCTCTGATAACATGAAGGGGCCTCACTCAATCTGTTTGTTGAAAGGCCTTAGGAGCAAAAACTAAGGTTTCCTGGGGGAAAAAGAAATAAATATTTATTTATTTTATGGTTTATAATCCTATCCTAAAATTATTTATTTCATTGCTCAGACTGTCCCAGCTTTGGCCATAAGGAACTCCAACGTTTTGCTCCTGTGTCCTTTCAACTTTCCCTCATTATATTTTTTAGTACTTCTTTACTTTCTGGCATTACAAGATATTCCAGGCTCAATGTGTATTTTTTTCCTGCCCCAGTGTCCAAACATCTATTTATCTGAGGAGTCCCTGCTTATTTCACTGAAGAATGATATTTAGAAACTAAGATCCAAGCAACAAGAAGCAAAAGTATGTTCTTCACTACTGAGGTGTCTTTCTCAGTGTACATATACACGTATGTGGATACATACAGCTATACTGGCTTCTGTATTATGAGAGAGAGACAGAGGGAGAGAGTGAGTGTCTTACTGATAGCTCCACTGGAGAATTTTAACCAAGTAGGTGGCTAGGAAAGATCCTTATGTGAAAAATAAAATCATTCTATAGAGGTGGGGAGAAGAGAGTGGAGTAGAAGATTCACCCAATATTTTACGTACAGTTGTCTCACCTTATCTGAGGTTTTGCTTTCTGTGGTTTCAGTTACTGGCAACCAACTGTGGTATAAAAATACTAAACAGAAAATTTCAGAAGTAAAGAATTCATAAGCTTTAAATAACTTTTATTGCATTGCATTGTCATAATTATTCTATTTTATTATCTAAATCATCATGTTAATCTGTATTTGTATGTTAAAATTTATCATGGATATGTATGTGTAGGGAAATTCAACTTAGATAGGGTCTGGACTATATACAGTTTCAGGCATGCATTAAGGGTCTTGGAATGTATCTTGTCCAGGTAAAGGGGGAGTAAGATATAGAGTGACCAACATATCACAACACCGGGAGTAAACAAGGTGTGCTTCTCTCTTGCTCTACCCACACTTCCAGACAGTGTTCCATCTATAGGGCTCTGCTCTGGAGGAGACTAGTCCCTGCTCCAGAGACTAGAAAAGTATTTGAGAAACTACTCAGAAAAGTCAGGTTTAAAGCATTTTATTTAGTAGCTGGGCAGAATATGACTACTCATCAAATAAGAGACACAGGTGGAAAGATACAAACAAGAAAGAATGAGGGCAGGAGTAGTCAGATGGCTTGCTGGAAGAAGTAGGGGAACAATGGTGATTCACGGATGGGGAAAGTCTGGCTAACTGAGATGAGTACTGGAACACTTGGGGCAAATCAAAAGCTGTGTGAAAAAAAACACAGCACTGTGGAACAGGGCATGCAATGGGGGTGAAGCACAGAATAAGGGCAAGTTAAACTGTGAATGACAGAATGCAGCAAAAGGAGTCAGCAATGAGAAGCCAGTAAGTAGAAGGGCACATTTAAACATGCACTGTAGAAGGCTCATTGAGGCTGCTGCAAGATAGATGGGAGGGACAGGACTGCGTGGTGTAGGAGGCAACAACGGTAATGGGGCTAGAGAGGAAGGCAGGGATATGAGCACCAGCGTAAAACAGGAGCTGGGAGGGAATCAATCTGGTAAGTCACCTGACCTTCTTCCGGTGTCCGAAGTAGACTTTTGGCTGGAAAGCAGTTGTTCAGGTAAGGCTTCCCATCATCCAGCTTGTAGACTCCTGAGGAGGCCATCTCCCTGGGGGCCAGCAAGAACAGTGAGGAGTCAGAAGAGCAAGAAAGTGCAACAGAGCAATCATCCCAACACAACTCATAGCCCATCAGGGCCAGTACTTCCTGCACACATCCTGTCTCAGAGGCCCCAAGGAGCACTGCTCTGCTTCAGAAATGAGCTGGTCATTTAGATGAAAAGGGTGACAAGGCCCTGGATTTTACAGCTCAAATAAATCCTACCACAGTGGATTAGTAGGAAGACCATTATCTTTAGGTTCAGACCTGGTTTGAATCCAAGCTCTATCTTTCCTTGTTGTGTGACTGAGAAAGTTATTCTACCCTCGCTGAGCCTGTTTCCTCACTTGTAAAATGGGGGTAACAATCCTATCTTAATAAAGGAATGTGAAGATCAAGTGAGGAAGGCAGTGCCTAGCACATATTAAGTGCTCAACAGAAGTACCCTTGGTTTTAACAGAATTCAGAGGAAAGGAAGGCTCACATTTAGGGAAGATGATGTGTAAATAATAAGGTTTGAACTGGATAAATAGGATTCAAGGAAAAAACTGAGTTTGCTAATAGAGAAAGATAAACATTCCAAACAGAAAGGACACCTGCACTACATGTGCTGAGCAGTAAAGAAACAACCAATCACCTAGGAGGGGGAAGGATGTATGTCTGCAGTCTAGACAGTAAGGCTGGACAGGAAGGATGGCAGCTGCTCCAGGGCATTTGGTATGAGGCTAGGAACTCAGGCTTCTTCTTATAGGTGACTGAGAACCATGGACAATTTCCGGGCTAGGTAGAGCCATGACCCAAGTTGTGATTTTGAAAAAAAGAGGTCTAACCAAAAAAGTGACTGTCAACTGGAACTGCAAGTAGGGAGCACTAGCAAGCCAGGGGTGAACTGGGTAGAGTCCATGTGAAAAACTGAAGGATGAAAGAAAGAAAAAAGAAAAGAAAAAGGGAAAGGAGAAAGAGAAGGCAAAGTAAAAGAGGAGCAACTAACCTACCGGAAGTATGAATTATGAGCATTTAAGATATGGATAAAGGAAGAAGGAGGAGCAGCCTCTGAAGGATTCTGAAAGGAATTCTAAAGAAGACAGCTTGGGGATGGAGGATGGGCAGGGGCTGTTAAATAAACCAAGGGAAGAGAAACCTAAAGGAAAGAGGACCCGAGCAGCAGAAAAGGCAGGTGAGGTGAGGACCATAAACAGGCCATGAGGAAGCAGAAGGCCAGTTTCTGGGGAAGCATGGAGACTGATTTTAACCATATGGAAGAGAGAATGGAAGGTGAGGAAGTGAATAAAGTGAATGTAAGCAAGTTTTTCTACAAGCTTGACTGTGAAAGGGAGGGGAGAAACAAGTGGGAGGGAAGGCAAGGTCAAGAGGGGGGTGGACAGCAGGACCAGGACTGGGGGGAGGTAAGTGGGGTACCTAGGGAATTACTTAAGGGGGTGCTTGCTGTCTCAGAGTGAGGCAAATACAGTGTCAGCACTCGCCTCCACCTTAGTCCCAGCCCTGGTGGACTCTCACTACAGAGACAGCCAGTGGGATCACACTGCATGAGTTTGTGTGGCCTTGCGCCTGTTACTTAACTTTTCTATGCCTCAGTGTCTTCCTCTGTGAAATGTGGACCATAAGTGCACCCAATTCATGGGGCTGTTTTGATGATCAAATGAGAAAATGCTTGCGAAAGGACTTAGAATAGCAGCTGCTTCATGGCTAGCTTATATTGATTGTTTTCAGTGACGACAATTACTAACAAGATGAGACAGGCTGGGCTATATTTATAAACTGAAAAGAAGGAGCTGGCAGGGGAGGAAAGGCTGAGAGTTCAGGAGAAAGAATGGGCAGCCCGAGAGCCATCCCTGAGGAGGCAGGAGGAAGAGCACCTGAGGCCAGGTTGGGGTGGGGGTGCCTCCACTGGGGGAAGTGAGGGCAGGCTCCCTCAGAGACAGCTGCGATACAGAAGAGATTCAAATATACTAAATGTCCCACTTTGCTACCACCTAAAGAATAATATCACAAAAGAAAGAACTTTCCATTTCCTATCTGCTATGCATATGTGTGCATGCTCATACAAGTACAAACGTTGGGGCGAGGACATGGTTCTAACTCTAGGGCCTGAGTCAGGCTTTCCTTCAAATTACTATTCTCTTCAGAGAGCCAGACACAAAAATATTTCCTCAATGGAGTGAATACCTCTAATCATAATTATGCTTAGCATGTCATTCAATGATTCTGATGTTAAAGAATTTGCTGAGTTAAGAAAAAATATATATAACTCTCTGACACAGTCTGATGTCAAACCTTGCAAGAACCTACATTTTAGCCATAAGTTGCAAATACAAATGGTTACAGGAGTTGAGGAAGTCACATGAGTGAGTGAGGAAAGCTGGATGTGAGAGAAAAGGGTGTAAAGGGGGAGCGTGTGTGTGTGAGTGTGCGTGTGCCTATAGAGGCAGCTACTATTCAGCCTTGCCAATAGCTGCCATGCAGAAATGTAGGTCAATGTTGCCAAATTTACCCATATTTTCAAGAGAAAAGAGGATAAAAATTCCATGCCTCAGAATTATAGTAAGAATTAAATAAAGTAATGGATAAAATGCATAGAAAGGGAAAGCTTCTTTCTAGACACAGTCAAGATGCCACACCTCCCACAAAGCTGCCACTGAGCTTCCCCTGGATACTGGGGATTGAACCCAAGGTCTTGTACACACTAGGTGAGTATCCTACCAGTCGCGAGCTACATCTCTAGCCCTTTTTATCTTGAGACAGTTTCTTCCTAATTATCCATACCTGCATCAGACTAACAATCCTGCTTCCACTTCCAGAGTGGCTGGGATTACAGCATGGACCGTCATACCTGGCCTTCACTAAATATTCTATTGGGAAATACTAAGCCCTAGAATTCTCTCTTCAGTTTCTCTTTCATAGCCTGACTGTTTTCTATCTTACAAGATTACTAAAATTCATTAAAGTCTCCTTCAAGGGACTATGAACCTCAAAGTTTGGAAACATGTCCAATTCATTGTCTCTCTTCCACTTTTGGGATCCAGCTCATAAGCAGCAGTAAAAAGACATGTGTGAGCCAAATGAGGAATATAATAGCACTGCTGGGACCCAAGAGTATAGGTATATCTGATCTTTCTATTTAGACTCCAAGTTCCCAAGAGAAAGGACAGTATCTATAGTATTCAACAATTTCTCCCTAATATAGCACCTAGCATATAACAGATTACATAAATATCTATGGAATGAATGCTGGTATCTCCTTTGGTCCAATTCAGGGCACTATGGACTTTCTGATCCCTAACCTCTCCTGCAAAGGATTGAGGCTCATGTATTCCTGTGACACCCCACGCTTCTCCTCATTCTTTTATAGTTGTTTCTCCCCTCACCAATTTACCAGTATAGTAAGAATTACCACTATAATCCTTCTTAGCCTGCCACTTTCACAGCACCTGGTACAGGGCCTAGAAATCACTAAAAATATTCTGGGAGGGTTAATGGAGAGGTAGATAGTTGGGGACAGATTCACATTCAGTCAAACTGTCTTTTAGGAAATCTGTCTAGTGACAACCACACCTATTTGCTGAATAAAGAAATGAGTACATAATTGGCTGGGAAATGTTAAGAGATGACTGTTGGAGAAGGCTCCAGTAACTTATTAAATATCAGAATCTGGCTTCTGGTTTACATAGTACATACTTGATCTTTGACTTTGAAAATGGCCTCTTGGAGTCTTTTTTCTTTTGTTTCTTGACCTGTTTCTTGACCTGCAAAATAGAAGTTATAATCCTTCTTAGTATGCCACTCAGAGTTCTTGAATTTTCTGATAAAGTATATTCTACTGTGAATTTCTGTTCCAAAATCTGGATACCTGTGGAAAAAATAGTACAAAAGATCAAAGAAATAGCTGGATATAGAGAAACAGGCATAAATGGGAAGAGGTAAAAGAGAACAGTTTTATGACAATGGAGTGTGCCTGGATTGTTTAAATAAGATATGAAAAGCACAAATCAGAACAGAAGGGATCACTGACATGATTACTTAAATGAAATAAATTTCTGCAGGATAAAAGTCACAAGAACAAAATTGAAAGATAAAACTCAGTCTGGGAAAAGATATTTGCCACACCTATAACACAAAGGACAAATCAAACTCAACCATACAGAACTAGACATAAGTGATCATAGAAATTCCAATTTCCTATGAAGAATATTAGGTGAGAAGGTATGGATCTACAACTGAAGGGCCAAGAAAGGACATAACTCCCAGGTTACATTTTCTAGAAAGTAACCCCAAGAGAAATATGAACTTTATGGTAGGGGGAAAAAGACCAAGTTCCAGACTTGAGGCTGCCTTTGTGGTTAACTTCAGCACCCTCTTGAAGGCTAATGTCAATGTAACTGTAGCACCTCCTACCTCCATAACACATACTTACATTCTTTCTCATGCACACACGAACACACAGAGGCAGTAATGTTCCTCATTTCCACCTGCATATATGTGCTTGTTCTATTTCTCTGACTTACTAAACTTCTGTCCTTTTTTGCTTGGCTCATAGATAACTCTCCTATACCTCCCTGTTCTCAGTTTGACCCTCCTCCTCTGTGTTACCAGCTCAGACCCATTTTTTAATGGAGGCATTCTACCACACTGTGTTATAATGGCTTGTTTCCCTGACTGTTCTGTTCCCTACCAACCTCAGACTATGAGTCCCTCCAAAATCAGCCCTAGATCCTGCTTATCTATACCCAGGCACCTCATAAAGAGCCTGGCCTACCAAAGAAATTTTAATAAGTGAGTGTTAAATCAAGCCGTGAACAAAGTGCTCAAGGAGAACTCAATATTGTCTGTGGAGAAGGAAGAAACAAAGGTCAGGGAAGGTTTCATAGAGCAGGTGACTGTAGAGTTGGGTCTTAAAACATGAGAAGCTACAAAGGCTGTGTTGCACTAAGTGCAACTTCTCTTGGCTTTAGTCAGAAACAGTTCTCAGACCTAGGATATAAGATCCACTCAGAACTTGATGCAACTCAACAGGCTCTGGATACCCTTCAAAGCCAGATAGATTCTCTGGCTGAAGTGGTATTACAAAGCAGAAGAGCCATAGATCTCCTTACTGCCCATGAGGGGGGAACCTGTATGTTCTTAAAGGAAGAATGTTGTTATTATGCAAACCAGTCTGGAGTGGTCAGGCAGATCACCCGCTAGATGAGGGACCGATTAAACAGCCAATGGGACCACTATAAAAATCCTGATAGCTGGTGGAGTATTCTAGGTGACTGGAAGACATGGGTCGGGGCACTCATGGGACCCCTCTTTGGAATCCTTATGCTACTAACTACTGGGCCTTGTTTCATAAATTTGTTTGTGTGGTTTGTGTCACAACGTGTAAGTGCTATCAAGGGTGAGGAACCCTATCAACTAATGATGATTTCAGACTCAGGTGCATATACTCACACCAGTCAATGTGAACATGTTGCTGAGGGTTAAAGAATTAACTCTAACCAAAAAGAGGAGGGAATGCAAGGGGAATTTTGCCTCCGTAGTTCAAGCAGGACTTACTATGGGAAATTCCCTACTTAAAATTTTCTTTGTTCAAAATGTCTGGGCCTGTCCCACATCACATGCCTGGACATGCCGAAGTCAACTTCCATATCTCAGAAATGTCTTTGTCTCTAAAGTAGTTTTGTCTTTCTGCCCAGATGCAAATGAAGTATTAACCCCCATATTTAGAATTACCCAATGAACCTGCTGTCAGTATTATATATGGGCCAATGCCATGTTTGATTCTGCCTGTTAATGCATAATTCAATTCTGTAACCAATGAATGTACACTGAGAGTACCTCACTTGTAACGCCCCCTCCCAAAGTGTATATCTACTTTGCTCAAGCGTTGGATGGGGCCAGTCTCCTGCGTGTGAACACAGGCTGGCTGGCCAAACAAAGCTTTACTTTGTCTCCAAGGCTCCAGGTGTGCCTTGCATCCTCTCGAACTAGGGGTAACGAACTTTATCAACGTAACAGAAATCTTGTCGTTTCAGCTGAACAGCAATACCAAGAAGCTACAAGAACATCTGACCAAAGTGGCCAGCAATTTCCTCACAGAAGTCAAGAAATCTAATCTAGACAATAATCTAATAATCTTTAGCGATCATATTTTTACAATGAAGTCATGCCAAGACAGATTTTTGTCTGTTCTATTCAGGGAATGTCCTGAGTCACTAGAACAGGCCAGCTACATAGTAAGCAACTCATTAACTATTTATTTTATCATTAGACACTTACTGGGGGCATATAGGGATTTAAAAAAACAGTGCCATGTAATGGAGCTTATTACTATTGCAACACTCTAGGTCTAGAATAGTGACAGGTCCGTTGTGATCCACTTGTATCCCTTAGTACAGTGTCGGACAATATTGGTGCTCAATAAGTATTTGTGAGGAAAAATGAATATAATGAATTAACATACAAAATGCGATTACATCTTAAAACTGTAAAAGCTGAGTGCCAAAGGGAAATACCATGGCTTTTGAAGCAAAACAAAATAGGACTAGGGATTTAGCTCAGTGGTTCCGCCGCCTGCCTTGCAAGGAACCGAGTTCGATCCCCGGTACCAAAAAACAAAACAAAATAATCCAGACTTCAAACCAGGTTCTGATAGACGCTCTCTGGCTCTAGATAACTAAGTTGCTCAGTTTCTTCATCTTGTTCTGGAACTGAAAGGTGTATGTACAATAAATGCACGTAGGACACTGATTGGCAAGACACTAGGAGTTCATTACATTTGAGTTCTACACAAAACATGACTAACAATCAAGACGACAGTCGCTTGAAAAAATAATCAGGTAAGTGCCCTAACAAGACTAGACAAGGATGAATGATGAGCTCTCCCCCGCCCCTTCGCAGCCTCCACGTCTGGGGCGGAGGGAACTAACTCACGCAAGCTAAGTTTCCAGTCACACCTGTCTCTGGCGTAGCTTCCGCCTCCGAACAGTTCGCGGAGGCGACTTGCCGGTCAGGCAGAATGCGCGCCTGAGAACTTCCCGGGGATCTCTCGGAGCAGCTCCACGGTGGTGTTTGCCACTATCGTCCCCACCCGCTCCTTAGTAACCGGACGCCTTGGCTGGCCGTGTACGCCGCAACTGGCAGTCGGAGCTTCTAACTAGGAGCTTCTAACTACAAGTCCCGGCAAGCCCCGCGACCACTTCCGCTAACAATCAGGCGTCAGCGCGCCTGGACTACGGATTCCGATAGGCATCGCGCCTCGCGTCACATCGGTAGTTCAGCCAATCGACTTCGGACAAGTCTGAAGAGAGGGAGACACAGAAGCTGGCAAGATGGCGGCGGCCCTGGGCGGGAGAAGTGGTGGCGGAGGCAGTAGTGGGGCTGGCGGTGGCTTTGGTGGCGGGACAGGCAACAGCCGCAGCGGCTTGTTGGATAAGGTAAGGAGTCGGTTCCTAGAGACAGTCCAGTCCTGGAGATGCCAGGGAAGAGGCGAACCCATCTTCTCATATTCGCCCCTCTGATCTTCCATGGTCTCTTGAGGGAAGCCCTGTCTAACTCACCTACGTGCACTTGTAGCCAGCCGTCTCTACACTTCAAACCCGACCCTATTCTTTAGTTTTTTGTTTTTGTTTTTGTTTTTTTCTCGGAAGTGTCCCTGGTCCTTGACGCTGGATACCATAGCTTCTTCGCATAATTTGGTTACTCTCACGTTTCATCCTGGCCAGTGCTTTTCCCTTGTGCTGGGGGTCACTGTTGAAAGTGCCCATTTCACTGACGAAGAAGCCGGAAGCCCAAATAGAGAATTCACGCGAAGTCGTATCCCCCAAACTCCTCCCCCCAGTCACTCTCGCGTGCTGCTACACATTCCGAAGTGCTCCTCATTCTTTTGCTTACTGAAGTTTCTCGGTATTTTAATCAACGATACATAATGAAAATATTTGAGTATTGGCTTCCCCTACTGGGCTGACAAAAAGCCTTAAAATTCTTTTTACCTCTTGCCTTTGCCCCTTCTTTGCCACCAAGTGTATTGCTGTCTGTTCCCTCTTGTCCCTTTTCCACCGTGCCCATAAATTTTTTTTAGCTGTAGTCCTAGCAATAAGGACTGGGGGAGGGGGCACGACAATTCTCTTACTAAGTTGGCATTTCTTGCTTGTTGCACACATCTTGGAAGAAACAGCTGTTTGGAAAGTGGGGTGCTACCACTTGTTCTCTAGCTCCGTGACCTTGAAGTATGCGTGCTCTCTGTTTACTCATCTACGCAATGAGGGATTGAGTCTTAAGGTACCTAACGTCCCTTCCAGTTCTCCTTGTAGGGCCTTACACTCATTTGGTAAGTATTAAGCACGGTGTTTTTGACATAATAAACAGAATGTTTAGTTTAACTGAAAAGCTTTCAAACTTCCCTGAGCTTAATACATGGTGGATGCTTAAGAAAAGGAATGCATGATCATATTGAGGGGTTCATATCCAGATCTTTTTGCTTATCTTTTTGAAAGTCATTGGTTTTTAATTGTATGGTGGTTCTCACACTTGTGACCCTTGATAAGAGACAGAAACATGTTCAGGAGGTTGGGATGGTACATTGCTTCAAGACACGTGAGAGCTTGGGAATTGATAAATATTTTTGCAGACAAATCCTGCGTTTTTTGCTGGGTGAGCACTAAACAGCCTGTGCTCATTTCTTCTTACTGACTGTTCTTCCTCTACTCTCTATATAGATTATCAAACATTAAATTAAACATGGACTTTCTGCTGAAGCAGAGATTACAGAATACAGTTTCTCTTGGTATCAATGAGGTTCACTTCCAGGACCCCCCCCCCCCCATACAGATTTTGGTAGCCAAAGAAGCTCAAGTCCCTTGTATAAATGTAAGGAAACTTTCTTGCCTGATATACTTTTCCTCTCTCCTCCTTAAATGTAATATTTGTGTATAATATATGCATATCCTCTAGTATACTTGAAGTCATCTGTACATTACATATAATAACTAATGTAAATACTCTATAAACACGTTATGCTGTATTCTTGGGACAGCTAAGGTTAATTGTCAACTTGATTGGCTTGAAATCCTCTGAGGGAATTAGTAAAGCATATTTCTGGGTGTGTCTTAAGTGGGTCATAGAGGTGTGACCTTAGGGTCTATATCTGGTCCCTGGACTTTGCCTCTCTGGCCTTGTTCCCCTGCTTTCTTCCTGGCTGCTATGAATTGAGCATCTTTGCTTTACTGTACTCTTCTGCCATGATGTTCCTGCCAAGGGACCAGTTTGCTATGAACTGAATCTCCTGAAACAGTGAGCCAAATACACTTAATGTCCTGTAAGTTGTACGTGTCAGGTAGTTTGTCCCAGCAATGGGAAAGTTGACTGATACACAGTTCTTTAGGGAATAATGGCGAGAAAAAGGTCTTTACGTGTTTAGGACCGATGAGTTTTTTCCTGAATATGTATTTCAGTCCATGATTGGTTGACCTGCGAATGTGCAGTCTGGATACAGAAGGCCAACTATTATATATGACATCATCATGTTACTAGAAGAACCTGGATTTGGGGATTGTAAGATTTTGACTTTGAATTATCTCTGCTACTTCCAAACAGGATGAAGACTGGCAAGTCAGTTAACCTCACTGAGTTTACCTTTCTTTGTTATAGTTTTTTTGGGAGAATTAAATAAGATAATATACATTAACAATCTCTATACCTGGTAGTGTCCAATACAAATACATAATGGCAGGGGACTACATCAAAATTCCAATTATCATAGAGTACTGAGAATAGCTGAATGTAGGAGATAGGATATTCAGAATATTAAGTATATTTAAGGAAGCATATGTTATATTCAAATGGGTACTTTTTACGGAAGTGAGAGATTCTTAAGATCTAATTGATAAGATTTAGACCCCCAGGGGAAGGCACATATCTGAGAGTAGAAGTTGGACCTTATTTTGAGGAGGAGAGAGGAGAAGTTAAGAAAGTCTCCTTGAGAAAAGGTACACAGAATGTGGTAGCGCCTGAGGTTTCTCAGGTGGTGAGTTAACTGAAAGGTTCTTTAAGGAGCTGTAGTGACAGATTGCGGAGGGCTTGGATTGCCCAAAGTAGGAGTAGAAAACTATTGAAGGGGCCGGGGATTTAGCTCAGTGGTTTTGCTGCCTGCCTGGCAAGCGCAAGGACCGGAGTTTGATCCCCTGTACCAAAAAAAATAAAAAAAGTCCTGTTGAAGGTCTTTGAGATGATAAAATGTAGTTATAGGAAAACTGTCCAGGTAATTTGAAAAGATAGAAATTAGGGGGCTGGGGATTTAGCTCAATGGTTTCACCGCCTGCTGCGCAAAGGTAAGGACCCGAGTCAATCCCCAGTACCAAAAAAAAAAATCAAAGAAATTAGGAGCTTTCTAATAAGGCTGTATGCCATGCTAGTATATAGGATTTCTTGAAAAGAAAAGTAAGTTTGAATTCTAGTATAGCATGTTAAAAGCCACATGACCTTGGATAACTTACAATATTACTCAACTTGTGTTTCCTTACAACAGTCAAACCCTAGACCTTATGTATTATAGGGTTATACCAAAAGTTAAGTTGTGTAATATTGGAAACATTCTTTGTAAAGGACTATATAAAAATGGAATGACAAGATTATGAAACATAAGTAACAGAAAAATTGATTAAAAGGCTTAGAGGAGCACTTGGAATATTTAAGAAGTGAGGGACAGAAAAGAAAACATAATCAAAGAGATGTTCAAGTGTTTTTTTCTTGGACAAGTCTGTTTCAGCCTTCCATTGAACCGTTCATACTCTTAAATTCCTGTAGAACTTACTTTACTTAGACTTGTCACTTAATAATGACATACTGTTTTGTATTGCTCCACCCACTTGTATCTAATTTCTCAGGGTTTCTCTCTAGTGATCGACAGAGAGGAAGTACTTACAGCATTGAATTTAGCAAAGAAAATGCCACATCAGCCTTCGGAAACAGCTTTAGAGGATGGTGGCTCTAAGTGTGAAAACTGAGGGTCCTGTGAGAGAACGTGGGAAAACTGTTCTAAGTGGAGTAGTCGTCTAAGTGGAATAGAGAGACTTTTGTTCTGTGGGAATGAGGGGCTGTTACCTCTAATACAATCTCTGATTCATCTTGATTTTTTACAGAAGGGGCTTAATTTTATTTCTCCAGATGTAGTTCCATTTGGTATAAAGAAATATAATAAAGAGATGTAAATGTGTTTTTGACTTTCTTAAAACAGATGTGGATTTCTGCTCCTCTGAAACCGACTTTAAGAACACAGCAGTTCTTGTTTCCTGATTTTAAAAATAAGTATGCAAATCTAATCTTCCAGTCTTCATTACAGAATGACTTAATTCATTGCAGTAAGTTACTTTGCCCAAAATTTATGACGGTATTTTGTTCTGTGTGGCAACTATAAAGAAAAGCTCCTTGCTTCATTTGTTTTAGCTATAAAAATTGAAAGATAATGTTCAACTATACTTTCCTGAAACTGTGTCCAGATTCTTTTTACCCTCACACCTACATTCTGTCTCTTGGCTGGGCTGTTCTTAAACCACAGCTTGTGTATTAATAAAACACAGCTTTTATTATATGATTTAGAATATACGCTGTGGAGCCAAGCTGGTTTTCTAACTTTGAATTCTGATTCTGCCACCTGCCAGCTGTGCAGTCTTGGGCAAAGTACCCACTTCTCTAGAAAAAGGGCTTATCTCACATCTTTATCACTGTAATTTTTACTTTGAGCATTTTGACCCTTTAGTCTCACAGACTAAAGGGACCAGTGATGGGATGTTTAAGCCATGGATCTAGTAACTGGAGCTGGCTCCCAAAAGAACTGCAATAGTGTAAACTTCTTGGGGCCGGGCTGGTGTAGAAGCAGACTGATCACTACTAATGTATAGTTTGTAACAGAGCAGAGAATTGTTTTTTTCTGCAGGTGCCACTAATGTGTGTGTTCATAATATAATTGACAGTTATTCTAATGTGTACATAACTCCAGTGATAAATGCAGCCACTAAAAAGCAGTTGTATGCCAGGAATTTTTTTTTCTTTTTGCCGTATTTCTTGGCCATTTTTAACGAAAATG